>NC_051185.1:130146724-130464224 GCF_013339695.2 Rhipicephalus sanguineus
ATCGAGAATAACAGCTGACTCCCTCAAGAAAACGCTTGCAGCTGGGCAACTACCAAACCATCGACGACGCCGTCCTCACATGGTTTAAGGATGCCAGACAACACAGTGTGCCCTTTTAGGCCCTATCATTCAAGAAAAGGCGCGAAAGTTCGCGGTCGCTTTGGGCACCTCCGGCTTCGACGCAAGTGCCGGATGGCTCTATCGGTTCCGGCAAAGGAATGGCATCACGTGGCAAGTTGCGTGCGGGGAAGAAAAGGCGGCCGATGCCGAAAGTGCGATTGCCTGGCGGAACGAGCGCTTTCAGGAAATCGTCGAGTCGTTCAGTCCAGACGACGTTTTCAACGCCGACGAAACCGCGTGCTTTTATCAGCTGTTACCTGATAAGACTTTAAAGGTGAAAAATGCAAGGGCAGAAAAAAAAATCGCGTCTTCGCGTGTCAGTGCTATTCTGCTGCAACGCCACAGGCACGGAAGAACTCAAGCCTCTTGTTATTGGCAAGTCCGCCAAGCCTCGCTGCTTGAAAAACGTTGTATTGCCTTGCGACTATCGGGCAAATAAGAAAGCGTGGATGACGCGGGAACTGTTCACGCAGTGGCTGCTGCAGTTTGACAGCACAATGAAGAAGAGCGTCGGCACGAGGGCACGCGTCGAGGGCACGCTCTCCTGCCTACTGCCTTCTGCCTGAACTCGCTCTCCTGCCTGGACTGGGCCTCTACATCAGTGGTGTCTTGGTGCATCCTCCCGGGGGGTGTGGCCAGAACGGGCGGTGCTGAATTAGGCACAGCAGCCTAATGTCTGTCTCGTCTCCCGGCCAGGCACATGCTGCCTGGTCGGCCTCGCTTGCTCCTAATGACTTACCCATTGACATCTTTTTGCGCAGCGGTCTGAGAACCGTTCCGGTGGCCTTGGTACCAACAAACGGGGATTCCATTCGTATGAAGAACCCAAAAAGCATCCAGGAAGAACTCCGGAAGGCGACTGAACACTTCCAATTGATCACCGAGGTGCGCCAGTTCGGTCGTGGAGGTATTTTGTGCAGTTCACCAGACCAGGCCTGTGTTTCAGATCTCCTCAAATGCACTACATTTGCATCTCTCCCGGTGAGCTGTTTTATACCTCCTCATTTGGCCTGTGTGAAAGGCTTAGTTCGTGGGGTAGACTCGAGCCTTTCTCCGACAGAAATTTTAGAGATGTTCTCTGTAGCAGGAGCGGTATCAGTTTTCCGTTGTTCGCGCACAGTTGACAACAGAAAGATCCCGTCTGAGTCGGTGATAGTCACGTTTGCGGGTACGACTAGACCAACAGAAATCAAGGCGTGGCCACTGATATATCGGGTAGAACCAATGTCTCCTCGTCCACTGCAGTGCACTAAATGCTGGCGTTACGGACATTCCATCAAGGGATGCAGGTCAGTTGTCCGGTGTCAAATGTGTGCAGGACAACATAGCGCTATTGACTGTGCAGCACTGGAAAGGTTTTGTTGTCTGTGCAGCGGCTCTCACGCAGCTGATGATGGTAGCTGTTCTGCAAGGGCCCAGGAAATTCAAATAATGGAGATCATTGAACAAAAGAGATGTTCTAGACGTGAGGCTAGAATTGCCATTGCGGAAAGGTCTCGTGGGTACTCCAGTGCTACGACTCGATTTACTCCGGGCATCGATTCTTCCCTCTCAGAAGTAATAGCCTCCACCATTGAAAAGACGATGACAAAAGTAATGGAAAACCTCTTTATAACACTGACAGAATCATTGGCACAAATAGTGAACGCGCAGATGTCTCAAATCCTGAATGCTAACCATCCAGCTGCGACCTCTCCACTTGCTCTGTCAAGTAAGGAAATTAGTCCAGGGTCACGGGACTCAGCCTCCTTGGAAACCAGCCGCAAGATAATAATAGCTGCTGAAGAGGACTTAAACTCTCCAAAAGCCGGTCCGTCAAACAGTAGCCGTAAGGTAATTATACCTGTTGAACACGATCCAGATTGGAGCTCCGATTCAGGTTCCCAGGACTCACAAATGGAACTGGAATCTCGTAACATGAAACGGCGTGCGTCGCCTGGAGCGCAGAGTTCTCCAATGAGCCCAAAAGTTAAGAGTAAAAAACACCAGAAGGAAACCGCATCAAAAAGAGATTTCTTGAAAGATAGTATACTTGAGAAGGCAGTGAATACTGCCGGAATTTTGACACAATAGGCGGCTTAAAATTTTTGCAGTGGAATTGCCGTTCAATTTTTTCTGCAGCTACAGATTTATTTTACATGTGTAATGAACATTCCCCTGATGTTATTCTTTTGCAAGAAACTTGGCTTTCGAAAGAAAAAAGTTTTCATCTTAAAAATTACCGCATATTTCGTTTAGACCGGCCCTCTCGGGGTGGAGGATTAGCAGTATTTATTTCTTCACAAATTGCTCATCGAGTTAAAATTACATGTCGAATAATGAACTTAGAAAGTGAAATTTTAGCTTTAGATATTTCTCTTCCGGGATGTCTTCCGTTTTCGTTAGTCAATGCATATTTTCCTACAGGTGTTCAAAATGCTACTGTTATGGAGTCGGTGATATCTTGTTGCAGGAAAGAAATTATATTGGCAGGAGACTTTAATTCTCATCACATTTCATGGGGTTTTAAAACAGACATGAGTGGCAAGCGTTTGTGGGATTTGGTTTCCAAGAATAATTTATCATGCATTAACAAAAGAACCCCCACGTTAGTTTGTAATCAGTCCCGTTCTGTGTTAGACCTTACTTTCTGTAGTCCTAGCCTCTGTATTTCTACATGGTCTACATTGAACTCAGGTACAAGTAGCGACCATTTTCCTATATTGTTTGAGCTTGTATGTCCATTGACTTCAGTAACCTGCCATTCGATTACTCATGTAAATTTTAATACATTTCAAAAACTGCTACGTGCTGCTTTGTCGAAACGGACAGACGAAAATGATGAGAAAAATCCCATGAACTTTAGTGATATTGTCAAAGAATCGTTAAATAAATCTAAGTTCACAGTAAAGGTCTCTAAACGAGATTCTTTAAATCCATGGTGGAACTCAAATTGTTCACGTAATTACAGGCTAAGAAAAGCTGCGTGGCGAAAATTGCTTTACAACCAATGTCCTAGAAATTGGATGGATTATAAATATGCGGCTGCAGTTTTTAAGAGGACAGTCGCTACTGCGAAGGAGGGTTATGATAGCCAACGTTCAGAGTTCCTTTCGAAGCCTGGCAACAGGAAACCCCTCTTTAAATTTCTTAGATCCAAAAAGGTAATTCCTTCCCCCATAAACATCGAATCGGTAGTTTCAACGCCAAATGAATTGGCTAGTTTTCTTGAAAATATTGCTAAAGGACTTGAAAATCGCTTCACGACTGCTTGTTCATACCTCTCACGGTCCCCTGTGAAAAGTGATGACTTTGAAGAGGTCACTGCTTCAGAACTAGCACAAGTTGTGCAAATCTTACCTAATTCTGCGCCAGGTCCTGATGGCATTACTGCATCAGTAATAAAAATCATACATAAGGTTTCGCCCCAAGATTTACTAGAAATCGTTAACCACTCAGTTAGAAATGCTTGGATCCCACCTGATTGGAGAATTGCGAAAATAATTCCTTTATTAAAAAAGCAAGGATCTGGATATACTTTAGATAACATCAGGCCTATTTCGCTCACTTCTAATCTGGTAAAATTAATCGAACGAATATTGCACATTCGGATAGATAATTGGTTGAATGAACACATGATCTTGAGCCCATGCCAAATTGGATTCAGGCGGGGTTGTTCCATTTGGTGTGCCCATGTTGACTTAGAAAGCAGGATACAATTAGCCCGTGATCAGAAATACTTTGCCGCTTTAGTTACTCTGGATATTGCAAAAGCTTATGACAGTGTAGAACATGTTAAATTAATAAATTCACTTACATACGTAGGTCTACCACATTACTTCGTTGCATGGGTACACTCCTTTTTGAAAGACAGAAAGTTTTATTGCTCTCAATCTGGTATATCTTCTTTAAATTATAAACAAACTAGAGGTCTTCCCCAAGGATCGGTATTGTCTCCATTACTATTTAATATTTTATTAAGTACCATTCCTATTCAACAGGGCGTACAGGTATATGTATACGCCGATGATATTGCATTTTTTGCTACAGCTGCAGATATACATACATTGTATCAAAACTTACAGATGTATATGAACACCCTTGAAACGTGGTTGGAAGGCATTAATCTGTCCTTGAACATTAGAAAAAGCGCAATTGTAATTTTCCCGCTCAGCGTTCCCGTGCAAATTTCGTTACTTTATCGCCAAGACGTTATCCCGCAGGTGGAATCGATTAAGTATTTAGGGGTTATTTATACTGAAAAACTTAATTGGGGTCCGCATATCGAAGCTATGGCAGCTAAAGGAGCTCGTGCGGTAGGGATGCTTCGTAGGCTCAGCAATAAGCGGACAGGATTACGACGTGATGTGCTTCTTATGATTTATTGCATGTATATTCGCCCGATATTGGAGTTCGGCTGCGTCTTGTTTTCTGGGGCACCTGCCTACAAACTTCGGCCATTAGTTCTTCTAGAACGCGAATCACTACGTTTATGTCTTGGGCTTCCTAAATTTGTTGCGAATAATATTTTATACAAAGAAGCGCGCCTGCCTTCTCTTCTTACACGCTTTCATATCCTGACAGTACGTACCTTCCTAAAGATATATGCATCACCCCTGAGGAGGTCGCAGTATGTTTTTATTAATCAGCCGATGTCATTTTTTAACCATCAGTGGTCTATATTACGGTGTCCACAAGTCATTTTCGCACAAAAACTCTTGGCAACATTACAAGTGAACCTTCGGGAAGTACTTGTGTCGAACAGATCTGTGCACCCAATTAAAATACAATTCGATGACATATTTCCTAAGAAATGCAAAGACTTACCTAATAGATACATAAAGGCCATTTTGGAAGATCATTTGTCAAAATTAGATACAAACATCGTAATAGCTACTGATGCTTCAGTTTGTGAAGAAAAGGCAGGAGTGGGAATTACATCATTATCTTTGGATTGGTCTTTCTCAATTCGTTTGCCTGATTTTACACCTATTTATCAAGCGGAATTACTTGCAATCATCCTAGCTTTACGTAAATTACCCTTATCTATAACAGAAGTAGTCATTTTAACAGACTGTCTGTCTGTTTGTTCTTCATTGACGGCACCTAACATGTCATGTACCTTAGAAGTATTTTATTCTCTTGTCCCAAGACATTTACGTTTTATTCGCTTGGTGTGGGTACCAGGTCACAAAGGTTTAACCCTCAATGAATGTGCGGACGCGCTTGCAGTTGCATCACGCGATGGTCCCGTAATTTCTATTTTACCGACGTTGTCCTTTGTCTCTTCGGCGCGATTTGAAAAGTTTGCCACGTCGGTTGACATTGGTAAATCTCCTTTGTCAACATCCGAATTCCTTCACCTTGACTTTTCGTGGAAAAATCGATGGTGCTCCAGCAGAAGGGCAGAAATATCTATCACCAGACTACGATGCCGAGTTCCCCCACTGAACTTTTACCTGCACAGGTCTGGTCTGTCTCAGACACATTTATGCCACCACTGCAACGAGAGTGAATCTCTGCACCATTTCTTTATAACATGCAGATTGTACAAAAATCAAAGAAAAAGACTGCTAGAGGAACCCCTCCGAAGGATGGGATTAAATTTATCCCTTCCGATGGTTCTTTCCTTTGGGGCAATTGAATTGGGCCACAGCCACAGGAACGTTTTCGAAGCCGTATGCGATTTTCTACGGGAGACAAAGCGAATTGCTTATTAGGTTATTTAATTTCATTTTATTTTTCATTCATACTGGCTTCAAAAAAAAAAAAGAAATATATATATATATATTTCTAATGTTTTTCTAGCCTTGAATATTAGTATTCCCTACATATCCTTTTTACAAACATATTTGAAATGTAAAACAATTGTATCTCAAAAATAAGGTGCCGCCCGTTTCATGGCCGATCCCCCACAGTGGGTTGCGCCAGGTTGCGAAGGTCCAACCAACCAACCAACCAACTGCTCGGCACATATGGTGAACGTGCGTTTGAGAAATGTGAAGCTTGAGTTTCTGCCCCCGAATTGTGCGTCTTTGCTCCAACCTTTAGACCAGGACATAATAAGATGTGTGAAGGCCGAATTTCGGAAGCGACTTATGCAGCGCCTTCTCATTAACATACGACTGAAGCTGCCCACGGAGGTCAACATCCGTCAAGCCGCAGAAATGCTGACAGGGTCGTGGTGGAACGTCAAGGCAAGCACCATTAGCAACTGCTGGCGAAAGGCAGGTCTTCTCGAGACTTGGCTTACGCCGCAAGACTGCGATGACGAAGCGGAGCTAGAGCTTTGGAATGAGCTTACCGAGAAGCTCCCGGTAGACGCTGCGGAAACCTTCGAGGATTACGTAGACAGTGACTGCGCAGCGGCTACGTCCGCAGAGCTCACCTGCGAAGAAACCGTGAGTCAAGTGCGTGAGCAAGATTGCTGTAGTGGTGACGAATAAGACGCTGGAGATGCATTGCAGAGTCTGGAACAACGGAAGAGACTATTTCCTGAGAAGGCCCGATCGTACCTCGGGTGCTGCAAGGATGTACCCGAAGACATCCTCAGGAAGGTTGCGGAAGTGGAGGCATACATGCACCAGCGCCTGCTTTCTACTCGCCAGAAGAAGATAACCGACTTTTTAAAGCAGTAAATTGTTTCCACTCGGTGCCCAGTGTTTTCTTTCATTGTTTACGCCCCAACACGTGCACCTCCTGCAAAGGTACGTTATTTTCGCTGCTGTGTTACATTACCGACATCATTTTTCAGTACTACGATATTTCAGAATAACGAATTAAATTCGGCGGTCCCGCGGAGTTCGTTGTAACGAGATTCTACTGTATAATCATTAAGGGGCCCCTAAACACCTCCGATATTCTTTCTAACATTTCAAGTAAGCATGTGCATCGAGTACAGAATGCCGTCTGATCAACAGTGCCAAACGTGCAGTGCTGCGCACTACATGCGTGCCACAAAATAAAAAAAAAATATGGCTGATCCCTCCGTCATAAAAATCGGTATAACACGAAAGTGAAACGTGTCTTCACAGAAGTAGTGCTTATTGTGTAGTCATATATGAGAGCTTGTACAATGTCTATTCGTGTTTGGCACCTATAGCACCGTTTGACGTGGATGCACCCATGTTGACAGCATGTCTCTATCGCGACGACTAACGCCCATGATCATTATTAAACCGTTGTGGTAGCTGACGGTGCGAACATATATTTGGACACAGCGAACCGTGAATCCCGCGTAAGGATGATATCAACAAGCTCATAATCAACATTGGTACCCGGTATGCACTTCTTCAAAGCGTCGTCAATTAAGGAGAGAAACGGCACGGTGTGCGCTTTCTAGTAATGGGTAGCCGACGCCTGTGCTCATGCATACAGAACACACACTGCGCTTCAGCAACACGGGAGGTAGAGGTTCGTAGCCTGAGCCGCAAACGCGTGCGTCTTGCTGGCCTCTGTCTCGCAGGCGCGGCTCTCGCTCCACCAAGGCACGACATTCGCCCGTCGAAATCGCGTCCTTTCTGCAACGCATATTGCAGCAGTTTTGTTAGTCTGTGCTCTCGCAATTGAAGCAGTCGGCCGCGGAGAAATCCCGTTGGTGCAGGTGGAATCTGCACTACTGCGATGAGCCGACGCACGCTAACACGAAGCCAAAGGCAATGAACGTAACTGCGTAAAGGGTGCCTCGGCGACGCCATCGCGGCCAGTCTACCTCTCTGGTATCGAGACGCTTTAACCATTACCTCCGATATCGCGTGCGATCTCGGAGTAAGCGCTAGTAAGTGTCGATCGTGAAGCATTACTTCTTTTCGCATCTCACAGACGGCGGCACCGCCCCGCTCCGCCAGCCGTGAAAGAGAATGTGTGAAAGATATAAGGCGCGTTCGCGCCGTGTCTAGCATCTCCCGAGTTAGCTTACTCGGTAGGGTGTCGGGCGCTTGCCGTCGCGGCCGCAGCGTCGTGGGCTCGATTCCCAGCAGGGTATCGTTTTCTTGGCTTTTTTCTTTCTCACCCGTTGGCGTCCATTTTATCAACGTCATATCCGTGACGGATGTACTTGGTGGACCCCGGCATAAAACACTTTCGTGTTAAAAAAAAACAATCCCGTGCTCCTCTCCGGGCCTGCTGGTATCCCCCATGGAGGAAGGAATACTAAGGAGAGGCCCTGACGTCACATTCGTGAAGCCTCCACATCGCCTCCTAGCGAAGGTGCAGCGAAACATTTCGCGATTTCCGTCGCGACGTTTGCAAGCGCGCGAAACTTTGCAGCCTTTTTGTTTGTTTTTCGCCGTGCAAGGGGTGCAGTCGATTCACGCATGCTGCTCTTTGTGTGTTCTTTAGGAAAGCTACACAATGCCCAGCTGTTGCGTATACCCGGTGCAAATCGCGTGCACTGCGGACAGGTGTCACTTTTCATGTGTACGTACACGTTCGCTTCATTGCTGATCACCAAGGCATGGTATTTGCGTGCGAAGCTCTCGGATATGCGCTCTGTTGCTTCTTACTCATTGTGTCAACTCAGAACTCATGTGAACTTTTGTTTTTGGCGTCTGACGCGCCGTACATAACATGCGCTGAGGGCATCGTACGTTTTAGAGGCTGTGTCGTTCAGCGAAAGGGCAATAAACTTTTGTTGTTATTATCGGACTATGTCATGTATTTATTGTTCGTTGTGCGCTCGCTGCGTGCTTGTGTTGTGTGCGCACTGGAATTACAAACTTTACGTGCACGATCGCTTATACAATACAGCGGTGTCCTCTTTTCGACGTGAAGTTACGTCAACTATAGGTTGGCGTTGCGCCGCAACCGCTAATCGGGCAATAGATCGGGAAATCGGGCTACGAGAAAGGAAAATAGAGATCTAACGCCCAGTAGAACGCGTAAGTCACTGCTAGGTGAGTTCGAATACGATGATGCAGGGGCTGAATGTTTTTGATTACGGCACGTACCGGTACTTTCTGTACTGTTGCACAAAAACGCTCCACGAAGAATTTCAGCGCGCAGTGCTCGGGCCTGCCACGCACGAACAGCCTGGTAAACGTCTGCTTGCAACGTTTTACTACGTGCAAACCGCACAATACGCGCTAAGTTTACGGTGGGACTACAAATCTGAGCAGAAGCGAACCACCGCGGAGAGCACGCCGCGGGGCGTCTGCTGTTTTGTTTGCCCCATACCGGTTTGTTTGCCCCATAAATCTGACGTCACTTCCGCCACACTTTTCGCACTGCATTGGGATACGATAGGGCCTCTCCTGAGTTCCCCTTCCGGGTATCCCCAGTGTTGGCCATTACATCACCAAGACAGTCTGGTCATGCAGTGATTCCACTCCTGCACCAACTGCGCCAAAGTGCGCCAATTGGATTTACAGCGACAACCTGAGAATATCGACGGAAATTGTGCCAAACTGCCCCAGAGTCTCGGGTTTGGGCTAGTGATGCAGAACTATCGATGGTACTATCGATACTATCGATAGCTGAGTCACTATCGAACTATCGATGGCAAAAGATACTATCGATAGTAAGTACTACAGTCGAGCCCGACTATATCGAACCCGTTTATATCAAATTATGCCGTATATCGAACAATTTCTAAACACGGTAAATTTACATTGAGAATATATAGCAAAAGTTACTGTTACATCGAACGAAAATGGCAACGACAACCGATATATCAAACTCCATGTGCCTCAAAAGTGCCCCAGCAAGTTGGCTTTCCCTCGCGGTGGCGGGGAAAACTGCCGGCGCCACCCTAGAAAAAGTGGTTTAGACCCGGTTGTGCACGGGCGAACACCCCCCTGCAAGAAATGATCCTGGCCCGCTCGCAGCGCTTACAGCCAATCAGAGGCCGTCGTGCTTTCTCCGAGGTACAGAGGCGGTAGAAGTGAGCGCCATTTTTTCTTTCTTTATGCTTGTGTGCCTGCTGCTGCCTGTTTTCCTCGAGTCCTCATTCAGCGTGGCCCGTGTTGGTGGTGTTGCCTGTTGGTGCTCTGTGAACCTTCGTGTCGGCAGGGAGCTTAAGATCGACTTGCTCGGAGCTCTTTCTATGTTGAGTAGATCGTGGGCAGATGTCACGAAGGAGACGATCCAGAACCGCTTTAGGCGTGCCGGCTTCCGCATGCCTGGTGATGACACCCCAAATTCCGATGACAGCACTGAAAACACCGCAGGTGTTTCCGCCGAAGTTTGGAGCGAGCTGGCAGAGTTCCCGGGAGCTATCGACGGATCGACATTCGACGAGTTCGTCAGTGCGGACGATGATGTCGCCATCATGGGTGAGCTACAAGATGAGGACTACGTTGCAGACGTCGTGCCGACCACGAGCCAAAGCGACAACAATAAGGAAATTGACGATGGCCCATTGCCTACATCCTCCGAAGTGATTAGTGCACTTGCGTTGGTCCGGCGCTATTGCGTGAATGTGGAAGGTTGCAGCCTCAGCTGCTCCGACTCGTTGGACAACGTGGAGGCGTGTGTGCTGTCGCAGGCAGCGAAGTCGTTGACACAGAAGAAAATCCAGGACTATTTTGTTCCAAAGTAGGGCACGCAAGTAAGCCACCATATTAATAAAGTACTTTTCTTATTGTTATGTGCCTTTGTGTCAAAATCCTATAGCGGGCCTATATCGAATTATGCCTTATATCGAACTAATAAACGTTTTTTGGCGAGTTCGATATACCCGGGTTCGACTGTATCGATAGTTTAAAATCAACAGCGCGAACTCATTGCAGAATAAATTTGGTTCCCCGCGCGCGTGGTACATAGTGCAACCGGAGGAGCAGGCTGAGGGGCAAAAAAGTTCACATGCTTGCGTTCTTCACCAGAGTGCTTCGCTGACACATGGCCATAATGTCAAACTATTAAGCTGTAGCGGAAAGGAAGCCGTTACATGGGGTGGAACTGCGCGGCTTCAGTTTTATATTGTATCTGATGATTGCAAAATAAAAAAAAATAATCAAGAACTAAGTTTATTAATTGTAAGATGTAACTGGTTGCTTTTAAATATTAATTTATTGATGGACATATGCCACCATTTTCACTGCGCAAATAATTTCTCTCGATAAAAATTTCCTCATAAATTAAGTGAAGCGATAGTAGGCTATCGGAAATATTTTGGCAATTTGGCCAGCTGGCAAGGGCATCGTTATTCACACCACTATGGATAGTTTGTCATGTGGTTGTGACGTTGAAGAATGCTGCAGCAAGACTGGGAACTACGAAGCACTTTTTTTGGTCGAACTTGTGCCCAGAAAATCGACTCAGAATACAAGCGATACACGCTGCGCACTGATTGCGGCGAGAACAGTCGCCGGCCGTCGAGTAATCTGACAATCGGTGGAACGCTTCGTCTTTTATACACCAGTCATCAAACCTTCCAGTGTTATCGCTATTGCTCGCGTAAGCTCTCGAATAAACTTGAATATTCGCGTCCTGTGCGTAACCTTAAAATGTCAAACAATCGCGAAACTTCTCAAACATTGCGGCGCGGTCTGCGTCAAACGCAGCTGACAGTCTGTGGGTGAAACCCGAATACATCAAAACAAAGCAATAAACACGTGTGGCAGTAATATCGCTACTAATATTACCAATGGTACTACCGATTCGACTATCGATAGTTTGTTTAGACTATCGATAGTTTCAAAGAAACTATCGATACTATCGATAGTCAATTTACCGATAGTTCTGCATCACTAGTTTGGGCACGTCTATCACCAGAAATCGCACCGCCGACTCGTCAAAACATGTGCAGCTTGACCTTGTGGCCGCCAAAGTCACAACCACAGACCAAGAATTATTCCGCTGAATAAACAGAGCTCGCGCTTGCGTCCCAAGTAAGCCACGATGCCATGCACATGCAGGGCCAACTCAGCTTCTGTTGTGCAAGTCGGCTTGACGGCAAAACGCACTCTCCGCAGTGGCTCGTGTCGTCTATGCCAATCGATAGTGAGGCGGCAATTCATCGGCAGACGCTCTCTCTTCCAGAAACGCTGCTGATCGCCCGTTTCAAGCGTCGAACGGCACGTAATTAAATCATTGTTCACTAATAATTACACGCGTACCACTAAAATGTCTGTCAGTTATGTTTCTGGGCATTGCAGAATGAAATCTCGGAACGCTAGCAATAGATATGCCGAACAATAGTGAATTCTCCTTGCTTCGCAACCATGGCAGAGCACGTGAACACTGGTAATGAGCTGACACTTCCTCAAATGTACTTTATCCGCGGATCTTCGTCCAGAAGAGCTTTTTCGTAATTCCTTCTGTAGCGACAGAGAAGAGGCCGACACCCGTGTTGCCCTGGTTGAACACTTCTTCTTTTCCCTTTATTGCGTGCTCATGAGCAGCCCCGCCTTACGCCCGCTTCTTCACGCGTCTTGTGCACGGCATGCCGTTTCCCGCCAACGTTTTCCCGCGATAGATTCAACATCCTCCCGGGGCCGCGCCGTGGTCGTTTGCATCCAGTAGGTACAGCCGCTGAGCCGTGCGCTGGACTTGATGGCCGTTTGGGTAGGCGAGCTTGAAGTATCTCGCTATGCCGTCCTTGCCTGGATACGCCTTGACCACTCTAGTGACCTTTACTGCAGTATCCGCACGTTGTCATTCTGGTAACCATAATGTCGCCAACGTGCAGTCGGAACGAAGATGGATGGCACTGATGAGCGGAGCGCAGGCGAAGCAAACATTCTTTCTTCCTGCTTTTCCACAACCGTTGCGGAAGCTCGTGCTCGCACTTCACACGCCTTCGCAGGTCATGCGCGGTGGAACCAGACAAACACCCTGCAGTTCTTGCTGGTAGCCGCACGACGTGCTTGCCGGTTAGGAGGTGCGAGGGTGTCAGCGCCCGAGCATCCTTATGGCGTATTCGGGTGGGCGATTTTGAGCGCTCTAGAGCGCTCTGAAAAGTGGTCGCGCGTTCGGTTGGCAAAATCCGAGCGCTCGAGCTACCTTCGGGTGGTTCTTTCGGAGCGTCAGCCTCCGACTCGGAGCGCTCCCGACCGCTCTGACTTCGAAGTGAGAGCGTGGTGCGATCTGGCCGGGAGGGGCACTATACTCTGTTCCAGAAGTTCCGTGCAGCACTGTGGAAGCTACAGGCCTTCTCAACCAATCAGGAGGACGAGCACATCTAAGTGTATCCTTCCGCGCCCTGTCGTCTGCTAGCGGCGAGCGCTGCAGCGAAAGCGGCAAGAGCGTCTCGGGACACAGTGCAACTGCGCAGTGAGATGAGCTGTAATTGTGAAAGCGGTTAAATATTCTCCTCGGCACCGTGAAAGCGTGCGTCTTCGAGATACTTGCACGTAGACATTTGAGGGATAGAGTTCAGTGGCTCATGTTTCGGTGGAAAGCGCCGCACTAGCCAAAGTGATTATGCACCACGCTTCATCAGATTTCGTATACGCATGCCTATGGGCATGCGAAGTGCCGCTTCGCTCCCTTGTCGTAAAAGCTGATCCGGGAACGATATCGCACAGGTGAACCAGGCGCCGCCATTTTGACTAAGGAGTGACCAAATCTGCCTCCGCGGACTAATCACAACCCAAGACTGGGTCTTCCGCGGCGCTGTGGACGCTCGGGCTGTGCGGACTACTCATAAAAGTTTAGACAGTGTCGTACCATTCCTTCGTACTTTATAAGTAAAAACACAACACATACGAGCCACAACAGCGTTATTTCTTTCGTCATTCGCATGTTATAACACGTACAAGCAAGAACTTTTTCTTCAGTATCATGGAGCCACAAAAATTGTTTTATACAGAAAATGCGACAAAATCGTCATACAAATCACAGCTACAACACGCAGAGAAGCCTTCAAGTAAAAATCCTCCGACGAGACCGCTTGCAAAAGTCATGAGGACAAACAACGGGCTACGTATATGGGGCACTACATCTCGCTTCGCAACAACCTGCGCTCGAGGGTCGTGTAGCCTTGGCTCTGCTGCACGGAACTTCTGGAACAGAGTATAGACGCCGCGTTTACCGGCAGGTGACAGGGTGACAGCACGAGCGCGCATTTCAGAAGGGGAGAGCATCGGACGCGTAATACTTCGTACACGTGTGTTGTATTGTGTTCGTGGCGTTTTTGAGCGTTTTTATGGTGAGTTCACATGTACCAAGCCATAACTGCACCATGTCGAAACGGAGGCGGCTACTGAAGGCGGACGAAACGTAAATGGTGTTACAGCAGCTCGCAGACGAATGCCTTCACATCGATGACGCCGAGCAACTTAATAGCATATGGTAACGCATCACATGCGACTACAAAGCTTAATCGTGTTGGCAAAAACAAGCGCTCTATGCCGAGCTCGCGTGTGATCGTGAACGGCGTAGGAGACGGCCGGCGTCCGCCATGCTAGGCCTACCTCTCGGAATCGGGAGTGACGGCGAGCTATTGCGATGTGCTTGTCGTTTGCGAAGGCGTAGTTGTAGTGATTATTTTCTTATATAACGAAGCGTGGCTGTGCAAAGTTGTTTGTTTTGTGCTTTATTACGAAGATACGAAGTCCTCCAAGTGTGCATGCCGAGGCGCCCTATGTGGGCGGAGCCGCTGATTGCTCGTTCGCCCCGTGTGTGCTGAATCGCCGTACGCCGCACGCCGGACATCCGACGCCGCACGCCGGATCGGAGGCAAAAATGTACCATCTGTCTCGTCCTTAAGCCAGCAGCTCGGACGATGACGCCAGCTCGGATGGTTGACCGCATTTGTCGATGTTTACCCGGCGGCTTCCCGCGCTGGTTGCACGGTGGCGCTACAGGCGCGCCGCTCCGAGATCGTCGATCCATTCGGTTGGTACGCTTAAAGCCCCTCCATCGCGTCTGCTGCCGCTTTTTTAAGTACCGTCATCTATTGTTTCGACGACGACGCCCACTTCCGGTTCCGGAGCTTCCGGAAGGAAGTTCTTGAGCCACTTCCTTCCGCTTTTTCCTTCCATCTTGTTTCTTCTCACGCATGTATAGCCACCCTAACGCATGTGCACACGCGAGAAAGCAAATATTTCATTCTCCATTTCGCAAGTGTTGTTGTTTTGAGGTTCGTCGTAAACTGCCTGCCGCCGAGCGAGTTTTCGCTCGGTGTTTCTGCGTCACGAGGGCATGGGCGGCCATGGGTAGAGTGACCTAGAATAGGGGGAGTGTCCAAAGCGCCGCGCGAATACATGGGAGGAGCGAGGGCCTTTTGCGGTGAACTTCCGCGCCGCGGCGCTGCCGTGCCGGACCCGTGGGCGTTCTCCGCGGCGGAAGCCGCGTCAAAGCGGCGAGCGTCTGCTACGCGCCTGATATTTTAGCCGCTATTAGCTGAAATTGTGGAAATTTGGGCAACATTTAACATTGCGTCACTGCAACATAATACTGCAGCGACTCATCACACAGAGAACGCGTTTGTGTGTTGTGAAACGGGGTTTTTGTATATATCCTTGCAGCTGGTTTGTCACCGCATTGGTCCACACTTCCGTGGCTATTTGAGGAACGCATCCTGCGCGCACTTCATCGTGAGAAAAGGCGCTTAGCTTACTTTCGTGTGGAATGACGAACGTAAACTTGCTGCAGGAGAGAATAAACTGGAGATAACCAGGAGAACGTAACACATATGCACGTAGTAACTTGCTCATGCATGCTAACGCATTTGCACCCTCCATATCCTATCTTTTATTTCGTGCATTCTATTTGTTTTACAAGGCTGCCTCCGGCGCTCTGCTGTTTCAAGCCATTTCTTGCGAAGCCGAATGTGTCAGTCGGCGTGGCCGCTGTACCAAAAGTAAAAAAATTACTCGCGTGACTCGCGTCTCGTTCACTTGGTATACACGAAAATTGGCATGGAGAGGCACGAATGTACGTATGCCCAACACGACCGATAGGTCATGGCATCACTAACTTGACATGCTTGCCATTTGCGTAACGACTAACAATAATATGGTGTGTGTCGTGCAAAGCCGCTTTCAGCCAGAAATAATTCTGACGATGTGTGGTCTGACGATTTGTTTCCGTCAGGTTATAAAAACCGTGGTGGTCGCCTGTATCGATGTAAACATGTTAGACTTACCCATACATTTTGAAGAACTGACCGCATAGGTGAAATGTACGCGAAAAAATTACATGAAAAAAAAATGGTCTCTTATGCATTCGCCTGAAATTACTCGAAAACGAGAGCCATCTTTTTCGTCAGTCGATGCATTGATCCTCCCTCGCCCCTCTCCGAAAGCTTTCTGCACATAACGTGCTTTCGGACTGCCGACAGGATCGAAGGCATTGCAAGCTTTCTGCACGTCACCTGCTTTTACATTGCCTCTGTGATCGGCCCCCGATCACGGAGGCAATGCAAAGCGACCGTGTCATGTGATGGCGTCATCATATGACGTCATAGTAACGTCACAAGTTCTGTCGACGTCATCGCGTGATCATATTGTGCCTCACTCGTTTTGGCTACGCGGGACGCCGACGGTCAATTTTCGTGTTTGATGAGACATCTAAGGCTTTAGCGTTAAAAAAAGACAAACAAAAAAAAATGAAACGATAACAGCGCAACATCATGTATGCCTCACTTCATGTCACGAGCGATCGCCCGAAAACAAACGTGATTCTCGGTTCAGAGCAGCTGATTGCACGCGTCTGCGGGACAAAAGAGGCTTGCTTTACCCGTCTGGTCATCTCTTTATATTTATTCAAGAGATGAGCAGACTCGCTATTTAAGTACTCCGGAGCTTCAGCACGAAATTGTGGTGGACGCTATATTGAGGTCATCAGGAAAGAGCGGGACATTGCGGTCGGGTGCCCTGTTGGCGCGCACTCAACTGCCGCAGAAACAATTGTTTTTTATGTAACTACTCGTCCACATCTTTTCGTAAAGTCTCTGAACCGGGCGAACACTAACCTTCGAGAACCGTGAAAATATCTGAAGTTGAGGATAAGTTGCTTGAAACTGTTTTCATTTCGTATGGTGAAGGATTCAAGCAATACACGCATCTCACGCGAACTATTCATACTGACGTTCAGCGATGCAATGCAACATGCAATTATATATATATATATATATATATATATATATATATATATATATATATATATATCTTACCGTATTTTCGTTCAGGCAGCTTGTACAGCAAGAATGGGGGCATTTGCAACTTTGTTTCATGATATCTGGATATTTGTGAAGCATTTTCTATATTACGCCTTTTGTGCAAAAACTTCTAGAATAAGGTTAGTTTACCTGGCATTGCTTTTCTTAAAAAATTTTTGCGCACGGTGAGCTTTGTTGTACGCTACCTCAGAAACAAAAATAAGCCAACAGCATTGCGGTTGTATGGCCGTCTCTACTCTTTTTTATCTTTTTTTATTTACCTTGCGTCTTCCCGGTGTGCTCCGTACATAATAAAGATGCTAATGAATTGTCAAATAAAGCAGTGTGCATATGGCTAGCAAACCAGTGGCGACTATGAGTAAAAAGCTCGTGAAGTCACTGCGCGCAAGTATTTCAGCTGACTGCGCGTGCAATTTACTTTTTTTATTACTCTTAATTCGTTCATGTGTGATGCTATTGCCCGATTACTCGTGCGAATAGGGGGTTTTTTTTCGTTCTTCGCTTGTGCGTGTCCGTTTTGCGCGTTTTTACACACGCACCAACATTCTCGAACTCTGTGACCGGAACTAGGCCACTCTGATGCCGCTTGACACATGATTTCTTTGCATTCTGTTGTTGCCCCAGCACCAACACAACGCTTAAAGATGGATAAGCTTCATTCCGCACCGCATTACTAATGTTAAGTAGGCTTCAAGTGCCCTGTGTGGAAACGCAGCGCAAAAAACTACTGCGCGTAGCAGACGCCCCTCGCTTTCCGCGCGCTTCCCGAGCGCGGAAAGCCCACGGGTCCGGCGCAGCAGCGGCGCGGCGCGGGAGTTCACGGCAAAAGGCCCACGCGGGAGCCGGCGCTTTGGACACTCCCCCTATTCTAGGTCACTCTAGCCATGGGTCGGGTGCATCAACCGGAAAAGCAGCAGAAACATCATGGCGGCACTTCGGCTTCCGCTAGGCGGGGAGCCGGTGTAAAGGGAGAGGGGGAGGACGAGTTGGCGCTACTTAACCTAGCCGGCGGAAAACGCATGGAGGGGCTTTAAGCGGGGGACAGACGGTCCGATTTTCCATGCGATCCGGCGGCCGACGCGGCGGTGGGGGAGAGGGAATGGTGGCTGTACGATGCTATGAAAGGTCACCATACCGGTTTCCCCTCCGCCGTGTCGGACGTCGAATCGCATGAAAAATCGTACCGTCTGTCTCGCCCTTTAGGTACGCTACCTCTCGCGCTCCGATTGCGGGCTGCCTCCGCATCTGCCGACTCCGAGCCAGAGGATCGGAGCGACCAACCGAATACGCCATTAGTTTCCTCGCAGAGTTGCGTTAGAGGGCGGTCATGTACTGTCACGCCTCTGTGGTCTTCAGATGTCAATGGCGGGTAACGTGAAAAGCGATGGTCAGAAAGAACAGGAAGTTCCGATGCCCACTTCCGCAAGTCCTCGACGTCAGGTGGAAGAGGCTCCTCCCAATCGATTCCGTGCCTCCGTAGCCGTCCACGCTTTTCCTCATCCGATGGTGTGGCTCGGCAATCACACGTCACGCCTCCTGGAATGCTGCAGCGAAGACATACGGTCTGTCTTGGCCTTGAAGTAACTAATGGTGATAATGACCGCGCTGTCACAGCTATGGTGGTCGGTAGATGAGGCGATGTCGAGGTGTCCGCTGCCTCACGGTTCTGTGACACTTTCCCTGAGGTGGTTTTCTCACGTGAGATTCGCCTCTGTTCCCGACTTTCCCCTTCAGTTTCAATGAACTTCAGGTTTTCCTTCACTTTCTCTTCTCTCGATCGCCCTGCAGAGTCCGCGATGTCTGTTTCGGTCTTTGTGCGCTTACGGTACAGGATAGCCAGGTCTACTGGCAATGAGCGCAACAGTACTCGGTGTGGAACAGCCGCGTTCTCGGCAAACGGCGTGCCAAGGCTGACCAAACAGCTGGTCCTGAACTCGGTTTTGTCGTGCACGTCCTGCAGCCTTGATATTTGGGACGAAGACTCCATCGGTTCAATGGCAAGCAGGCTGTCTGCGTGATCATCGACGAGATCTTTTCGGCTATACCCTTCGGTGGACACCTTGACGGCAACGTTGTAATACTTCTCAGTCAGGCGTGTTCCTTCGGTGGCTCGCCTCGTAGCGCCGGCCAAGTTAGGCTTCAAGCACTTAAACGTTTCGATGTCTGTGAGCTTGGGGTGCGTGTGAGTGGTCGCCTCGTAGTGCTCCCAGAAACCCAGCGACTCACGGTTCTCGCAGCTGAAGGTGGGTACTTGAAGTTTCGGCAAGGCGACTCGGAAGCCCGGTGCTCGTGGCCTACTGTTCCCGGCGAGGCTTTGGCCGATGGTGTTCGAGTGGGCAGCTTCCATGGAGCTGCTGGATCCGTCAGTTGTATCCGCATGCCGCGGCTGGTTGGCTTCGATGACGGTAGGACCAACCGATGCACGCGCGTTCAGTGCGGACCGAAGCCTGCTGACGGCTTTCATGATCTTCTCGTGATACTCAATAGCGCCCGTAATTTCCTCGTCAAACTCCTCACCGTCAAGGGCATAGGCGATCTGTTTGTCCAGTTCAGCGAGAGCGGAGTCCTTGTCGCGAAGCTCGTCGATGAGTTCCTGCAAGTCGGCGGAAGACGGTACTGTGCCTTGCAGGAGGATCTCGCTGGCCTCGGACAGGAGTCGGGTAGTGGCACCGCGAAGGACGCCTCGATCTCTGCGTAACTTGTTCATCCTCGGTACGGCATCGGTGCGGAGGATGTCGGCCTTCTCCCGGGTTTTCGGCACCAATAATGTAGCGACAGAGAAGAGGCCGACACCCGTGTTGCCCTGGTTGAACACTTCTTCTTTTCCCTTTATTGCGTGCTCACGAGCAGCCCCGCCTTACGCCCGCTTCTTCGCGCGTCTTGTGCACGGCATGCCGTTTCCCGCCAACGTTTTCCCGCGGTAGATTCAACGCCTTCCACGGGTTAGTAATCGCTCTTGCGGTAAATACCCCTTAAAATGCCCTGCCTTTTTGAGCTTGTGAGTGCTATACTCGCGGACTACTTTTCTTGGCAATGAAGGGAAGGCTAGAGAGCCGAACTACGCGTGTGCTACCGCTGAAGATTATAGTCCTACAATTGCGTCCGTGTTTTCTGCGTGACAATAAAAAAAAAACATTACTTTATTTTCTACGGGGCGCTGTTTGAAGAGAGGGTCAGCGCGCACCAAAGAGATATTTATATTTGTTTTGCTTTATGCAGTGCCATTTCGCGTTTTTGCACCTGTGAAAACGCCGCACCTTTTACGTGCACCTCACAATCAAAATGGCGTCTTCGTCTCCATGTGGGCGCTCGTCACCGTCCAGCTTTTTCGACGGCTCGCCGAGGGAGCTTGTGACGAATTTCACTAACAAATGGCTGTGTAAGCCTGTGACGACCGCTCGAATAATAAAATGTCCGTCACAGGAGGTACGGAAGGTTCACAAACCAAAACTAAATTCGAAAGGCGCGCCGAACCGGACTACTTCGCGGTGCAGTACATGTGCAGTAGCTCCGCCCCCGTAGCCTTTCCTTCATTGCCAAGAAAAGTTGTCCGCGAGTATAGGGTCCCAATTAGAATTTTACAACGAAAGCTGCTATGAGATCACAACAACGGCCGTTTTTGATGCCGTAGTTGTCCGCCACTGCCGCCGCCGGTGTCCGTAACCGCTATCGCACAAAATAGAAAAAAATACTAAATAACAAGGAATATCCAGGATGGAACAGGGTTCGAACCTGGGCCCTCTGCAAAAAGACCCTGTACAGGCTTCACGTCGAGAAGGAACCGCGTTAACATATGTAATATAGCGTGGTAGAAGAGTAAAATAACAACCAGGTGGTCACACGACATAAATTCTGTAACTGAACGTCGCACAATGCGAATTGTGCAACGAGTGGGTTGTTGAATGCTTTAAACCCATTACATAGGGCTCTGCTGTAATTCTTCATCGTCATCAGGCACAGCATCAACAAGGTGCACATAATGCCTTAGAGGTGTTTAGCAGGTACCATGGTTCTCCACAGAATGACGAAAAATGGCATAGTGGCTGCTGCCCTACTTCACAAAAATTATGATTTATAGCGTAGTGGGTTCCTCGCAAGTGCACTTGTATTGGTTGCCAAGGAAGCCCATAAGGCCCCCATGATCCGTTTCCTCAGGGTCTCAATAAAGTTCTTCCCCCCCTCTCTCTCTTTCTCACAGTAACGTATGTTATATAACGCGGTGGGAGAGTGAAATAACGACCGGGCGTCACGCAATGCGAATTACGTAACTAGTGGGTCGTTTAAAGGTTTCAACTTATTACAAAGGACTCAGCCATAACTCTTCGTCATCAGTCGTCGCATCAACAAAATGCACATAATGCCTTACAGACGAATTGTATAGCGCGAACGCGGTACTTGGACAGACAGAAAAAACGAGGACAGTACCCCGGACAGACAGAAAAAACGAAGTACCCCGTTCGCGCTATACAATTCGTCATGATATACCAACTAGCCCAAGCCGCTACCCTTCTAAGCCTTACAGACGTGTAGCTGGTACCTCGCTTCTCCGCAAAATGACAAATAATGGCGTATTGGGTGCTTCCCAACTTCACAAAAATGATTACTTATGGCGTAGTGGGTACCTTGCTAGTGTACTTGTATTAGTAGCTTCAGAAGAGTTTACAACGGGCTCCAGAAATGCCGCTCTTCCAGCTTTCACTGTGACTGTGCTGCGCTTTCCACGCAGGCCTGGCACTTCTTCGCTTGCTTTTTTAAAAATGTCATCTCATTAACCCATTAAGGCCCAAGCAAAAACTATTTGTTGAATTTTATTGAAATTTCGCGCACTTATCTAACTACAGTAGACAAGAACATCTGGCAATTTTCATAGAATTACATAGTTTCCTTCAAAAGTTATGATACTGTACTTTAGAAAGTACGCTGGGCTCTTGCGATAGCAATGCAAGCTGGCCCGACACAAGAATAGTAAGCATGCTTAGCCCTTGCCATACTAATACGAAAGTTGTTTTGGCACAAGCAACTTGTCGAAGCAGCGACGCATCATGCAAAGCGTTGCACCATACTTTTCGCAGCATCATTCCTATTTATCACATACAGTGCACTTCAACCGTTTTTCAATCTTCTTGTGAAAATGCGCATATGGATGGCGGGGACTGGCAGGCACATTGGACACGGGAGACCTCTTGATAGTTCTATTGTGTACACGGCACAGGTAGTGTCTTGCAAGTAGGCAGGTGAATGAACGGAGTCGACGCATAGACGGTCTCCTAACCTCCAGTAAGTTGGCAGATCCTCTATGCATTCAGTGCAGGAATGTTGATGATCTGTGTAAATAGGGCATTCCATCACTTTTTCCCACAAATGAAAATTCTGTAGTTATACGCAGCTTAATCATGGAGGTGAATCTCTCCCATGTCAATATTTCTCTAGCTGCTGACGATGTTTCGTGTTGGCACTACGTTTTTCTTTTGAGTTGATGATCACCTGCTTACACAGCGTAGTAGCTCCACTGTGTCATAATTCATCGCCATAGCAACTATGCTATTCTCTTTGCGCTTTACGAAAAGAAACTCGTTTCCCGGATCAAAACAGAAACAGTCTTCCCGATTTTTTTCGTTCCATCAGGCAGAAGGCATTCATTCGCACAGCCGCCTTCCTCCTCCTCCTCAGCCATTTCGGAGTTACAATTACTTCACCAAGAGGCTCTCGTATATCCCTGCCGGCATCTCTTGCAGTCTCCCGAGTCTCAAATGACCGTAAAAACGGCATTCTTCGGAAGAAAATACCTGGTTCGATCTCTGAGGCAACCTACAACGCAATGCCCATGTAAGCTCTCACAAAGGCCCAGTGTACTACGAAAAGTACACCAACATTTGATTACCCCTCAGAGCAAAACTGTGCACTACAGCTGATTCTTGCGCTTCGCCGTGATTAGATTGTTCTTTCTGAAGCACAATCAATCTGTTTTTTTTTTTAATATATAAAGTGTGAAACCTCAAATTAATTAGAAAAACGTAGTAGTCGTCACATGTGTTCGACGGGCACTCGTTTTCCAAAAGTTTAACAACACGTAGCAGAGAAAACATTGACCTGAGTCAATATCTTCAATTAGGAGTGTCTTGCTGCAACCTTTAGCGTCAAAAATGCAAATAAGAAAAATAAGATTATTGGATAGTGTATTTTCTATTCCAGAAAAATGAAGTGTACTTTGTAAAGTACGCTGGGCGCTAATGGGTTAATAAAAGCATGTATCCTGGTTGGATCGGTTTATGCGCAGCTGTCAGTAGTGGGCCCGCCGCTGACGGCGCGGGCGTCGGAAGGCCCACTGTAACATGGACGTGTAACATGGACGTGTAACATGGCGCAGCTACTGTGAAGTGGCTGCGCCATGTTACACGTCCGTCCCTCGCTTTCCATGGTCAATAGCTGACTGTTAAAGGAGCACTGACACAAAATTTCGAAGGCGAGATAATGAGTGAAGTAGATGTATGTGGAGCCATACACAGCGCCTACAATATTAAGGGCCAATATAGCCTAGAACATATTTAAAATCAGTTTTAAAGTGCATGCCGCGCGTCTGAGCGAGATGCAAGCACCTCGCGACGCCGACATCAACGCGGCGGATATGTAAACAAACCTACGTCACGAGTTTGTGTTGGCTGGTTGCTGGTTGTGCCCTTGCGCTTGTGCGCTTGTGCTACCTGCCATTTCTTCGTCCGTGCCTGCGGCTTTGCGTGTGCTGGTTGTGCTCCCTTCCTCTGTTCGCTCGTCGTGCCATTTGACAGATGTTATGGCCCGCTCACGCTAGCGGCAAGCCTGCCGCAACGGCGTGGTGCCGCAGATCATCGGCCGTCGCCGCACGCGCGAGAGCTGTCCAACGTGCACGGCAAGCTTCTCCGGCGAGGCATTCGTGCCTCCGAAAAACATGGCCGCACTGCCAAAAGCGGTTGTCGTCCGCTTCGAATCTATCAAGTGGCCGCCGTGCGCTCTGTAGCGTGTAAGCTCCGAACTGATGCTTCCATTTGCTTTAGATTCATGTCCTTAAGCTTCGACAGCAATGTATTCGTCCCGATTCGGCGTCGTTTTTGAGAGCCATAGTCAAGTAATCGATGCTGTAGGGTTAACGAGTCGAAATGGGCGCTTCCGAATGCTCGGAGGACATACATTGCGCGTTTTTTAGTTGTTTCTAATCCTCCATAGCTGACACCACTTGACCTAGTGCCACCTTGGGAACACTTTATTTCGTTTTACGCGACGCCTTTTTAATGCCGGACAGACTAAAACGCTCTATTGACGGCTCGAACCATGCCTGGCAGCGACACGGACGACGTCCGCACTTCTAGCGTGAAAAACGCGGATCAAAAAGCAAGCAGCTCGAAGCGTCCCGCGTCAGACGAACTGGCGAAGCATACGAACCGTAAGTGCGGTGCCCGCCGCACCCGCTCTCGCGCGTCGCCTACGTCACAATTTTGCGTGGTCACGTGGCCAGCTGTGTTTACCCGTTCTCCGGAAGTAGTGCTGCCTAGCTCGGTGCCCTTTGAAACCGAAACTTCGACTGGGCGCTCTAAAAACGTCTCTAAATAAATAACCGTCGCGCACTCGCGCAAGCGAGGTTTGCAGCCGTGATAAGGGGATCATAAGCTATCTATCGAAACAAACAAAAAAAAACAAGGTGCAAAATTTTTGTGTCAGTGCTCCTTTAAAAAAGATGGTTGATCCCTCCATCATAGGAATCGGAATAACACGAAAGTAAAGCGTGCCCTTACAGAAGTAACTGAATGTTTACTGTACATTGATATAAGAGAGTTTGCACAATGTATATTGATGTCTGGCAGCTATAGCACCGTTTAACGTGGATTCACCCACTTTGATGATTGGTGGTACATCTCCATCCTGACGACTAACATCCATGTTAAATGATTAAACAAACCCTTGTGGGAGCTGTAGTAGTTAATGGTGAAAGCGTAATCAGAGAACGAGGTGCGATAGCCAGAAGAGCCTCGCATATTAACGCAGAACTTAGTCGTCATCCCGCGGTATGTTAAAATGTGATTGAACACCACGGCCGGACTAGAGGGAAACGCAAAGCGCGTCGTGCCGCCCCGCTAGCCCGGCCGCGATTTTTCTCTGGGCGAGAGCGTGAGCGGGGAACGCGGTGTTACAGCCTGGTGAGGCAGGCGCGCGTCGCAGTTTTTTTGGTTTGGATTAGCGTGATGCTATGAGGCCGACGCTTTTGCGACGGTTGGGCTAAGATGGCCACCTCGCGGTGTGTTAAGGCATTGGCAAAATTGAACTTCTATTGAAAACGTGCCGAATGGGACGGACGTGTAACGCGTTGCAGGTGCTAATCGCGGAGGCCACAGTAATGACGAATTACTTTACCGCTCCCAGAGGGCACCACCACCCTGCCGACTGGGAGAGTGGTAGATGTAAAAGGCGGCGTTTGTAAACACACTAGAGTCTGTGACCGTGGCGCAGTGGATAGCGTGCCCGGCATCTCTTGTTGCGGACCGAGCGGTCGTGGGTTCGATGCCCGTTGGCGGAACTTATTTTTTGCCATCTGATCGCGTAAAATATTTCGACGTCATTTCCGTGACGGAAATACGTCACTGAAGTCTTGGTGGACCCCGGCATGAAACACTTTCGTGTTAAAAAAATCACTGTTTCGCTTAAGGGTGAAGTAATGAATGCGATACTACCAACAAAGTGTATTGTTATATGCAGTAAGGCTAGAAACTAACTCTTGAATCTGATCTCACATAACTCAACAAAACGCTGGTTTAAGGAAATATGGCCGCTCCAGGGACCGAAACGGTTTTTGAGTGGTCAGTTCCAAAGCACGAAGTAAGCGTTGAGAGCACAAGTTTACGAGCTGTCCCCTGATGCCTCAAGATAGCATGCGCGTCAGCCACTGCGCCCTTCGTGTGACGCAGTGCCCCTCCCTCCCTTGGCGCCCCTTCATGCTCCTTACAAAAGACGGGCAGGGCGTTTCCTCTCTGTTTGTTGAGCAATTGACGGGAGGCCTCACACATTGGGATGATATATCGCATGTGCCCTCTGCACGACGGAGACGGCCAGCGCGTTTCATCTCCTCTTCAGCTGCGTTCATCGTCAGCGCTCGCGGGTAGAACACAGGATGCGCGAGGTGATGCTATCAATTTGTACTTTATACGGAAAGTGACGGCGACGGCAAAAACCCGTCTAGGGTGTCCATATAATTGTTATTGCAATAAAAAGAAAAAAAAATTGATGAGCCATTCCACTCTCTGAGGTGAATCACCAGTGAAGCTGTTTAGCGCACGGCACAGAGGTGACATGGTGGAGGCCATTTTGGTATGTAAGGCCAACTTGTTAATGTCCAGGCTGTTAATTTCCAATATGCAATATTAATGCGAAAGCCTTAGGTGCCTCATCAAACGCGAAAAGTGGCCGTCGGCGGCGCCAACACGAGCGATGCAAAACATCGTCATCACGTGATGACGTCATCATGAAGTCATAGATGTGAAAACTTGTGACGTCATCATGATGTCATATACCGTGATGTCACATGATGACGTCATCACATCACATAGTCGCTTTGCAGAAAGCTTGCGATGCCTCCAGTGCTGGAGGCAGTGTAAAACAACGTTAGGTGCAGAAAGCTTCCAGAGGGGGGTGGGGGAAGATAAATACATCGAGTGTGAAGGAAAAGATGATGGCTTTCCCTTTCGAGTCGTCTTAGGCGAATACGTAAGGGACCCTGTGGTTTTTCTGCACTGTTGATTTTTGGCGTACAAACGAAATTACCTGGCCATATATAGCTTCGCAGTAAAAAGAAAATGAAGTTTCTTATATCATGTGGTCCCCCGTTGAACTCGCTCTCGGATACCTCCGCGGAAGCTCGACTTGAAGCGTATCTCCATGTTCCAGGCAACCTGGCCTATGCGCAAACGATAGCCTGGAAGTACTGCGAGAATGCTCTTGCTTCAGCACAGAGAGGCCTCAGAGAGAGGGAAGGCAGTGTCGGAGGAGCTTGGCTTTCCGAGGCTAGCTGAGTGACGTCATGTTGTGTCCAGCAGTGCAGTCGATTGAGAAGAAAAAGAACCTGGCTTTCGCCTTGGAGTCGTCTCAGTTCCATGCATTAGGAACTCTGAGACTTTGGCATTGAGACACTGTTGTACGTCGCGGCATTTGTCTACCACTTCTGCTGATAACCACATAGATGTATTTAGAGTGTTATTTCATAAAGTACAATTTGATTGATCTAGTACTCTGTTTATTTGCTAGTGTCAAAAATAATCGCTTAAGAGGTTATTCCAGAACACTTGACTGCATGACGTCTTTAATTTTGCGTTATCAAGTGAAATATGGAGTGCTCCTGAGATGATTTTCTCCGTGAGATCTGCAATGAATCGAAATATTTCTAGCTGTTCATAAGAGTCTCATAATAATTAGTCAGATGCTTGAATGTAAATGCAACTTGCTTGTCCAGTGTACTTCAAGATGTGAAATTATCTGCTCCAAATTGCTCCCAGATGCAAGATTACCTGCTCCAAAGTGCTCCAAGGTGGAAATTTTTGCTGCTCCAAAGTGCTCCAATATGAAAATTTTGCTGCTTCAAAAATTGCTCCAAATCAGAAGTCCTCAGTAGCATCACTAGGTCATGTCAGCAGCAGAAAGACCCTGTTTGCCTGCCTGCAGGTGCGCATGCTCCCTGCTTATTCTCTTCGACGACCAGGAGGAGAGACAAGCTAGCAAACAGAGCACGGTGAAGGAAAGAGCGAGGGCTGCATTGACAACGTGTAAAACTCTGCTATTATGGCACCATTTCGAACTATTCTCACGGCTACATATTTGTTGTAGATTTGTGCACAACTGCAGCACCACAATTTACTTTGGACCTCTGGGTGGTATAGGGCCTTTTTAAGTTGTCTAAGGTATGTTCTTGCCAGGAATATATACCCTCTCGTTTTCTCAGCATTTAATTGTTAGGATAAGAATCGCTTCTATGTTTTTTAGCATCACAAGTTCACTTTTACTCCACAAGTGAAATTTTGAAAGCGGTGTCTTGCCGTTTGCACTAAACATAACCTTAGAAGAACCACGCCAAATCGTTCGACATCAAAGGAATATTTTTTTTTTCCGTCCACAATTGACTATAAAGCTTATCACACCAGCTTTTCAGTTGAACGCATCTGCTGGCTCGAGGTTCATGAAACATGTCACAGATATCCATTTCAAGGTGGAAATGCCAGCTGCATGCTATTTCACATGGTGGCACAGCAAAAAAGCAAAAGAAAGCATCATTGCTTATGTTAAGAAGCCACTATATGGCCACTAATGAGAGCATGGAGGAGGAGGTAAAACTTTATTTGACCAAGGGATTTGGGCACGTACGTGCCAGGGTCCCCGCACGACCACACTGCGCTATGCGTTCATGAGTTCATGCAGCATGGATGTTTGATCAAATCAGTGCACCTCTAGAAGCATGTGTGAATAAGTGCACGTTTAAAGGGACACTAAAGGCAAATAACAATTTATGTCAGAGTGAAAGCTCAATATATGACAACGTCTAAAATGGCAATATTATCAACAGCAGTGCCCTACTTTCCGAGAAATTAAGCTAAATGTATCACACGATCAGCGTCACGAGCAGCACATTTTGGAAATGATCCCGAAGACGTGAGAGAGTTCGACTACAAATAATCACTCGTAATCAAACTAGCTGCAATAAAAAAAGAACCTTCCGTGCATCAAGATACGTAATAAAATGCTGCTTGTTCGTTTCTATTTGATTCGTGGAAAAAAGAAACTCTTTAACATTGCCATGGGGAACGGCGCGCGTGGTTCAAAGGTTCCGTTTTCGCCGAACTGTGCTTCACCAGGCACCCTGCTTCGCTCATGCAGTCGCGTCTCAGTGGTAGTTTCGGTATCATGTACTGCCGCGGTTTTGCGCGCTCGGGAAAGTCGCTGTCACAGAAAGTTCGACAAAATGCCGCATGCATGTGATGCTGCCGGATGCCCGAATGGCACATGCCGCCAGTGCACGCCGCCACGTAGTAAAGGCGGGCAACGTTGGGCACGGCAGCAGTGACGTGAGAAACACCGCTTTCAGGCGGGTGATTTTAAGTGCGATGCGGCCCACCAAAGCGTGATTTTTTTTCAAAATAAGCACTTCCTTGACACAAAAGTAGCACTACGACGTTTCTGGACCGTTATTTCAACAATCAACATCGACTTAATATTTGCCTTTAGTGTCCTTTTAAAGGCCAACTCCGGCGATTTTTCGAGGTCCATGGATCTCGATAAAATTCGCTGGGTACGTTCCTTTTCACGTTCCCGTTATTTATGCCAAATTACAAGCTGGAGACATACGCAGATTCATTGCAAATGAATTTTATTCATTGCCCCGACTCAGCGCCGTACTCAGGAATTTTTTTCGGGGGGTGTTTGTGTTTACAATGGTTAACTTTTGCAACTGGTCGTAGCTGTGAAGGCGTGCAAATATTTAAAGGGGCCCTGTAACACTTTTTGAGCAGGGTCAAAAAGCGCCGCCAATCGGTAGTCGAGGCTCCCGAGAACACGCGAGCCAAATATTATAGCGAAGCGAGCGGCCTGGAATTTACAATAAATTCTCAGTCAGCTGAAAATCGCTCCCTCTTCTCTCGAGAAATGATGTATTAGTCCGCAATATATGACGCGATTGTCGGCAGTTCCACCATTGGCTGATGTTATAATCACGATAACACTCTCATTATTACCTTCGTTGTTAATTTTGAGTTGAATAAGTAGATAATATGTATGTTTATATTGTGTTGTGCCGTTAAAACACCGAACAAACATTAATATTAGCATTTCCGGTCTCACCGACAGCTCGTCTGCTCGTAGTTGCGTGGTTGCTTTTTCTTCACCATGCGCAGTGCCGAAATCGTGAATATTTCTGTGCTTTTGACCATCGCCGGTTGCCGTTGAGAGCGGCAGCCGTTCGAGTGTTGCCTCGTCAGCTGGAAATTGCATCGTCGGCACGTTCTCACGACCGACCGAGGCAGGGGTGCAGCATTTCTCCGATAACAATACTGGCACCGGCTAGTTTCGCACACCTGTGTTCGCTGTATGGCGAGAGTCCCGTTTGCTGTCTGTTCAGTATGTCATCGAGCCGTACCTCGGCGTATCCTCCCCGTAGTCTCACGTTCCCGAGAAACCGCGACACAGCAACCAAGCGGACTCGCATTCACGGTAGCTGCAGACAGCCGGTGGATGGGTACTCGCCGGCCCGATGCCCCACGATCCTTTCTTCTAGTCTTTAGTTCTTTGTTGTCAGCCCGCACTCGCTGTGCGCCCGAATTCGAAAGCAAACAGCATCGAAGTGCCCACCCACCGGCTTAAATGCTGTCAATCCAGTACCGCCACTGGGAGAAGGGTGCACGGAGCTTTGCCGTGTTGAATACGATTCAAGCGCGAGCAGTGCGACGAGGCGGTGTATCGGAGTGTGGGTCGAAACCCATCTCAGCTGTAATTCGTTCCAAACGCGCACGCAAGTTTGCGTCCATGGCTGGCAGAGCGATGAAAACACTACGGCAGTTCGAGGTGCACACCCAGCATTACAAAACCGACTCGCAGTTTTCAAGCACGCGCGGTACACGGTGCGATGGGCTCCGCTCGACGAGGACCACGCGAGCCGACCGGAAGTGACAGACCACGCGGTTGCGCCCAGACGCCAGAGAGAAAAAATGAAGAAAAAAAATTACAGCATATCCACGGGTGAATGATGAAGAGCTTGGCCGCAGCTCCTGAAGCAATCATGGTCTCGGGATTCGTTTCTCGTTGAGCCCGTTTCGCAGCGGCGTCCTTGGCGCGCACCGTTACGGGATCCGCCTTGCTGCCGCCAAGCGAGCGCCCGCCGCTGCGCATCGTCCATGCTCCGCCAACGATCTGACACGTACGGCGACGATCCAGGAGAATGAGAGGCGCTCGCTCCCTGCGCATCTCCGCGCAGCCCGCGCAGCAGCCAATCGGAGAGCAGCGGCACTTCCAGCGCCATCTAGTATCGATTCACACAAGCGCCATATTGCACACAATTCTATTGGACCAACGCCATCTAGGAAATGAGACGAGAAATGGTGATGACGACACAGATAGAGTCACTGGAAAATTTTTCCAGTGACTCTAGACACAGATTGTGTACAGCGCCATCTAGAGTATCGTCCCTGAACTGCAGTTTGTATGTACTTCTATGATACCGCGCCATCTATTGCATCATACGGGAAATCCGTTTACGCCGGACAACGGAGACGTGACAAGGTTAGACTAAGAGGAGCTACGCCCCTAAAATTCCGCCGGCGCTGACGTAACTCTTGGGCACCTCCTCGCACCTCCGCTCTCCCTCCCTTCACGCCCTGCGCAGCTTTCCGCGCGCTGAAGGCGTTGAGCAGAGGGAGAAAGCTGCGGAACGTGATTTCTATAATTTGGTAACACCACTTAGACTTGACGGATTCGAAAAATTTTTGCGGCATATGACTCGTGAAGAGTCATACGTCAATAATGAGACTGCAGAGCCCCTTTAAGTATCACCCGAAAAGTTTAAGCAAGGGGAAATTTTGGGGGATGTCAGAACCCCCACAACCCCCCCTTAGTTATGGCCCTGCCCCGACTCTCCCCACCTCGCTTCCCAGAATTATTGGCAACATTGTGTGCGTGACGTCATTTTTGATAAGCGGAAGTGACGGAACCGAGGGGCCCCTAGAGCGTCTGCTATCCGCAAGGCAACAACCGCGAGTGTTTGGCGAGCGCTTCGTTGGCTGGGCATGTGAATTTGAGTTCCTTGTGGTAATGCGTGCGATGGGTGGCAAGTGGCAGGGGCGTAGCCAGGGGGGGGGGGGGGCTGGGGGTGCAAACCCCCCTCGAAATTTTTCAATTTTGCTTGCGTATATATACACGCACACATACAAACGCACGCACGAACATACATAAAGTATGGTTGAACCCCCCCCCTCCCCCGCCGAAAAAAATTTCTGGCTACGCCCCTGGCAAGTGGTGTCGCGTTGTGGGCTGCACACGATTCCCCGTTAGGAGTCACGAAACACTCGCACCTAACGATTACCCTGCGTCTCTATATTAGAGTGTTTTAGCTAGCAATGCCGGTTTACCGTACGGAAAGTACGGTAATACCGTACCGGCTAAAGAATGCACATGCGTGAACACTACGGAAGCACTTTCCGTAGCATATAGGCCTCCAACGCTCAATAGAGTTACTGTATATGCTACCTTTACCTAAAGGTAGCATATACAGTAACTCTAACGCTCAAGTTCGCGCAGCGCCGTCCGCCGCCCCAGCGGAGAGAGGGGAAAGCTCCGGTAGCTCGGACGGGTCGCTCTTGCTTGGTTTTCCCATTGCGCGCGCGGAGAACGTGCTCCCTGGGGCTTTTATTTTGTCGCACTCGAAAGCAGGCATGCAGTCCTGCTGCGTTGTGAACTGTCACAATAGTTTTAAAATGACGAACAGCCGAAAACTGCTCGTCAAGTTCTACCGTTTCCAATGCGAGGAGCTGAGGCGTCAAGAGTGGATTGTGGCAGTTTGCCGCGATGATTTCGCGGTCTTGTCACCTTGAAGCAATTTTTGTCGTACACAGTATTACGAACTATTAACGGGGAGAAACGCGATGATCGTGCTCATTTGAAAAAGAAGTGCGTTTGTGAACCGAAGCTTCAACAAATAGACAGCCGCTGTACGTTTCGAGAATGCGCGCTGGCTTTCCGAGTCAACCATTTGTAATGTTACAGCAGCGGAGCATGTGGGCTTATTACACCACAGTTTAAATAACTTACCGTGAGTACTAAGTGTTTAATTCAGCTGATTACGGTACATTTCCCGTCGCGGCTCCCTGTAAACATAATTAAGCTGCATGTTGCACTGAGCGTTTATATTGGCCTTGCATGCGACACGCCGTGATTGCTTAGCAGGCTGAAGTGTTGCGCTGCTAAGATCGTGGTCATGGGTTCGATTCACACATACGGCAGCTGCTTTTCGATGGGAGCGAAATGCAGTAACACCGGCGTACTTAGATTTACGTACGCGTTAAAGAACCCCACGTGGCCGAAATTAATCCGAAGTCCCCCACCACGGCGTGCCTCGTAATAATATCATGCGTTCGGCACGTAATATAAAGCCTTGCATGCGCGTGAGCCGCGGGCAATATACAGTTGCCGCTTTGGAAACGAGTTGAAAAAAGAACCAAGGCGGCAATTAAATTTTCGATGGCTTCGCGAATTCAGATGCGCATATCATCGGGCACAAATCTCGGCATAATCATAAACATGCGCGATCCTAGTGGGTATTGTATAGTATCAGGGGCGTAGCCAGAAATTTTTTTCGGGGGAGGGGGGGGGGAGGAGTCCAACCATACTTTATGTATGTTCGTGCGTGCGTTTGTACGTGTGCGTGTACATATACGCAAGCAAAATTGAAAACTTTCGGGTTTTCGGGGAGGGTTTGAACCCCCCCCCCCCTTGGCTACGCTCCTGCATAGTATGATGCTGGCCAAGCGAGCTGTCGAAACAACCGAAGCGATATTCGAATAAGCGAACCCGGTGCGTGATGAGGCGTCGATATTATTCGAAATGAAACACGCCTCTGCAGGAAACATGCACGGTCGAAGTGGGCATTAAATATTTATTTTTTTGCGCGTATCATTATGCTGTCAAAGGAAGCTCTAAAAAAAAAAAACCAAGGTGGCATTGAACTTGCGATCCGACGTTGTTGTCATCCGATGCAAACCTCGGCAAAAGTGAAACTCCCACGAAACTGAACACTGCGCATTGCGATGCAGCCAGTGACTCAACAGGGCAGATGTAAATTTATGCTCTTCACACTAAGCTCATAATAAATTTGAAGCCGCACGACAAACTTGACATCCAAGCAATCGAAAAGTTATCAATAGAAAATGCACGTGAAAGCGTGCTGGATGTTTGCTTATAGATCCGAGTAGACACGACTGCCGCAACAAATGTGCGTTTTACCGGTAACATAATTACAGAACTCGCGCAGTCACCTCCCTATTCATGTCAATGAAATGTGCCCGTTCAGCATCGGCACGCACGTAGCGCCCGCACAAACAGCATCGCCCTTGACGACCTGCTCGGTCCCGAAAAGGTGCTCGATCAACCATCCTCCTCTGGTGAGATTCCCACCGTGAAAACGTTTTTTTTTTCCATCTCTGGGATCTTTCTAAACCTTCAGAGCAAGCGACACATGAAGCTGCACGTGCACGGCGAGCAGACAACAGCGCGTGCAGGGTGCGTGAACGTGTGGAGACAGCGCTGTCAAAAGGCAGGTGCGGGGAGAGAAGCGACCGGTTTTTGCAAGAAAGGCGGCGAATGGATGGATGGATGCTATGAGCGTCCCCTTTATAACGGGGCGGTGACAAGTGTGCCACCAGGCTCGAAAAAAAAAAAAAAAACCTTTACTCTTTTTTTTTTTAGCGTTGGCCTAGTGTCTTTACTTCAATTAAAACTATTTTACTCCAGAAGAAAAAAAAAACCCTTAAGTTTTCAGCTCCGTTCTGTGCCCTTTACGGCAGAATGTCCTAATTTTTTTTCCCATTATTTATTTTTGTCCTTTCTCTCTAGTTTTCTGCCACCAATACTCTAACCGTCTCTTACTTATTTCAATCGCGGGTGTGTTCAGCTTTCCATTGTCTCTAAAACCCAAGGCGTCATGTAGGCTCGTGCCCAAACGTACACCTGGGTGGATGTCTCCACATTCAATCAGAACATGCTCCGCCGTTTCCTGATCTTCCCCGCAGCACGTGCATTGTTCTTCTTCTTTACTGAATCTCGCTTTATAACTATCCGTTCTAAGGCAACCCGATCTCGCTTCAAACAGTAAAGCGCTTCCCATTGAATTGTCGTAAAATGTCTCCCTCCTTATTTCATTTTTGCCCTTTCGGTAGTTACTCAAAGCCGGTTTTTTCTCCATAGCTGCCATCCAGTGAATCTTCTCCGCCTCTCTGACTTTTCGCTTAACGCTCTTTGTTGACATACTGCTTACACTACCAGCCGTATATTTACTAGTGAGCCTCCTAGTTCTTTTTCTCCGCTCTGTGTCCACGCTCTTCCTATACAAGTAACGGAACACCTTCTCTGCCCATCTACTCTCCTTCATATTCCTTAGCCTTTCTTCGAACCTTATTTTGCTCTGAGCCTCCCTCGCCTCAAAACCTGCCCATCCCATATCGCCCTTTACAGCCTCATTTGTCGTCTTCCCGTGAGCACCCAACGCGAGGCGTCCCACAGTCCTTTGATTTATATCCATTCCCGATTGCACCTCTGCCCTCATGCACACCACTGAGTTCCCAAAAGTAAGCCCCGGAACCATTACACCTTTCCACAGACCTCGAAGCACCTCGTACCCTTTGGCTCCCACGCATTTGCGAAGCGCGCGCTGCACGTGAAACCCCCCTCGTTCCGCGATGTCACCCCGACAGAAAGGGGGAACTATTGCTGCGTCGTCAACTGTCACAATGGCCATGCAAACACGAAGGGGTCGGCTCCAACAGTGAAATTCTACCGATTCCCAAACAGATGGCACGAAAAAAGCAGACGACAGGCATGGATGCGAAGCTCACGCTTGAGTGGGCACGACCACGACAACTACAAAAAAAAAAGCATTAGCCGTTGTTGCACGTCCATTAGTTTTTTTTGGCAGATACAGTGAACTAGTTGTTACTGAGTGTGCAGGTACAGCCCGTACAACACGGTGCACTTTCGATATGGACCAAGATAAAATGTCTTGACAGCAATTGGCTCTTCACCCGCAGATTGCACACAAAAGTTTTTCTGAAAGCTGGGGGATCGTCATCTCCCTATTGATAATACTATGTCACGTTGATAGTACGCACGCTGTTCGTGAACTCGGAGTACAGGCTATGAGAACGGCGATAATGCAAGGAAGGACACGCGAGATAGATGTCAATTTTTGTTGCAAGAAAGAAAGAAGCCCAAGAAGGCCATTTGTTTTTGGAGTGTTGCGTACCGCACGATAACTCGAATGGTTGCTAGTAAATTAAGGTATTCCAACTAATAGCAGACACAGCGCCAGGGCCGCTTAACCTAAAGCACGAGAAGCGGCCTTACCCATGCATCCAGTAACAAACATAAGGAGTGCGTAGTACTCACAGCAAACCAAATAAAACAGGTATATAATTGTGAACGTACAGAAAATTGTGCAAACTCCACGTCGTAAACAGCGTCGTCCTTCACTTGCGAAATGCACTTCGCTCTGACGGGGACGGCGTCGTCTGCTCCGCATCTGCTACATGGCTGAGCAGACGCTGACCTTTCACCAAATTGCTGCCCCGCGGACAGAAGCGTGTACATCCTAACCGCGCGCGACGCGAAATTCTCAAAAACACGTGCAGAACGCGTGCAGCATGCGAGCAAAGCAACGCGTTTTCAAGGTAGCTTGAAGGGGACAGTGGAGGGCTCAACACTCGAGTAACGAGTTTTTCTCCCCACATTGACTGACAGCGCCCAGCACCGCAGCGCCTCCCACGGCGTGGGTTGGGTGGATGGATGCTATGAGCGTCCCCTTTATAACGGGGCGGTGACATGTCTGCCACCAGGCTCGAAGAAAAAAAAAAAAAGCTTCCTTGTTTCATGTTGGCCTAATACCTTATCTACATTGATTAAATCTATGTTATTATACCAAAAAAATATAAATTCACGGTCTATCTCTCTGCCTCTTAAGGCAGAATGACCTTATTTTTCCCCCATTATTTATTTTTGTTCTTTATCTCTACTTTTCTGCCACCAATTAGCCACCAAGTTTGCGCAGCGCCGTCCGCCGCCCCAGCGGAGAGAGGGGAAAGCTCCGGTAGCTCGGACGTGTCGCTCTTGCTTGGTTTTCCCATTGCGCGTGCGGAGAACGTGCTCGGTCCCGCAAAGGAGGTCGATCAACCGCCCTCCTCTGGTGAAATTTCCACCGTGAAAACGTTTTTTCCCATCTCTGCAAGCGACTCGTGAAGTTGCACGTGCACGGCGAGCAGAACAGCGCGTGCAGGGTGCGTGACCGTGCTGAGATAGCGCAGTCAAAGGGCAGGTGTGGGGAGGGGAGCGACCGGTTTTTGTAAGAAAGGCGGCGAAACGCGTGCGACGCAGCGCCCCCTGGCCGAGCTTGAGAGCAGGGTTACCAGATTGGGCTATTAATAGCCAAATTGGGCTACTTTTTGTTCGAGTTGGCGTCGAATTTTTCTCTTTGGCTATGTGGCTATTTTTGGGCTACATTGCTATCGACTAGTCAAGAATTCCAAAAAGCTACAAAATGTAGATAATTTTAGTATCGGGGACCCCAAATGGCTTACGCACACACGCTCTTGCGTTCATTTGTACCTCCAGCCATACTGGAGACCCCCCAGCAGCTGCACCCACGGAGAATACAAAGAATACAAAGGAAAGCAGGAGCGTGCGTACGCGAGCGTCTGGGGGTCCCCGGCACTAAAACTCTCTTTAGAAAAAAGCGGCATTTGCACCTCAAAGGCGGATGCACACGCGCTTCCACCAATGGGCGCGCGCTCTAGACTGACGTCACGAGCCGGACGGCCGGTGCCTCCGCTCAAGGAGAAGAAGCGGGACTATTTCTTTGCCGCGGAGGCAATCGGCTGCCGCGCTTCGGTCATATGGGCGGGGCCTCTCCTTTTTTCTAAAGTTGTACCCGACTATAGTAACTCTAATGCACCTTGTCACCGAAGGCCCCCTGGCCGCCGCCATAAGGCCCTTTGGGCTGTTGTTAACATGCATGACCCCCCTAAAAAGCAGTACCGTGTCGCGACGTCAGATTTTGTACTCCACTGCAGAAGCCAAGAAAGGTGGTGATCGTTCTCTCTGTTAAAAAGCTCTATACAAAGAACGCCAAGGCTTACATGCGCATGCCGCTAATGCCATCAAAACATTCCAGTGTGTTGAACAATCCCTGCAAGGGCGTAGCGAAGGGGGGGGGGGGTTTAAACCAACCCCTGAAATTTTTCAATTTTGCTTGCATATATATACATGCACACATACAAGCACACGCACGAACATACATAATGTATGGTTGAACCACCCCCCCCCCCCTCGAAAAAAATTTCTGGCTACACCCCTGAATCCCTGCACCTGGAGAGGTAGCCCAACAAAGGGTTTCACGTGTCGTCATTGAAACCGTGTTGATGGCTCACGTTTTCTCTAGTCTTTCTTGTCTTCTACTACCGTAAAATGCCGAGCAAGCACCCCCCCCCCCCCTTCCCCCCACCACACAGTGAAAAATAATAAAAGATGTGGAGGGGGCCCTCTTGCTCAGTCCAAGACCAAATCCAAGATAGCAGCGGAAGTGCCTCTAAGTAGAATGCGCACCTGTGTTTCTTATGAAATGCTTTGTTGAATACGCGTGCATTTACAGTTTTTACTGAATCGGAGGGTGCCCGTCTGACATTTCACGTGTTATGACAAGAGTGGAACGACGTTCTTCAAGTACCCCAACAATTTGCGACAACCCGGAATGCAACCCCATTTGTATGTTATCAAGTGGCAATAAACTTTTTTCTAGATTCTGCAGCCATCGCTCAATCATTGTGGATTGAATAGCAAAAAAAAAAAATTATGCAATACAACAGATTCACGCATACATTAGCTGATTTTGGCTAGTTTTGGGCTACTTCAAATTTTCGCGTTGGGCTATGTTTGGGCTACCTCGGAGTCCAATTTGGCGGTTTGAGGCTCGCACCATCTGGTAACCCTGCTTGAGAGGCCTATACAGGGTGCACCGTGGCCGGGACTATCGGTATACGGTGAGCTGCCTATCGTGCGAAACAACGTAACCTAATGGTGCGAAAGGTGGCTCATACTTGGCTTATATTAAATTCCTTCGGCCGTACCAATGCGATGTTGAGCGCCGCTATTGCCAAACTTATGCACTGTTCCCATAGCAATATTAAGGAGCTTTAGTTAGTCCGCGAACTTCTAAGCGATGGCATTTTACCCGATCACGGCCCCACAAACTTGAGCTACATGGACAGGTGGTGCCATCTGGTGGTGGAATGTGCAACCAGGCAACGAAAGAGCTAAACAGGTGTAACAGGTGTGTTCCACTTCATCGAAGAGGAATGGCCTTTATAGTTGGCCTCCAAATGCGTCGGAATCGCAGCTGTCATTTTCCGACAGCTCAGCTTGTGCACGTGACACGGTCAGTCACACCAGTGCCTCCTCTATAACTTTCAGTGCCTGGTGGATGGGGAGGAGAACAAAAGGCGCGACCGTCGGCGCGAGTACAACCGGTCACCGCCAGGCGCCGCCACCCAAACAGGGTTTCGCGGTCTTTCGCTCGCTGCCCGCGCATCACTTGCGCAGGTGCGGCTGCTAGTTTCGTTTCCCGATTTTCTCGACTTCAGGATATCTTGAGATGCTGACAATGATCGGTAGAAGCAAGGCCTACTCGACCGCTAAGCTCTTGAGCTCTTGAGACCGATTGAGTTCGAAACAGCAACACCTCTCGGGTGACTGGAACGCACGTACACCGGTAGTCGCAGTGATCTGGTTAATGACGTCGATTTCTTTTTCAGGGGGCATAAGAATGTCATCGTTAAACTGTGCGTTCCGTGAAGATCTTTCATTGCAGTGGTAGCAAAAGCACGCGTAGCACAAGTAGTCCGTCTCACTGGCAGTCACTGACCTTTCGGGCGTTAAACGTTTCTTCAAAGCGTATATGCCTAGGTCGGTAACTCTACGAAATTTTGGCTTCTTTGCAATAATTAAAGGAGTACTGACACGATTTTGAGACATCGAAAAAGGGACATTTTTTGTTTCGTTGGTTTGCAGTGTCAACGCTGTCCACACACTGGAGTCGGAGAACACGTATAAAATATTTTAATTTTACTTTGAAGTTTTCGTCGCTGAGCATCTGAGCTCCACTGCAAGGACATTATCCCGACGAGTCAAGACAGTTCCCCCGAGTATGCGAGTTCTAGCTGCGTCCTGCATGCAGCCTAAATCGCAGAAATCACTGCCAGGGTCACAGGACGACAATTCACTCATCGTTGTTTATGTGCACCACGAGCACACGACGAATTTCGTGTCAGTACTCCTTTAAGCTTCTTGTGCTTCGAAAGGTAGTCTCCACAATACACTCATTCCGAGCTATACTTTCTCGCCATGAGACGCACAGGAGGAGTAGAGTAAGAGCAAAGCACAAGAACTATCCGCGCCGAATGAAGTGTGAACAGCGCTCTGAACGCGCGGCTAGTTCAGGCCGTCTGCTGCCGACATCTAAAATAGGCAAGCGCGTCCGGTTACCGATAGTTTTGCTTTTCTTTCCTTTGACATTCCATATTTTGCTTTGCCAATGGAGCGCCACGTTAATGCTTTCCACTGATCGCAACTGGCGCAGCGCAGTTTTTCTGGCAGCAGCGTGCGTGAAGCGAGCGCTCATAGCTCCCTTATAGAGTTCTCATCTTGCTTCCATCTCTGCCTTGTTATCAGCGCCTAGCTGCGATGCGAACAGAGGGCGGATAGAATAGCGAAGCTCCAGTGCACGTGCGTTCAAGTCAGCCGGGAGGTGTTGCTGTTTCGAACTCAATCGGTCTGAGGACGCGGAAACGAGCTCTCACTGCGCCGTCTCTTACAACGAGCATCTCGGGTGCGCGCGCGCCTGCTCGGTAGCCCCGCGCTCGTGGCTGCTGCAGTGACCAAATAATTTCAAAATTAACGTCTTCAGTACCGGCGACACCTTTTTCGGTACCTGCTGGCCTTTTAATAAAAAAGCAATTCAATCCTGCCTGCATTTTATACACTTGCTGGGCAAGAAGTCGGAATTGCCAATCCTTGCCCAAGGGTCTCATTGGAGGGGTCGTAACTGTTAGTGCAACGACATTATGCTACATGTTTTCAATGATTATGAAAGCTGATGTGGAGGACAATAAGTGGACAAAGTTTAAGAAATATGAAAAATTGTTTTTTTTTAATTGTCGTCGGAAATTTTCATTGTCCGGTGTTTTCTTTAACTTAGCCCGATCATGTCTCTTTACTGAAAAGTTATATAAATATAAGATTCGGCAGTGTGGTAGACAAGGATGCGAAGAACGTAACGCGCAATTTTTGTCGCTCTGCTACAAGGATTTTTCGAGATAAAGACCTTCAAAGTGAAGAAAATAACGTCTCCTGGAACTATTTTGAGGTTTTTTATAAAAAGATCTACACTACACATCAAAACTAAAAATACCTGAGCAGAAGCAAAAACATGCATATATTTAGTTAAAGAAATTTCAGCTACCTAACTTTAATATATTTTGTGCAATTCATAACGAAAGTTGGCCAAAACAGCAGAGCGGATGAGCGCTCTACTCCACCTCTTCGTCATTATTGATTTCCTGTGCTTCGAAAAAATTTTTGGCGGCAAAACAAATTGCGGATCTCTTTTTTCCACTCATCAGGCAATAATATATAAAATTTTGAAATAAATTTGAGAGGTCTTACGTGGAATCGCCCTAATAAAACTTTGAACTCGATTTTCTCCTCTATTAATAAACCTATAGTGATGGCGAAGTCAACGACATTAGTTCTCGGAGCACAATTTATCGATCTAAACCGATTCATTGTTTCTCTTTAGTGTCCCTTTAAACGCATAGTTCGAGAGGAGTGGCTTGAGGAAGTAAATACATATGAGGTTCACGTGTCGCACCCTGTGGTCATAGCTGCCATCACTCTGGCATTTAAGGAGCCTTGATGCACAGAGGGCTGGAACTGTGTACTTTGTCAAGGTACTGAATGGCTTTGCCGAAGTTGGGTTGCCTTTGAGCGCACCGTCTGCAAAAGCTCGCAAAGTATCAAGGACAAAAAGGAGCTGGTCAGATGGATACAGTCCAGGCACTTTCTTTTTTTCGTCCGACTTGCACAGCGGCACGCAGCAGTACGACATCGCAATTCATGCAAGCTACGTGGTCACGACAAAGGATAAAAAAATCTTCCATCGCATTCAACTCGCTAAACCCAACCGCACGTGTCAAGGCAGAGCAAAGCAAACAAGCGCTCTAGGCCGCGCCCGCACCAGCACTACCGGCTCAGCGCTCGACCGCCCGACCCTTAGGGTGCCTTGATGCGCACACTACCCGACCCTGTTTGCACAGCGCCACCACGCAGTCGCGGCGAGCGGGGGAAACGCAAGCGCCGACGGCCGCGGGAGGGTGTTCTACCAGGCACTGAAAGTTATAGAGGAGGCACTGGTCACACACAAGATTTCTGATGGAGTCACCTTTCAACTGAGCTTCTTCTCTTCGCCACTTTCATACTGAGCACTGCATGGGCCCGGGCCGGGCCGTCCGAAGAATTTTCCGGCGGGCCCAGGCTGGGCTCGGGCTTGAAAGCGCGGGCATGGGCCGGGCCCGGGCTTGAAGCCGCGGGCCTGGGCCGGGCCCGGGCTTGAGGCTGCGGACCGGACTCGGACACGCTCATTAAAAGGCGTAAGTCGGGCCTTCGAGCACACGCGAACGTTATGCATTGCATGGTCTAAGGTATACTGTGCCAAGCTGAAGTGACACGTGCAAAGAGCTGGCTCTTAGTAAAGCTTAGCAATAAAAATAGAAAAAGAGTTGAAGTGCTATTTTTTTTCGCCAGTATAGATATAGATTGGCACTGTGTATTTTCACTAACGTTTCGTCTACTGGACCAGACTTTGTCAAAGTAACAAGTACATCGTTGTGGGTTTCCTTATAAACACGCCAGATCACACACACACACACACACACACACACACACACACACACACACACACACACACACACACACACACACACACACACACACACACACACACACCACACACACACACACGCACACACGCACACACACACAGTTGGTACATAGCATTTAGGAACAGAACTACTGCTCAAATGAAGACGGACCACGAAGACAAGAAAGACAAGGACTGGCGCTTACTAACAACTGCTTTATTCTTCTCACAGCATCGCATATATATGCCACAACCACAATCATTGCATGCGCACGCGTAGCTTCGTATTGCATACTTAACAACATAGATATTTAAACAAGATACGCCACAACCACACCCTTGCATGTGCACGCGTAGCGTCGTGTCGCAACCGTAAAAACACAGATGTCTAACCAAAATGCGCACGCATAAAATCATATTCTGATGAGTACAAAGAAATAGAGGTGTCACTGATACAATCAGCTCCCCTTTTCCTGGTGTGATATGCTTCCAATGCAAGCCGCGCATGTTCATTATTACTTCTGCCGAGAATCAACGTCTCGCGTGGCATATATATGCGATGCTGTGAGAAGAATAAAGCAGTTGTCAGTAAGCGCCAGTTCTTGTCTTTCCTGTCTTCGTGGTCCGTCTTCATTTGCGCTGTAGTTCTGTTCCTATATATACACGGGTGTTCTTGCATTTCGCCCCCATCAAATTGCGGCCGCCGTGGCCGCGGGAATCGCACCCGCGTCCTAGGACTTAACAGCTTAACCGCTGAGCTACCACCGCGGTCAAAGCAACATTTCGATGCATGTACTCAACGCATTTTCCGTCCGATGGCCCGCTACAAAGCGCACGGCATCATTAATAATCATCATCAACTAATATACTCTAGCGGGCCCGGGTCGGGCCTGGTCATGAACAAGCGCGCCCTGGATTAGTTTAGTAATGAGCGCCCGGGCCGGGCCCGGGCTTGGAACGACGGGCCCGGGCCAGGCTCGGGCTGGGTACGTAAATCCGGCCCGTGCACTGCTCTATTTTATACTGCGCGCTGGCGGGACCGGCATGCCTTGCATAATTTCCGGTTTTGTCCCCACTTATACGTCACGCGAAGACAGTATGCTCGGTTGGGTTTCGGTTTCGGTTTGCGCTTTTTTGCTTATTTAAAATTATTCTCCAAATTGCCGAGTGTTTCTGCTATCGGGACCGTGACAGGAGCGTCTCAGGAACATAAAAGCACCATTACTTTGACATGGCCAAAAAATCGCCGGAGTTGGCCTTTGAGAATCTATGTCCTGGTGTGTTAACCGAAGCAGTAAAAAGAAATGTTCTGCAAAATGTTTTCGAATGCATGTTATCTTGTGGTTTAGATATGTTGCTGCAGTGATGATTGTTCTGAGCCAGACATTAATCAATTGATAGCTCCTCTGTGAACACTGTAGCTTAGCATTCTGCTGGTCGAATCTCCCATCATTTGAATGCTGCTCTATTGCTTGCATATTTTAATTCTTTCCCTCTCCTTCTTGGGCGGCCTGTGGACAACGCACCAGTCGGCAAAGGTAATCACCTGTCATTCTTACTCATATCATTTGATGATTGTGAATTAAGTGCGCAGATTTTTCTCTGCAGACAACAGAGCACTGACAACACTGCACAGCTTAAGATTCTGTTGCAAATACTTCACTTTTTAACTGTTTTGTTATTGCATGCAGAGTTAAAGTGTACACTAACTTGTTCCTTGATTAAAGTGTCTGTGTATCCTTAATCTCTGCTTTCTGTGCATTGTTGTTGTCACCCATGAGCCATCGAGTCTAATGTCATCATTTTGTTCTAATTTATGACTAGTGTTAGTGCCCTGTAATCTGATAACAAACCCGAGTTTGATTCTTGGAGCCTTTATACTTCTGTGCAACTTTTTTGTGTGACTGTACTGCCTGAAAGCCAAATGAGAAACAGTACTAGAGAGATGGAATAAAAATAAGACGCGAGTCCTGAGACGCACAAAAAAGGTGCTAAGAATGCCCAAAATTATTTGAAAAAAAGAAATTAGGGGAGCTTTGCACTGGTGGTGCCAAGCCTGAAGGAACAGTGGAGCTTGGCATACCAGCGAAGCCTAGATATTCCTTTCAGGTGCAAATTATGATGCACTGTCTGCAGGTGCGTCAAATTCACATGGCATGATTCCAGGGCACTCAGTATTGTATTCCAGGAAAGAAAATGGAGTGTATCGTTTTGTGTGTTTCAGTAATTGATGTTAATTAGTGTGTAAATATCTAATTAGTTTGCAATCGGTCAGCTTCATTCCTTGCATAAAAAGAATCAAATATTAGGCCCAATATGCATGCGCAGTTTGTTTTTTGGTCGTATTCGTTTCGAGTAAAGAAAAAAATACTCTTGACGTTGGTCCTGAACGCGGCACTTCAAACAATCATCAAGCATGGTAGTGTCTCCAGCAAAGTGATCCTCTGCAGCAATACACAGCACAATGAAGTTTAATGACTACTAGTTGTCCACTCAGGAAGCCTGCACGAATGTGCACACTGCGTATCAAGCCATTTGAAGAAACATGCGATGCGTGATGCGCCTCCGAAGTTGATGTGTACAATTGCACACACCACCGCCGAAGGAGATGTAGCCACATGAGCATAAACAGAGGCAGTTAAGCCCGGGAAGGCCAAGTGGAGGCCTTCGATATTTACTTCTCTTTGTTTCACTCTTTTTCTTTCTCGCTAGCCTTTTCTCTCTCATAGCAACGCAAGCATGTGGTTCCCATAAACACTTGTTTGGCTAGTGTGCCTGGATAGCCGAGTGATTACGACGCTCGCCTTCGTACCAGGGGTACCTGGGTTCAAATTCCGAAGAGACTTCATTTTGTTTCATTCATTTCTTCTTCTCGTCCTTTCCTTCCTCCAATGCATTGCTATTAGACACATGGTGACGTTATTGCCCTGCGAGGTGTTTCTGCAAACACCTAACGGCCTAAACTCCGGCTTAACTCTTTTGTTACCGTGGGAAAATTGGCCATATTTTTTATGTTATAGTAATTATTTTTTTCTATGAATAATATGATAGCTACAGTGTAATATTATGTATCAATATAAAGCGAAATGATAGCGCTTTTTATGGCATCACTTCAGAAAATTAATATTAAGAAATATAATATGCAAGAATATTTATGAAACCAAGATTTATTGAGCATTGCATAGAACGTTTTGAATGTGGTGCTTGCAACATAAAAGAAAAAGCACTATCAGTAATCTCAGCTGTTTGCTCAACAGTTTTCTGTATTAGAGGAAAGTTTTAATGATCTAACTCATAAAGAGCATGAGTTACCAATTTTTTTTGCCTACCCAGTGGAAACTGCATTATTCCATCAGGTTACATGGTTATATTCTCCCTCTACAATTTTTCAAACACAGTAATACAATAAATATAATTAAGAAGAATAAATTTTCGATTGATCCATAGGTGTTTTAGCGAATTATGCTAAATAGAAACACAGAAAAAAATTCAGATACCAAAAGGTAGGACTGAAGACGGCACCAAAACATCCAAACATATGGCTTCACTGCACACAATTAAAATATTCTAAACTTGTAAGCTTTGAAAAAGTCTTCACATTTCAATATCTGACACTATCGAAATAGGTAGAACCATCTCTGAAAGCTCTAATATGTAAAATAATTTTTTTTAGGTCAATGTGCCACGAGGCAAAACAGGCGTTACAAGCGGCATTTGTCCGGTCGTCAAGTTTTTTGATCTCATAGCACATTCTGTGATTTCTCCGCTCCGGCAATCGGTAGGACTTGTTCTGAATATACTTGTTTTGGGGACGTGTAGTCGTGGAAGCTCGACAGTACGCATATAGAGCGGCAGGAAAATGAAATTTACCATCACTGTGGCCGTGACTATTTCCCAATTACCATCATCCTCGGCATCAGACTGTTTCTACAGGATTTTCAACCACGCATACTCATTTTCGTTAACACAAATCCTCGTTATTACCTCCGCTGTGAAAAAGATGCCCAAAATTAACACAAATACTCTTTATTACCTCCGCTGTGAAAAAGATGCCCAAAATGCCGATTTTCCTTGTGACCCATATCGCTTCACTGCACAACACTACTCTGAGGTCATGGCCGGGTACCCTTCTTGGGCTGGACATTACTCACTGCTGGCTGAAGGCGACGTCACCAGATCTTTACCATATACTGTTGAGGCATCACAAATAAAATATATAGTAGTGTCAACATCCTCACGACATTTCAGTCAGAGTAAAAAAAATTGAAGTACCAGAAAGCGTAACGTACTAATCAACACCTGACTACAATCCGGGCTCGTTCTATGGTTTTTTTTTATCATCTGAACTATATTTCCATGGTTTGACATCATCTTCAGAGTCACTTCTGCTAGAAATAACAGAAAAATTGTTTGTGGACGCAACAGAATCGTCCAAGGAACAACATTTCTGAGTGGTTCTCGCTGCCCTGTCATGTGCCATCTTCGCGAACAAACCACGGGAACCACTATTTTTGAGTTACTGTTAAAAGTTGCGACTGCTCGGGAGAAACTATGTAGGAAACGAAACATTAGTGCTTTGTGCTAGATGGTGCAACTAGTTGATAGGAGCGCCCGTATTTTTAAATTCTTGATCGGGGCGTACGTGTCACCGGTGACCCACGTTTTATACATGCGATAACGAGAGTTAAACAGCCTTGCGGTTAAAAAAGAAGTTGTGTTTTTATTAGTGTTACTGAATTGTGCTTACTGTTTGCATTTTAGAAAGTTGAAAGCAGTTGGGATTTGCATCGTGAGTACATAGCTGCTATAGAATGATGCTACGCATCAGGAGAAGGATATGTACTTGAAGATATTTTTGTAGATGTGTTGAAGTCCATCACTCATCCTCACAGTGCTTTGGACTTTTCTTTAATATGTGTGCTGCTACACAAGCTATGTAAACCAAATAAGGTCAGCATTCTAGTGAAATATTTAGGCTCCTTTAGTGTTCTTATATTGGAAAAGCCATGGAGGAAAGTGTTGTCCTCTTTAAGAAAGGGCTTATTATGTGTAGTACAGGTCAGAATCAGTACTTTTTGCTAGAGATGCAAGCAGCCCAGACTCGCGCTAATAACTGATGCTTTGCAGCCTTGTTAGAGTTGTGTGGCACAAAAATATTGGTGCACAGCAAAAAGAAATTCGCAATCATGTGACAGTGTAGAACTGACGGATAGTTGAACGGGGAATGTCGCTGCCGCTAATGTTTCACCAAGCGTCTCCATTAGGCGACATTCTCTGTTCAATCACTTCCCATCACTTCAAGCATCTACCTTTACCCCGAACATCTGTCTTGTAGTCTAAAAAGGAACAGCTAAAGAATTTGTTTAGACTGACTTCTTTATTGGTGAACTTGTGGCCAAAAAAACAAAGACAACCCTCAAAGCACAATGATAATGGCGTGCTCAGTTATACAAATCTAATGTACAGGTCAAACACATTGGTTGTTTGTATAACTTGTACATGACTCATTCTGCAGCTGTTGTAATTTCTGGTGCTCATATACGTTCCAGAATGGACACCACTTCTCTCATCCCTCAAGCATTGTGACAAAGAGCTTTGCTGTAGAATCAGTGACAACATTTTACATAGTTCTGATAGAGGATGGTGCATCTTACATTTACTGCAGTAAACCTTCATTTTAACGAAGTGAATGGGACAGCGGAAAAATTCGATAAAAGCGGTAATTCAATAAAAGCTAAAAACGCCGAGCTGAAAGCATTCTACAACTGTGAGGAAGTCTAAATGCATGATATTCAAAGAAGCAAACCTTTACTGAAATTCAAAAAAATGCTGTCAGCCTTGTCTGTCATGTGTTTTCACCAGGCACAAGCAATCCCTGCTCCAATTTGCTCATGCCTTGCATGGTGCCATAGTTGCTGCGCATACATTTAACTTTGTTCCTCAGCAGACAGAGGTACTGTCGAGTCTGCGCCATAGTTTCACTTGGCTCTTGTTACATACGTGTGACTTCTTGGTGGCGCCACCTAGCATGTGATTTATACAAAGTAAAGAGTGGTAAGGCAGAGGCGGGCCCTCGGCAGTTCACCACCAGCTAGTGCGTCTGTGCGTTCAAGAATACCTTGAATGAATGCAGCAGTTCGTTGCAGTGAACGACGTGCCGGAGGCCAAGCAGTGCACAGTGTTCTTCAGCAGCTGTGGGTCATGCACCTACTGAATTCTGTGTAGCCTTCTTGCACCCAACAAGCCGACCGAGACTACTCTCGACAACTGTTTGAAGACACTGAGCTTCCATTTTTCACCAAAGCCACCGCTAATGGTGAGCCGATTCAAGTTCAACAGTTGCATTTGTGAAAAAGGTGAATCGGTTAGTGACTTCGTTGCCACCCTCAAGAAACTCTCAACACATTGCGAGTTCGGCACGTTCCTGAAGGACCTGCTGCGTGACCATATCGTATTTGGCGTAAGGGACCCGCAAATACAAACCCGCCTTCTCGAAGAGCCTAACCTCACACTTGAAACTGCAGTATCGACTGCTCTTGCCATCGAGTCTGCTAAGTACAATGCATGTGAACTCTGTATTATGGAAGGGGCAGTTCCTGTGAACCTAAATGTGCTCATGACGTCCAATAGAAAGCACCTGAGTTGCTACTGATGCGGCGATGCCCACTACGCCACGGAATGTCCGCATATTAGCAAAACTTGAAATTACTGCAAGAAGTTGGGTCACCTAGCAAAGGTGTGCCAGTCGAGAGACGCTGGCAGCAACCGCCACACTTCTAAGCACAAATTGAAAAAGCAAACCACTAACAAGCAAGTTCCTGTTCATGCTGTTGACGACCCGCATCACAGAGTAACTCATTCAGTACAGCGCAGTGCACTTTTTTCATCCGACGAGGAAACAAACTACAACGTATGGAAGTTGATCCCAAGGTCCACTGCATCTTCAAACCTTTCACGGTGCAGCTTGAAGTACAGGGGCATCCATTTTGAATGGAACTCTTCACTGGGGCAAGTGTGTCCATCATTGTAGAAGTTTCCGTCACTGCTTCGTGAACACTTCAACGTCCAGCTCAGAAGTTACTGTGGTGATGTCAAGTCCGTGACCATAAGGTGACTGTATCCGCGAAGTACAACAGCCACATTCAGGTACTTCCCCTGCTTATTGCTGAAGGTATGCTCCATCGCTACTAGGAAGGGATTGGATTAACGCACTGAACATACCTGTTTACAATGTCGCTGATGTCTGTTCTTTGAGTAACATCCAGCAGATAACTGACCAGCACTATATGTTATTTTCCGATGTTCCAGGAACATTTCTTGGCATGCCAGTTAAGCTGGCAGTCCAAGAGGGAGCAAGACCATGCTTTTTCAAGGCTCGTACGGTTCCTTTTGCACTTAGGAACAGGGTGTGTGAAGAGCTTTTGAGGCTCAAGCGAGAAGACATCCTAAAGCCAGTCACCCCATCCGATTAGGCAGCACCACTTGTCCTGGTGCTAAAAAAAGGATTATAGCTTACGTATTTGTGGGGATTATAAGGTAACTGTCAGTCCGGTTGCCGTAGTCGACAAGTATGAAATCTCTAAGGCTGAAGAGCTGTAGGCCAGGCTTTAACGTGGAGTCAAGTTCACCAAACTTGATCTCAAAGATGCTTACCAGCCATTAGTTTTGGAGCCCTCCTCAAGAAAGCTCACTACAATCAACACACCAAAGGGTTTGTTCCAGTACAAGAGACTACCTTTCGGGATTTCAGCAGCTGCGATTTTTCTGTGAGAGATTAAGACTCCCCTGCAGAGCCAACGTAATGTTGCGGTATACTTGCATGACATCCTGGTGACTGGTATGGATAACAAGGACCACCTCAGCAACCTTGGCAAGGTATTCCACCGAATGGAAGAGGACTCAAGCTGAAGTACGGCAAATGTAAATCTGTGATGAATAGGGTGGAGTACCTTGGTCACATCATTGATGCTGATAATTACACCCGGCACCACACAAAGTCGAAGCTGTCATCAACGCTCCTGTGCCGAGCAATGTCAGAGAGATACAGAGCTTCCTAGGGTTGGTCAACTACTGCAGAATGTTTATGCCCGACCTTTCTGCTGTTCTTCATCATTGCATAAATTGCTATCAGCTGGAACGCCCTGGTGTTGGCAAAAAGAACAAAAGGATGCAGTTGCTGAAGCTAAGTGGCTTCTAACTCCAACACCAGTCTTAGGGCATTATGATCCTAAGCAGGAACTTGTACTCGCATGCGATGCCTCCCCTTTAGGGCTTAGAGCTGTACTGTCCTAGCGTGATGCTCATGGTATAGAGCGTCCCATTGCGTTTGCATCCAGGAGCTTATGGCCAGCCGAAAAAAACAGCTATTGTCAACTGGACAGACAGGCACTCACACTTATTTTGGCTATCACACAAGTTAGCCCAATAGAGTTTTGTCTCTACCATTTGACTGCCGCCTTCTTCATCACCGCTACCTCGTGACAATATCAAGGTATCATGTTGCGCTCCCGGGGTCCCACATATGTTGACGTCTCTCGCTCCGTGCGCGACAAGCCCTATGTTAAATGTGCGATGGGTGCGGTGTCCGAGAGACTGTTGACGTGAAGTTTATATAGACCAAACCGGCAGATACATCAATGGCCGCTTAGAACATGCCCTTTCGATAAAAAACTGAAGACGATCATATTGACCGTTAAAATCTGAGTTTACAGGATAAATCCGAATTGTCAAAATTTTTACCGGCGGGTGTTTAGCGGATGTTTTCGCATTTATGCGGATACACAGAGCCCTAAATATAATCTATAAAACTCCTCTTTGAGGGTTTCTCCTTGCAGGTTTCAGCAGTGTATGTTATGTACGGTTTGCACTGTGCTCTTTTTTTCCATTATACTATGGTGCTAATGGTGCCTTGCTTATATTATGGTGCCTTGCTAACGAAGTTGTACAGGTAGAAAGTAGCCATTGCACTACGCGGGTAGGGCGCAGGAAGTGGAAGAAGAGATTTGGATCTATTTTCACGGTTGCTTGGGATGTAAAAACAGCGCAAAATATAGACAAGGACTGAGGAAGAGACGACACCGCGCTGAACTCGCAACTAAACTTTATTGGAAAGTACACGCACATATATTACACGCACATATATATATATATATATATATATATATATATATATATATGTGCGTGTAATATATGTGCGTGTACTTTCCAATAAAGTTTAGTTGCGAGTTCAGCGCGGTGTCGTCTCTTCCTCAGTCCTTGTCTATATTTTGCGCTGTTTTTACATCCCAAGCATGAACCACCAACTAGCCCAACTTTCGCTATTGTTGCTATTTTCACGGTTCTTTTCAGTTTGGTAATAAAGACGTGAATAAGCTTCTCGAGGCTTACTCATTGTACGCATACCGCTCGAGGTAAGGAGACATTACCCAGCGCGGAATTCGTAATGGTCTTTTTTCAAGCCAGATATATCGTCAGGTGAATGTGCTAAGCCCCACCCCTTGTTTAATGAACCTATGCTATTCCTGCACGTTCCAATGTTCTTACGGCAGTATCATAGAGCTCTCGCACCATATAACGGAACACGACGAAAGCGCAGACGTTAACAGTGTGGGCACACAAAGCAGGTCGTGCATGTCCATGTCGCGTCACACGACCACAGGGAGCCGGGACGGAGCCACGGAAAAAGAACGTGTCTTTATAGTGATACCATGTAATGAGACTCCGCGCATACCTTTCGTTTTAGTGGACTGCGGGAACTTTCAAGAACGTTGGCCTGCTTTGGAGCCCTGTGATCGGTCTTCCGATGATGAGTTATAAATTTATTATTTACATAAATTGCTGCGATTACAAAATGACATTTGCGAGATAATAGCGAATGCACTCATAAAGCACAGAATAGAGAGATGGTAACTATATAAGCACCTAGTCTATCAAGTAGCCCTATATGCAAGAAGCAAAATGAGTTCAGTATTTTTCCCTCATAAAACTTCTCCAACTAGCTTGCCCCACATAAAAGAAAGCGTTTTTTTCGAGATATTATATGTGGAACAATCATGTATGCACAACGTATGTGGAGCAATCTTAAGAACTGAGCAAAGTCCAAGCCCGGGCCGACCCGTGCCTGCCACCTCAAACCCGGGCCCGACCCTAAGCCCGGAGCTTCAGGCCCGAGCCCGGCCTGGGCCCGCCGTGAGAACTCATTTACCCGGCCAGGCCCGGGTTTTCGGGTAGGCCCGAGCCCGTGCAGTGCTCTAATCTACAGTACTTTAAGTATATTAGATTTTACCCAGGGGAGTGCCAGTAGGCAACACCTGAAGCCTAATTATGAATTGGTACACAAGATGTTCTAAATGCTGTAAGCAGGAGAAATGGAGATTTGCTGGGATGGCTGTTCTTGATCTGCCTCTCCTTCCAGCGCTGTCAATCTTCAAAACCACAATGCTAATGTATACAGCAGAGCTGTATTACAGAGCTGTTTTACAGCAGAGCTGTTATGCTCCCTTAATTTTTAGTGGATGAATGTGGTGAGTAGTGGGATTTGCCCAATTTCTGTGGCACTACAGGAGTTTTACAGAAGAGCTGTTATCGGCCATGTTTCGTAGATAGAAAATTATCACCAGGAGCCGCCCAAGCATTCTGGTTAGCAAGAGAAGCTGACCATGTGTAGTATAGTATAGCAAGAGGTGGTAGAGGGTAAAAGTCTAGCCAAGCCAGGACCAGATAGGTGCCCACCAGCTCTGTTGTGACCCAGCCTTGTGGGACCTAATGCAAGCTACGCTAATTTGTTTTGGAGATGAAACAGGAGAAGCCACTCTTTCTTAAGCCCTTTTGTATTTAGTACACTCAACTGAGCTGGTTTTGCCGCGACCTTCCACACAGAACCATATATTTTCTTTTTAGGGGCGAAGCTCCTTAGGGTGTGGGTCGTTCCCTCTTCTGTAGTAGTAGTAGTTGTAGTATGTAGCCACCTCGTCCGATCGGCAACGGGCGAGGTGGATGGGCAACGGGCGAGCGCCTATCGGTAATGTCCCCCCTCTCTCGCCTCGCGACGCCGACGCTCCGCGCTCGCTGTGTTGCAAATGCGTGCTCTAGTCCTCCCCCGCCCCCCCCCCCCCCCAACCCCCTCTCGCCTCGCGAGGCCGACGCAGGCAGCGTCTGCTAGCGAGTTTTTTGATTGAAAAAACCGACTGCTCGCGCTGCACAACCGTTCACTGACCACCCCGTATATATAGGCACTGGATTTTGACCTCCAAGGTAGTGCCTGTGTGAGATTTCTCCTGTGCGTGATTAAACAATAAAAATTCACAGCTCACATATAAAATTAAGTGAGCTGCAAGTCGCCATGACTCTCATCGACCCTCTAGTATAAACGCGCCCGATCTCACGTCGTTGATGATGTAATGGGCAGAATTCACGGAAGATTCACATATGGCGCGTGTGATTGGTGGAAGGCAATCGTTCGATTTAGTGCGGCGACGTACGCTAGGGGGACCGTTGTAATAAAATCCGCTCGCTGTTTGCGCGCTTTCACTTTCGCTCGGAGAATTCACGGTTTACCGATGATTTCCTCCGGAGCTTCGCCCCACTCATCATCATTCACCCCGTGGATATGCTGTGGATTTTTTTTTTCTCACAATGCCTCTTTGACGTTGCATAGTTGTCCTTCTTATGGCACAGACATAGCACTTGGTTCAGGACTGCAACTTGGAAGGAATCTTCAAGAATTGAGCTAATTTCTCTGCAAGGAGGACAACACTCTTCTGTTTTGCATAGCCAGTATTTCAAGATGACTCTCCCTTTTATTGCCCATTGAAGAAGCTACAGTGTTACTCATTTGAGCATTGTCGTGGCATTCTGTTGAAAGTACCTAGTATGTTGCAAACAGTGACAGCATTTCAACTTCACACAGATGAGCCCACTATGGACATTCAGTTGCTCAGCAAGATACAAAGCTGAGCCATAGTCAACCATGACTTTTGAATGAAAGCTGCACTGTGAAGTGGTACTTGCATCTCTCAAAATCCAGCATAATGTAGTTTATTCTGCATGTCTCTTCATCGCAGATGGCATTGCTAAAGCTAGTGGCAACTTGTAGCATGACAACAAAGCTACATTGGCCAGAGAAATCATAGCACTGCACGTTAGCCGACATGCTGGTTTGATTATTACCTGCATGAAAATGTGGCCCATTAATGTGCTAATGAATGATCATGTGGCACAGTTTACCACAGTTACAAGCTTCGCTCGGGCATGCTTTCGTTGATGCACTTCCAGTGCTTCAAAAGAAAGGCACAACATAGCTGTGTATAGGTGTGCCACCATTCCCTGGAAAAAAGAATAAAACCCTTCAGTTTATACAGAAGGTTGAATTCATGTTCAAAAATAGATGTCATGTTGTCTTTGACATTCAATGCTATTTATTGTAACATTATTTTCCGAGAGCAAAATCAACATCATGTAGATGTACACAAAAACACAGCACTGAGATAACTAACTAGTCTGCTGGTTGGCATAAAAATACCATGTAATATGGTAACGTTTCTACTGAATGTGGCTGAGGTTTTGGTTATCGCTCTTATATGTGGTGCACTGAGTAACTGCACACACTTCATCCACAAAAGCTGTTATTCGCATTTTCATCCATCAGACCAGTAACATCATACATTAAAAAGTATATAGTTCATATGCCACAGTGTATCAGATATTCATGTATACATTCACGCACAGTGATATGCTCTATACTTCAAGGAATCTTGTCTCAAAATTTTAAGGGCACAAGATAGAAACTGGTTGACAAATAGCATAAATGTTTCGTGGCGAAGCTTTGGAACTCTGCAACGGGTCGTCCTCTCCAGCACCTTCTATTGGGTCGTCCTCTTCGGCTCCTTTCTGAAAGAACGCCAGTCGTACTGGCAGTCCGTGCTCCGCCTGGACTGTAGCCACTGCGCATTGTCGCCGAGTGCCGTCCAATAAACACCTTTACAGTTTTGTTGATTGACGGCAAATAATAAATGCGAAGCATTTCTTAGCGAACCTTTGGCACTTTGAGTGTTTCTATCTACGTATCTATCTATCCATCTATCTATCTAGCCGCCTACGTCTGGGTGCTCTCATGATCGCCTCCTTTACTTTCTGTAGACCGAAATTGCCATGGGAGGGTAAGAGGATTTGACGAATATGATTGTCGGGTCATGATATGAATAATGTGATAATCCTGCACGTACGTTGTCAAACCCTTTTCTCCAGATGCGTGTGGCACATACCCAGTTACAGTGGGCCGCGGTGTAAGGGTATGCGCCACAGGTGATTGGCAGTTTATATCTACCCAGGAACGGCGAGAACAGACATTGGCAATTTAAATGCAAGAGCGTTAAGAAAAACCGACGTCGGCAGCGTTGACCCAATGAATTGAAAGTATAAAAATTTGGATCCCAGCAGGAATCGAACCCAAGCATTCTGCGTGGCAATGAAGTATTCTACCACAGAACCACTCCAGGTCTATAAACTAGTTTGAAAAAAAAAAAAAACAGCCTATGCAGGCGTAATGGCTGTGCAACGTCAACTGTGGTTCTGGCGCTGTCTGTCTAATTTTATAAGGAAGCAATAAACACTACATATGTACTCCTACGATTCAGGCGTCATGTCATAGTGACGTCTGTGGTTCCAGTGTTGGCCCCGCTTTCATAGTAGTCTAATAAACATTACATTTGTATTCTTATGATCCAGCAAGCTATATTATAGCATTGCTCGACCTCGGAGGAATACATTAACAAAAGCTACATATGATATTCTCATGATTGTACCATAAAGTGCACTTAGTTTCGTTAATACTGATGTTTGTACTGGAACGTGAGGGCTGACGTTACCCCGTCGCACAATAAGTTACCCTTAAAATTCCAGTCGTTGACGTGCCTGGTAAGCCCACGATGTGCACACAGCTACTACAGAAACACGGCGATCCACCTCGCAACGCTTGGCTCAAAGCTGTAACATACAGCATAGAAGCACTCGCTGACTGCTTCGCATGAAATAGATTCCCACAACGCGTGGGATCTGTCGAATTTTTTATTTTCATGGTTGTTGATTTGATGCTCATAAAATTAAAAAAAAAGAAAATTGTGTTATAGCAAAAAAAAAAAAAAGAAAACTGGCCAATGCTGGTAAGTCTTAGGAGCAGACTGGCAACCAGCGTGCTGTCTAAAAGTCCGATTGGCTGGTGCAAAACCGGGCAGGTGGCAGCCCTAATTACATACGAGAATTGAGTACTATTCGATGCAAGAATAACAGAGAGCTGAGCTAGTTGGTAAGTATTCATTCTAAAAACGAGATTCCTTTTCGAGCAATTGTTTCAGAGAAAGGCACCTGGCAAGTCGCTGTATCTAGTTAAGCAGCACGTTGAGTTTTCCAGACCCTTTTCGTATGCGTAATTCTCAGGCGCTAGTTCAGTTTCTCTCAGAGGAGAACCCCTGCTGTTGTAAAGCTTTTAGTATGGATATTGAAGACCTTTATTACTCCTTGCCGCATGAGGACTTGTTAAAACGTGTTAATGTATTAACCTACAAGGGCACGAGACGGTTTCCACCGATAATTGTGGTGTTTCTACCGGAGCTTTTCTAGAAATTCTTTCCATGCATTTAAAGTCGACGCTGGTAGCTTGGAAGGAAGGCGTTTATGTGCAGAAATCAGGCATTTGTATTGGTTCTAAGGTTGCTCCGGTTCTTAGTGATTTATACCTTAGCAAGATTGACCAACTTTTGGAAGGTGCCTTAGGTAATTCTGTCATTAAGGTTTTTCGTTATGTGGACGATTACTTGATTTTTTGTAGTGGTGAGGGGTTTGAAAACGTGGCAACCTCAGTGAGCGAAAAATTTGAATTAAATGGAGGAGGGCTGAATTTTACTAAAGAGTGGCCTCAGAATAATGGAATACAATTTCTAGACATTTCCTTAACGTTTCAGAAGAACCACGTGTGCTGGCAGTGTGCTCCTAGATCTTCAAAACTGCTATTAAATTTTTCGTCGAAGCACTCGAAAGTTGTAAAAAACGGTATCGCCATGTCTTGCCTTAAGTCTGCCTTCACCAAGTTGTGTGAGCACAAAATGAATGATAGCCTTAACGCACAGCTTACGCGTCTTTTAGATGTAGGGTATCCTCGTGATGCAGTGGCCACGGTCGCTGAACGTTTAAAGAAATCGATTATGTTAAGTCCGAGCATGGCTGCAGAAAGCAATAATAAGAAACGTGTCATAGGTATACCGTACATTCATTGCATATCTCACAGGCTAAAGGAAGTAGTAAGTAGATACGGCGTTAATGTTGTTTTCACGGCAGCCAACAAGCTAGGTAAGATATGTGCCGCTGTGCAGAGGAAGAATGAGCGAGTAAAAGACAAGAAACGAACCGATATTTGTTTCGTAAAACACACAGACAGATTCACTGATTGCCGTACAAGTGTGGTGTATAAGAGTCCTTTCAGCTGCGGCCGCTTCTGCCTAGGACAGACGGGCCGCTGCATTAACCAGAGATTATTAGAACATAAAAGATCACTAACCGGAGGCTCACCTTCTAACCTATCGTTACATTGTCGAGATTGTAAGTGCATGCCAAAATTCAATGAATGCGCAGTTTTTTACCGACATAGGAATGAAGAAACGTGTCTGATGATTGAGGCATGGCATATCGAGAAAAGTAGTAGCGCATGCGTGAGCCCACCATCGATTAACTTGCATAACGATGAAATCAAATGCCTTAACAGTTATCTTTCGCGTAGGCCCGCACGCGTGCCGGATTGATAGGTGCGCCTATTGTATGGGCATGCGCAGATAAGTTTTCGTGCCTTCTTTCTTTTCCGCCGTTGTGCATCTATTCAGTTGTTAGTCGGCGTTTGTGGTGTCCTAACTTCTTGTGTCCGTGTTTGCACGCCTTGTCTTTTTAGAATGTATTCGAAGGAAAATTTTCATTTACGGCCTGCAATGTTAAAAGAAATAGCCGAAAATAGCATCATAAAGAAGGCTATAGAAACATCAAGTTCACAAATCTATACATCTGCACAAAAATGGGTAATTTCAGTTTTGCAAACTGCATCTGTTCGAACATCTAAAGCAGAGAAACTTGGTATATGAAATTTGCAGCGTACATTTCCATATGCAGCAATATTTACGAGAGTTTTACAAATGTCTCAGTCTTGAATTAGTGGTATATATTAGGGCAGCGCGTAATAAGTAAATTTTGCCTGCTTTAAACTTGTTACTAAGTGCACTTAATAGAACTGTGTTATTATTTTTCATTGCTGCATTGCAGAGTTATAAACTCAAAGGATTCCTGGGCCAGAGCTTGTAGACGTTATTAAACTGTGTGAAGAGATGAGGGCACAAGTAAGAGACGTGCAGAACACCACGAGTGCCGGCTGCCAACTGTTTATTTCTGGTAAAAAAGACATTTCGTTCAGGAACCTGGACACGTGACCTACCTGTAAATCTTGGAAGATGGCGGCCAAACGAACACCACTGATTGTGGGACCAATCTCGCTGAGCTTGTGAAAGAACTGACAAAGCCTGGTGTCACTCAAGTAAAGGTGGAAGGATGAGTGTGTAACATTACTTGAAGAATAGATAAAAGATTGACGGATCAGCAAATGCAAAGATGAACAGGTCATGAAACCACACAAAAAACTAAAAAAATTCGACAGATCCCTCGCACCATGGGAATCGATGTTATGCGAAGCATGCGCGGGATGGTGCCGGCGGCGCAATTTTTCACATTGAGCGAAACGTTACTGATTGACGCTAGCGAAATGTGGAAGTGGTATACGCACACTCATATGTTGAAGAGTCGCATATGTATTATATAAGCAGTTGTTTCCAGTTGCGTAGCGGCGCCAATGGCAACATGGTCGTTACCAACACCAGACGCGGTAAGCTGATATAATAATAATATCTGGGGTTTAACGTCCCAAAACCACGATATGATTATGAGAGACGCCGTAGTGGAGGGCTCCGGAAATTTCGACCACCTGGGGTTCTTTAACGTGCACCTAAAGCTAAGTACACGGGCCTCAAACATTTTCGCCTCCATCGAAAATGCAGCCGCCGCGGCCGGGATTCGATCCCGCGACCTTCGGGTGAGCAGTCGAGCGCCATAACCACTAGACCACCGTGGCGGGGCACGGTAAGCTGATATGTAGTGCTTTTATTCTTCAATACTGTATTGCGCGAATCCGAACAGGACAAAGAAGGAACACAGATTCACAGGACAGGCGTTACTCGCAACTAAGCTTCATTTGGCAGTTTCCCTAGATATATGGTACGCAGCCGAGTGGCACGCGCAGGCGCAGTGCACGTATGCTGCAGTCACAGTTGCAGTTGCTACACTTGCGTTACCGCTGTTGTGCTGATTTTTGCCCGTTATGACGGATAACGCACGCACGTTTCACAGACCTGTGTGTGTGTGTGTAGGATGGGTTCTTGACAGTTCTTGAACAAGGTCATCATCACCGTGATCAGTGAGCACCAGCAGCCGGACCGGACTTGTTATGGGGTCCGTTCGATATCGCGGCTACGAGGGGTATAAGTGTAGCGAAGTGCGAGGTATAGTGCAGCTCGTGGAAATCCTGGGTGCCTCTTGCGATAAAATCATCTATGATGCCTCATGTCCTGGACGTGGCAGCGACGTCTTTTGATGCCCTGTCCACATCCAAACCTTTTTTTCACGCAGTATAAGGACCAGACGTTGGTTGGTCTTGATAAGTCAACGTTGAAGTCACCGGTAATGATGAGAGGCCTGGTCCTCTCGGCAAATTTATTGTAGAGAATCTTTCACCCCGGATTTTTTTTAATCCACGAAGTCCACGTTGCGGACCACGTGGACGAGTGGATGGTAATTGAGCGTCATCCAGGGGTGCTCTGTCTTCAGCTCCCTCACTTTCCTTGCATCGCCCGCGGTGGTGTAGTGGTTACGTTGCTCGGCTGCTTACTCGAAGGTCGCGGGTTCGATCCCGGCCGCGGCGGTCGCATTTCGATGAAAGCAATTGCTAGATGCCCGTGCACTTGCAATCGCGGTGCATGTTAAAGAATACCAGATGGTCAAAATTTCCGCAACCCTTCGCTATGGCGTCTCTCATAATCATATCGTGGTTTTGGGACATAAAACCCCAACAAATATTATTACTGTCACTTTCCTGGCGTGTCAATTTATGTGTTCGCCGTAACTGTGTTGGTTGAGACTCTGTATCACCTGTGGCACATACCCGCATAACATGAACTCTGGTATGCGGGTATGTGCCACACGTGACTGAGAGAAAGGGTTTTATGACGTACGCGACAGGTATTTTGCCTTATTCATGTCATGACCAGTGAATCGTGTTCGTCATACAATGATCCCCTGCTATGCCAATTTTGGTATATTACAAGTTATGGAGACGACCAGGAGAACGCCCAGACGTAGGCGGCTAGATAGATAGATAGATAGATAGATAGATAGATAGATAGATAGATAGATAGATACGTAGATAGAAACGGCCAAAGTGCCTGAGGTTCGCTAAGAAATGCTTCGCATTTAAAAAAAGTTGCAAGTCGGTACGGGGTCAAGGTCGTCTTTTCGGCTCCCTGAAAACTCAGTAGTGTGTGCCCTATGGTTACAGGAAACAAGGCGCTAAACAAATTACACAGTGTGTGTTTGCGGGGTTGCCCTTATGTCTGACAGCTTGTATAGAGGACAGACGGGATGGTGTTTCAATGAAAGGGCGCTGGAACACCAGTTGCATGTAATGAACATTCTAAAAAGACAGGGCGTGCAAACACGGACACAAGAAAGAAGTCAGGACACCACAAACGCCGACTAACAACTGAAGAGACGCACAACGGCTGAAAAGAAAGAAGGCACGAAAACTTATCTGCGCATGCCCATGCAACAGGCGAACCTATCAATCCGGCATGCGTGGCGGTCTACGTGGAAGATAAATGTTAAGGCATTTGATTTCATCTTTATGCAAGTTAATCGACGGTTGGCTCACGCATGCGCTACCACTATTCTCGATATGCCATGCTTCAATCATCAGGCGCGTTTCTTCATTTCTATGCCGGTACAACACTGCGCATTCATCAAATTTTGGCGTGCACTTACAATCTCGACAATGTAAAGATAGATTAGAAGGTGAGCCTCATGTTAGCGATCTCTTATGTTCCAACAATCTCTGGTTGATGCATCGACCCGTTTGTCTTACGTAGAAGCGGCCGCAGCTGAAAGGGATCTTATACACCACACTCGTACGGCAATCAGTGAATTTGTTGGTGTGTTTTACGAAACGAATATCGGTCCGCTTCTTGTCTTTTACTCCCTCATTCTTCCTCTGCACAGCGGCACATATCTTACCTAGCTTATTGGCAGCCGTGAAAACAACATTAACGCTGTATCTAGTTCCTACTTACTTTAGCCTGTGAGATACGCGATGAATGTACGGTATACCTCGACACGTTTGTTCCTATCGCTTTCTGCAACCATGCTCGGACCTAACACAATAGACTTCTTTAAACGTTCAGCGACCGTGGCCACTGCATCACGAGGATACCCTACATCTAAAAGACGTGTAGCCTGTGCGCTAAAGGACAGACGGGCCGGTGCATCAACCAGAGATTGTTGGAACATAAGAGATCGCTAACAGGAGGCTCACCTTCTAATCTATCTTTACATTGTCGAGATTGTAAGTGCACGCCAAAATTTGATGAACGTGCAGTGTTGTACCGGCATAGAAATGAAGAAACGCGCCTGATGGTTGAAGCATGGCATATCGAGAATAGTGGTAGCGCATGCGTGCGCCAACCGTCGATTAACTTGCATAAAGATGAAATCAAATGCCTTAACGGTTATCTTCCACGTAGACCGCCAGGCGTGCCGGATTGATAGGTTCGCCTGTTGCATGGGCATGCACAGATAAGTTTTCGTGCCTTCTTTCTTTTCAGCCGTTGTGCGTCTTCAGCCGTTGTGCGTCTTCAGTTGTTAGTCGGCGTTTGTGGTGTCCCGACTTCTTTCTTTTGTCCGTGTTTGCACGCCCTGTCTTTTTAGAATGAATACTTACCAACTAGCTCAGCTCTCTGTTATTCAAATGTAATGAACATTGCAGGAGACAGTTTGGCTGTACGTTGTAACAGATGCAGAGGAAAATATGAGGGCGGAAGAAACACGTCCTGTAAACGAATTCTTGAAAGCACAAAGTTCTTGTTTAAGGCGAGGGACCAGACCGAAAGGGAGATTGTCGAAGCTTTTCAGATCATAAAAACTGGCAACAAGTGTATTAGCACGCCGTCTCTTTCGTTAATGCCCGGTGTAGTTGCTTTTCTGGAGAGTGCCTGTAAAAACACCTTCTTTGATTGCTTTTTGTTGCGTTGTTTGTTTGTTAATTTTTATGCTTAAACTGTGGATGACTGCCAGTCTTTCACTGTTTTACTTAGTCATCTTCAATTCACCTTTGTCGCCTTCAGCTTCACTTCTGTCAAATGTTGTCTTTTGATTTGGTTTTATGATCTGTTCATCTTTACATTTGTTGATCAATCAGTATTTTATGTTTTCTTCAAGCGATGTTACGTCCTCATCTTTTCACCTTTACTCAGGGTGTTTGTTAAGTGACATCAGGCTTTTTCAGTTCTTTGACATGCGCAAAGATCAGTGAGATTGGTCCCACGATTTGCACTGTCTTGGCCGCTATTGTGGACCGCACTCTTTCTTATTCAGCAATGTTCTTATGTTTGTTGGCACATGCGAGATTTACAGGTTGGTCACGTGTCCAGGTCTCTGACTGAAATATCTGTTCCTTGCTTACCAGAAAAATTCAGCAGATCCCACGCCTTGTGAGAATTGGTCTCATGCGAAGCAGTCAGCCAGTAGTCGTGGGGTGCATTTTTGGCTTTGAACGAACCATTACGAGCTGGATCGACGTGTTTTATTGCGATAGCAATTATATGGACAGTCTCGGCTGGTTTTTGTCCGTCGCCGCCGTCATGCACTGTATATGTATAAGTATATATATAATAGTTGAAAAACATCATCAAAAAATCAAGCACGTAGGAAAAAATTGTTCTGTAAAGGACTGACGTTTCGGCCGCGGGAGGCCGGTCCCGCGGCCGAAACGCCAGTCCTTTACAGAAGAACTTTTCCTACGTGCGTGATTTTTTTGAACTTTTACTTCCGGGTCCTTTGTTAGCACTTCATTATATATATATAATATATATATATATATATATATATATATATATATATATATATATATATATATATATATAAGCCTCAAAGAAAAATAATTCAGAAAAATGCTTCCGAAGCGCGGAATCGAACCAGGGACCCCTCGCACCGCATCGCGTGGCGCTAACCACTGCGCTACACAACGCAGAACTTCCAGGTAGGTAACGGCGGGCGTTATATACACACCCTTTACCGGTGGCCGGATTCAGAGATGGCAGGCGCTTATGAGCGTTTCTTCATTACCAGCGAGATGGCGCGAGGAGCTTGCGCTTATCTCACGGAAAGAAAGGGGGCGAGCGGGGGGTTGTAAGTCTTGTGCTTTCCACGCAATATCCGCGCTGAAGTCACAGAGCGTACGAAGGTCACTTCGCTCGCTTCAGCGACCGCGTTTGCGAAAGGAGCGCGCTGTTCAAACAGAAATAAGTAACAACTGCGACATTTAGTTCGCACTCGTCCTGTGTGTACCTGTTCGTTCGTTTCGTGCGTCCTGCTTTATATTTCAGCAGTGCGCTTCAAGTATCGAGCTGTGACGCATGATAGTTCGCGCTCGTCCTGTGTGCGTTCTTTTCGTGCGTCCTTTGTGCTCAAGCGACGCGCTGGCAATTTCAGGCTGCTTTTTGCTCTTCGTGTTACATTCCAATTTGTTGCTATCGCATTCATTGCTTCGCCGTTGCGGCGAAACTGACTCTTTTTGTACATGGAGGAGTTGTGTGCACATAATGGGCTTACTAGGCACGCTGACTACACTGAGATGTTAGAGCAGAGACATACGTGTTATCGAAATGAAATGCACGCTACGGTGCGATGATGTGAATATCATACATACCTTTCGTTAGCATATTCCTCCGGGGTCGAGCAACGCTTGACTATAGCTTGCTGAATGATAGAAATACATGTGTAATGTTTGAAGGAAAGAAGTGTTAATCTTAAGGGCTCGTTTTCTTTGTTATACACAATATTAATGAGAACTAACAGACAATAATGCCAAGGAAAGTATAGGGGATGTTTTTAGTTGTAAATGTAAGGTAAATGGGAAGAAAGAAAAGTGGACGAAAAGATAGCTTGCCGCGAGCAGGGACCGAACCTGCGACATTCGAATAACGCGTCCGATGCTCTACCAACTGAGCTACCGCGGCGGCCATCCCCCCGTCCACTTTATAGGGTATATATGTACATTTAAACGTGGGAGCGTCAGTCAGCGCCGCCAGTAGCCATGACGGCGAGTGTGGAACACTCTTTTTCTGCCTGTTGGCGTCACGTGGCACGTGAACTTATTACGAGCTGGCAGCTGACCAATAATCCCTCGCATACCACCTGAAAGCATCAAGTCTGCCAGAACGAGACCCTCGCTAATGAGAACTAACAGACAATAATGCCAAGGAAAGTATAGGGGATGTTTTTAGTTGTAAATGTAAGGTAAATGGGAAGAAAGAAAAGTGGACGAAAAGATAGCTTGCCGCGAGCAGGGACCGAACCTGCGACATTCGAATAACGCGTCCGATGCTCTACCAACTGAGCTACCGCGGCGGCCATCCCCCCGTCCACTTTATAGGGTATATATGTACATTTAAACGTGGGAGCGTCAGTCAGCGCCGCCAGTAGCCATGACGGCGAGTGTGGAACACTCTTTTTCTGCCTGTTGGCGTCACGTGGCACGTGAACTTATTACGAGCTGGCAGCTGACCAATAATCCCTCGCATACCACCTGAAAGCATCAAGTCTGCCAGAACGAGACCCTCGCTTGTTTATTAGACTGCTTTAAAAGCGGAGCCATCACTGGAGCCACAATTGACGTTAACCCGACATGACGCCTGTATCATAGGAGTACATATGTAGGGTTTTGCTCTGTTATAAAATTAGATAGCCACAATTGACGTTGCACCAACATTATTATGCCTGCATAGGGTCTTTTTCCATAGCAGTTTCTAGATCTGGCGTGGCTCTGTGGTAGAATACCCGACAGCCACGCAGAATGCATGGGTCCAATTCCTGCTATGACCTTAATTTTTATTTATTGCATTCATCGGGTCAACGCTGCCGGTGTCGGTTTTTCTTAACGTTCTTGCATTTAAATTACCAATGTCTGTTCTTGCCGTTCCTGGTTAAATATAAACTGTCAGTCACCTGTGGCACCAGGGGCGTAGCCAGAAATTTTTTTCGGGGGGAGGGGGGTTCAACCATACTTTATATATGTTCGTGCGTTTGTATGTGTGCGTGCATATATACGCAAGCGAAATTGAAAAATTTCGGGGGGTTTGAACCCCCCCCCACCCCCCCCCCCTTGGCTACGCCCCTGTGTGGCACATACCTGTATACCACGACCCGTGGTATACGGTTTTATACGTGCCACACGTGTCTGGAGGAAAGGGTTTGACGAGGTACGCGTCAGGAGTTTCACATTATTCATGTCATGACCAGGCAGTCATTTTCGTGAAGCCCTGTTACCCTCCCATGCCAATGTTGGTCTACATTAAGTTAAGGTGGCAATCACGAGAGCACCTTGACGTAGGTGGATAGATAGATAGATAGAAACAAACAAACAAACAAACGCTCAAAGTGCCTTGGGTTCGCTAAACAATGCTGCGCATTTAATAAACAGTTGGCAGTCTGCGCTCCTGGCGTTTTGTATGTTTCTTACTCGTGTCCTCGCTGTTTGCGCAGCTTAATGACGTCTAAAAGCTACGCATCAACTAGCCCTGCAGAACATCTTACTGAATGGGCAGGAAGAACCATTTTTGGGATTGCATGATACAGTATGTTGAGTGACGCAGTGAAGAAGGCATGGGACACACAGACACTCCGTGTGTGTCTCGTGTGCCTTCTTTACGTTGTCGTATGCGCTGTTAATATGTACGGACGTTATTGAAAACTGTTGGAATAACGTACAGGGTCAATACTTTATGCGAGTTTAAACGAATGTATCAAAAGTAGCATCAAAAGTTGCACCCCCTCAATGATTGCGCACTTTTCTCTTTCCCTTGTTGCTCAACTCTTGATGAGCAGTCGTCGAAGGTCTTCAGTCCTAAGGCAGGTAGCATCTTTCTGAGAGTCCTCTGCAAAGGCATGCATAATCTGTGTGCAGTGAGAATCACATCTTCACACAGGGCCATGTGTAATGACTCAGCACATTGCTGTGCCTGCAGACCATTCACAATATACCTCTGGATAATCACTCACATGTACAACACCTGCATTATGCCTAGTTTGTGCTTGCTTTGGCCAACTTGCTCCTAGAGCACTGTTCTTTCATAATTTCAAGTTTACGCCATTGAGTGTGCTTTGATCTTGCTTGCCTGCTTGATTGTGTGCAGCGCAACTCAAGTGGATGTGATGCGTGACTGCTTGACCAAGTACCTGCAGGCACCGCTCTGGATGGTCGTCTATGATGCTGTGCTGTTTGCATGTGCTGCTACGTATGCATGCCTCCTTACCGTTCTCGTTTTTTTTTTGTTTTGCTCTGGCAAGCCAGCTTCTGCCAGCGTCATTTAGAATGAACGAGCAGGACAGAAAGAAAACTGCACGTAGGAAGATAGCAAGGCAGTGCCCACAAATAGTCAGTCTTTAATGTATCAAAACTGCATTTTATAGGCAGCACAATCTGCGTGGTAAACATGACAGTGCTATATGTTTTTCTGATCTCATGGCTGCTCAGTGCAGCAGCACTTTAGGTTTTCAAGAGATACAGTTCTTAATTTCACTGATATTCTGCTAAATGGCTCGCAACTGAGCTTCTTATAGGAGCATACGTATGATGACCATCTGCCAGTCTACCAGATGTTCCACCTGCAAAGGGTGCCTCATAAATGCATTTTGGAAAGCATTGCACATGTTTCTTCTCAAGTCACCTTTATCGTATTCTGTGACCATAATTGTTCTTTCCGTATAGTGTAATGATTGCTTAGAATAGTGTAGAAGGATGGAAAGTTGGTTGAGTTGGTATACTTGCATGATGAAATGGAACAGCGCGAAAAAGTCCTTTTTTTTTTCGTTCGCACTCTTCCATGTCATCATGTAGAATAGTGTCTTCATCATTGCTTTCTTCTCTAATTTGCTCACCTGCTGCAGCATACTTTTTTTATTCCTGGTGGTCTTACTGCACTTCTCTTTCCAGGTGTAGCTATCTGTCTTCATTATTGTTATCCTATAAATAAATATGGAATGTTCTCCTATGAAAGGACGTAAGAGTGGGTTTGTTTGTTTTAATTCGTGGAAAAAATGGCACCATGCAAGTGAAGCAAAGGGAAAAAAGGACAAATAGGGACAAAGTGCTGGTTTTTAACAAAAACCATTTGATGCCAGTGTGATTCATAACCAAGTGGCTGCCTGCTGTGCAAGCAAATCAAGACAAACCAAGGATGTTAGTAAAACATGTAAAAGATTACACATTGCCACAATGAAAGCGACGCCAGTAAGAATCAGTTCTTTATCAAACAAGTTGATAGCTGGTGTGCTAACACATTCCACCCTAGTGATTTGGACTGCCTGAATAATTTCTCGTGGGATTATTTTGTTACTAAGTGCCACTGACAATGCTCTTACCAAATGCATGCCCACAGCTTCTACAATGGTGACTCAGATGACCAGCGGCAATGTTTTTAGAACTATGATGTTCTTGAAGTCTAATACTTAGGCACCAGCTAGTCTGTTACGTTTAATTCTTTCCACATGACAGCGGGAAAGGATGAACAACTTCTTTGCAGTATGGAATGAATGGGTTCCTGTGCTTCCTATCACAAATGGTACAAACTGACTTACAGCTGGCTTTACAAAGGCTGCAGTTTGTTGGGTGCAGAAAATAATGCAGGTACTATTGGCTTTGCTTGCTGTCTCTTTAAGTCTGTGCGACACAACATGCATGTGTGGGATGTCGCTAATGTTCTGCCCAACTGCAGTGCATCTTACGGCAGTCTCTGGTGAAATTTGATGGACTTCTCTGAGGTTCCTCAGAAGCACGATGGGTCAACGATTACCTTGTTTTCCATGCTTTTGCTAATGATTTATCATTAGCAAAAGCATGGAAAACAAGGTAATCGTTGACCCATTTCCGAATTTCCAGTGCACCGGAGTTAAATAGTTGACATTGCACGACTGTTGTTTTGTGCGGAAAAAAAAAAAACTCACTCGAAATTGGTGCATTGGAAGAACCTATACACCCACCAAGCTGAGATAGCGGTTTGAGGTAAAATGACCTCTCACTAGAGCAAACACGGCACTTCGTCTCAAATCGTCCTTTTTTTCCATGTGCCTGCGCTGCTACCTTGGTCATTTCGCCTATGACTAACAAACTGTGAGCGAAGGGAAAGCTTTGTCTGCAGCACTGTCACATGTGTTGTGCACTGGCTGACTTCACCGCACGCATGGTCATGTGGCAAAAAACTGTGTTGATAGCTGAGGATAGAGGCACATCCCTGATGTGAACAGTACTCGTGGATAGAAACGCAGTCTAATTTTTCTGTGGTATAATGACTGCTGTGAGCAATTGTTTGTGATAACCTTGTCGTGTCGCTGCAAATCTGGCCTTTAAAGGTAGTGCTGACTCTGATGTAAGTGTCCGAGTCAAAATTACACCAATATGGCACAAAGTGCAGATAGCCAAAGTACAAGTATCGCTGCCATAAATTTTTACATTTCTATCTGTGAATACTCTACACTCAGTTCGTATGCCTCAGTGTACATCTTGTGTGGGTAGGATCCACTTGCTAGGTTTTCAGGAGCAAGGAGAGGCTTCTGCTATTGCATCATTCAACTTTGAAAGCACACAAAAAGTGCTCGTCTGAATTTAAAATTTTGCATGCTTCTAGCACTGTCACACAGCTGTGTGCTAATCACTGATAAAGTCACAAATAGAGGTACTGAAACATTCTGAGGCAAAACATGTTCCACCCACCTTGTGGTACGCTGTCAAGAGCTGGCTTGCCTGCATGCATAAATGTTATTGCATCGTGGATCACATGATTGTGTAGCGCTCTCTAGTAAGTACTGCGGCAGTCAGGTTTGAATGCTCTTTGTATGTTTTTGCTTTCCGAAATTTAATTTTTTGCCTAAGTTCAGTCAAATGCTTATGTTTGTCTTGTGATGCCTGACATTTTTTATGCAAGTTTTCATGAATAGAAGCCACGCACTGCCATTTTGCAACACGTGATGTTCTATACTGGTAGGCAAGTTGAATATAAACATTGCTCACACAAGGTTTTCTAAAAGTCTTGTCTAAGTTATTTTTCGAAATTAGCTTCAATTACTGCATGCTAACAACAATTATAAAGCATTTCATGCACACTGTATGCCTTTTATTATCCTAAGTCATCAAGAATTGCATAATGATATTGCAGCTCACTATTTGAAGGCAACATCATTGCACTGGTCTTTCAACATGCCATGCAGGGTGCTTGAAAGGCGTAAAAATAATGGTGCATCCATATATACTTGTGTCTGCATGTCGTTCTGAGAAGCTCAAATGCCGCACCTTGCTACCGCCATTGTTTAATCTTGCTTGAACTCCTTAATATTGCTGTCAAGCGTATGTAGTCTGACACAGGGGAAACACACAGCTCTGTGCTCAGCCAACATGAAGTACACGTGCCCTGGTGGTAGTTAACATCGTGGTTTAGCGCTAAAAAAGACAGACACATGTGAGAGGCAGGACAGGCGCTACTAACAACTGGTTTATTGCAAGGGTTGCAATGGAATAAATAGCACACTGGTACGCAGACGTGACGAGCGCGTAACAAGGTGGTCAGGCATGGACTAACCTGGGTGCCCTTGTCGCAGGAGCCAGGCCTCTCTTTCCAAAGAAGGTCTGGCAGAGGACACTGAGACGACCTTGTCAAAACTGGACATTGTGCTCTCCTTCACCCTCGAGGTAAGTCATTCCGTTGCGCCACTTGTGCCAGTGTGATGCAATTTCTTATCTTTGCACCAAGCTGAGCTTGTTGAAATTCTGCGATACTGCGCTAAAATGCCGGACTAGCCTCAAAAGGTTCTCATTCGCGCTCATTTTAGCAAGAAATGGTGGCCACCTTGCCATCTGTAGTTTGGGCGTCATCCAATCCAATCCAGAAGCGCAGACCCTATACCCTAACCTCACCGCAAAAGAAAAGAAAAAAAAGGAGAGCAGTTCTAAAATTTCTTGGCTTTAGTCTATTGCGCGCAAAACACTTTTATAAGCCACTCTCGCCACAGTACACCGGTGCTTTGTGGAAAAGCGTACTAAAATTTAGAAGGGGTGAATAGCACTATCTGTCGCGGGACAGAGCACAATTTGTTCTTTAATTACTCATGCTTGCCAGTGCATATAATTATGAGTACAAGTATGGTCGCTGACATCTAAAGAAATTACTGAGAATTATTCAGAGCTGGGTATGACGTTTCTGTGGCCGTGAGGAATAATAAGAAAAAAAACGCGCACTAGTTTTCTTTTTCTTGCCGTCCCCACTCGCTCCTGCTTTACGAACCTCCTGAATTTCGAGGTTGCCAGGTACACATTAGCATTTGCAGCGCCTGTCAAATGATTTGACAGGCGCTGTGTATGCTGACGTGGACTTCATCATTTGTTTGCACTGTCGGGTGGTTCATCAACACAATGCCTTTGTTGAAATAGCAGTGCTCATATGCACTGTGCACGATTTGGCTGATGTTTAATGGCTTGTACAGGCTCGTCCACTCTTACGGTGAACACAGCGCCGTGTGGCTGTTTAGAGTTACTGTATATGCTACCTTTAGGTAGCATATACAATGTAGCATACATAGTAACTCTATGGCTGCTCATCGCAGAGCGCCAGAGCATCCGTCGCGGCGGCGCATAGAACCGAAGCGGCGCAGGCGCACAGAGGTGTGCTGCTCTTGCTGTATTCCACCGCAAAGCACCCTGTGCGCCTGCGCTACCTAGCTTTGATGCGGGGCCATGCCTGCCTTAGAGTTACTGTATAAGCTACCTTTAGGTAGCATATACAGTAATGTATTGCTTCAGCAGGACTGAAAGTTGGGCTAGTTGGCGATACATAATGGGCAGAAAACAGCGCGCAGACGGACGGGACGAAGAAAGGGTTACACAGAACAAGCGCTGACTCTCAACTGTGGTTTATTGGCATATGCAGATTATTTATACACAAATGATAAGCATCAAGAACATGCGCAGAGGAGCTGACAAGGTACCATAACAAGGAAAAAAAGAAAATGCTTTTTTACATTGTGAAGAGAATGCGCAGGAGCGACCAAAGATCAAACAAACATACGACTGATTAAGTTTACTTCTTTTTCGTGTAATCAAACCGATGTTTGGCTGACGCAGAACTCTCCTTCTTTTTTAATGTAGAAAGCTTGCACAAGTTCCCGTGTCGTTTGATCACCGTGTCTAAAGAGCACTGTCGTGTCAATGAACAATGGCTTGCACCCACACGCGTTGCAGTGCGAAGGCAGGTTGGCATACGTGCATGTCTTGAAGGTTCCGGAATGTTCTTTTAGCCGTGTATAGAGGCAGCGCCCCGTTTGCCCGATGTACACTTTTTTACAGGTTAAGGGTATTTTGTACACTACCCCTTGTGCACAAGGCATTGCTGCGTCCCTGTGCTTCACACCGCATTTAATTTGGCTACACCTTATTTTACCATGCTTTTTGTTCACCATTGGGCACAATTTTCCTCACTTATTTTTGGCTGAAAATAGTACCTGAACATCGTAACGCGACGCCACATTTCTTAACCCATGTGCCATTTTGTGCTTGTAGGGCATAGTGGAACATTTTTTTGGCCGCTCTTTTTCTACAATTAAACTGCTCAGCGCAAAAATTTTACACGGTACACATACAAACGACGAGGACAAGCGCAGACTTCCAACTGATTTTTATTACAAAAACGCACACATATATAGGCTACAGACCAGAATAAGATCACATGCTTATCCAGGCACTTAAAAACAAAAAAGAAACAAAAAAAAACCTAAAAGGCAAGAAAGAACCCCCAAAGAACCAAGATATCACCTTGGGACACCACGTGCCGATGAATTCAAATACGTCAATTCTTTTTCCGATAAGGAAATGGACGGTTTACTCATGCAACTTCCTTGAGCTATTGTTGCGGCCTCAATTATGATTCTAGTGCCTTCGTTAGGCTGCGTCGCGAGAACACTTGCTTTTTTTCGAACAAAGGCTGGCATCCGCATTCAGAACAATGAGAAGCCAAAAAACCGTCCCTCCCAACATTTCCTACTTTTTGGCCATGTTCCTGTAGTCTTACATTTAGGCACCTGCCTGTCTGACCAACGCACCTTAGTCCACAAGACAAGGGTATACTGTACACAACTCCCCTTGCACACTCAACAAACTTTTTTCGGTGCTTAATTTTGCAATGGGTCGCGGTACTTCCTACAGGACTGGTTCGGACACACAACTGAGACAGTTTATTCGGCGCGGAAAAAACTACCGACGCACCCGCTCTTTGGCCTATCTTTTTGAGTTTATGTGAGATGCCGTGTAGATACGGTATCACTGCAACCCTCTTGGGATTTGTTTCCTGTGAAGCGCCCCTCGTATTACCTCCTCTTGACTGTCTGCGCAGCTTCTCAGAAACAGAAACTAGCAAGGAACTGGGAAAGCCAGCTGCCTCAAGACGGAGAATCAGCTTGCCAAAACTTTCCTGTACTGAGTGGAAGCAAGATTTGGTTAAAGCGTTATGCAAACATGCTTTTACAATACCACGCTTTACCAGTTTGCTGTGAGAGGACGAGTATGGCAACAGAGGTTTCTTCCCCCGTACTCGTGGCCTGGCAGTCGCCCAAAGAATCTCGGTCATAGAATCGCTGGTTCTGCACCACTCGCTATATCTTCTGCCGCCTCCTCTTCCACACTGTAGTTCGCAGTTCGTCCTTAGGCAGTCCTTGAGCAGTCTCGTCTGGCTCCATAATTCAGATCGCCAGATTCGGCACATCCTTTTTGTGTGTCCCACCGATGGGCGAATCCACCCACACATGGCCAGTAGTTCCTCTGGGCATGTGTGGGTGGATAGGGGGGCGAGTAGTTCCTCTGGGTGGATTCGCCCATCGGTGGGACACACAAAAAGGATGTGCCGAATCTGGCGATCTGAATTATGGAGCCAGACGAGACTGCTCAAGGACTGCCTAAGGACGAACTGCGAACTACAGTGTGGAAGAGGAGGCGGCAGAAGATATAGCGAGTGGTGCAGAACCAGCGATTCTATGACCGAGATTCTTTGGGCGACTGCCAGGCCACGAGTACCAAAACGCGACGGGAGAGCAGGTCCTACGGGCAAGGTCTTGAACCTTGCTGGCGCAACGATACCGGAACAGCACCTGGAGACCCTCAAGCTCGGCCCAAAATTTTGCGTGGAACCGAGGCTCAGCACCGTTGAAAAGGTAGCCTTGGCGAGAACTATTTCTAAACATGTGAATGACGACGAGCGGTCGCGGTGTGTGTCCGAATGTGCAGATGTCATTATGCGTAGTCTTAAAGAGACAGATAAGAGAAGTATAGGGCTACTTCCTCCTGCTGATTCCTTGAGAGAAAAGAAGTTAAAGCTCATGACAGCGGACAAGGAAGGCTTTTTTGTGCTCTTGACCGAGGGGCAGTTTTCCGAGAAGGCCTCTGCAGCGCTAATAAAAACTTCCGCTTAACGACAGGAGAGCCGAAAAAGGTTAAGGAAAGAGCAAAGGACTTTTTGCAGGAATTGAACCTGGAACGCCTGTCTAGAAGTGTAGCAAAAGCCCAGGGGTTATGCTTGGAAGCGTTCTTCTCGATTAAGACCCACAAACCGGAGCAGCCTTTTCGCACTATCGTCTCCGAGAATGGCACGTGGCAGGTAGTTGTTTCAACCTTTATGCAGAAGCAACTAGAAAAATTAGTAGTGCAAGATCCCTTCATAATAAGGAACTCGTAGGTAATTGTTGAAGAATTACGCCATGGAAAGTTTGACGCATGTACTGCATTCAGTGTTGATGTTGTAGATTTATATTATTCCCTTCCACCGCGGGAGCTAATGAATTGCGTGAAGGAATGCATTCGACCTTATTTGCATTCGACCTTAATTGTGTGGGAAGGAAAAAGGATGGTCCAAAAAGCCGGGGTATGCATAGGGTCCTGAGTGGCACCGGTACTGAGCGACATTTTCCTAGGAAAAGTCGACGTAAGCTTAGCCAAGAAGCTTGAAGGGAAAGTTGTTCGTGTCGCCCGATACGTGGATGACTACTTAATTGTAATGTCCGAATATGAACCGTCCCTGAATGTGAATGAGATTCTGGAGGTCTTTCAAAACGCTGGAATGGGGCTTGAGTTCAGCGAAAAACCTTCACAAAACGCAATACAGTTTCTAGACCTAAAGATAACCTTTTCTAACAACCACCCTTGTTGGGCATATAACCCCAGGTCTGTCAAACCACTCCTTAATTATATGTCGGGGCATTCGAAAATAGTAAAGAAGGGCATCGCTACGTCGAGCCTCGGGGCCGCGATTAGGAAGTCGTGTAGGCACCAGGGGGAAAAAAGCTTCTCTGATCAGGTGGGTCGCCTTCAGGCAGCCGGGTTCCCGACTCCTGTAATCACTTCCGTCTGCGAAGGACTAGTGCGTCAGATTAAGAAGGGACAAAAAGTGTAGAAAAAGAGCGGCCAAAAAAATGTGCCACTATGCCCTACAAGCACAAAATGGCACATGGGTTAAGAAATGTGGCGTCGCGTTACGATGTTCAGGTACTATTTTCAGCCAAAAATAAGTGAGGAAAATTGTGCCCAATGGTGAACAAAAAGCATGGTAAAATAAGGTGTAGCCAAATTAAATGCGGTGTGAAGCACAGGGACGCAGCAATGTCTTGTGCACAAGGGGTAGTGTACAAAATACCCTTAACCTGTAAAAAAGTGTACATCGGGCTGCCTCTATGCACGGCTAAAAGAACATTCCGGAACCTTCAAGACATGCACGTATGCCAACCTGCCTTCGCACTGCAACGCGTGTGGGTGCAAGCCATTGTTCATTGACACGACAGTGCTCTTTAGACACGGTGATCAAACGACACGGGAACTTGTGGAAGCTTTCTACATTAAAAAAGGAGAGTTCTGCGTCAGCCAAGCATCGGTTTGATTACACGAAAAAGAAGTAAACTTAATCAGTCGTATGTTTGTTTGATCTTTGGTCGCTCCTGCGCATTCTCTTCACGATGTGAAAACGCATTTTCTTTTTTTTTTCCTTGTTATGGTACCTTGCCAGCTCCTCTGCGCATGTTCTTGATGCGTATCATTTGTGTATAAATAATCTGCATATGCCTAATAAACCACAGTTGAGAGTCAGCGCTTGTTCTGTGTATCCCTTTCTTCGTCCCGTCCGTGTGCGCGCTGTTTTTTGCCCATAATGTATTGCTGTATATCATATGCTACCTAAAGGTAGCATAAAACGGCAGGAAGTGGAAGATGGAAGCTGCGATGAAAAAATCCGTAAACAGGGGGTGGGTGCTCGAGCTGACGTTTCGACAAGGCTGGAACAGTTCCAGCCTTGAAGAAGACAAGTCCACTTGTCGAAACTTTGGCTCGAGCACCTACCCCCTGTTTACGGATTTTTTCATCTATAGGTAGCATGTACAGGAACTCTAGCCTGCCTCACTGGCGTTTTGCGTAGCTCGGTAGGCATAGAGCTTCCTGCAATATTTACTAGAGGCAACTCTGGCGCTGCTATCGTTCAGACACCATGGGAGGGATGGTAGGGTCGCTAGAGGTTTTAAGGTGTGAAAAGCGAAACTGACCCCCAAAGCGCGCTGATGCCGTTTGGTGTGCTCTAGGCAAGGGCGCGGGTAAGCGCGTCCGCTGTAGGTCATGACATGCATGTCGTGTAGGGCATGATTTACATGCCGCACTCATGGTGTGCTTGCGGCTGTTTTGCTAGCTCAAAATACACCAAAATTGGTATTGCGTGATGCGACTGTATGATGAACACTAATGTCAGGTGGTGACATGACAATCATGACATGCATTTCATGTACAGCATGATATACATGCCACGCTCATGGTGCACTCGCGGCCGTTTCCCTAGCTTGATATACACCAAAACAGGTATTGCGTGATGTGCCTGTATGACGAACATAAATACATAAAAAACAGGTCCTAACATGCAAATCATAACAGGCATGTCATGTACGGCATCGTTTACATGACACTGTCTTAGTGCGCTTCTGGCCGTTTTGTTAACTGGGCATTCACCAAAATTGGTATGGCATATGACATGGGTGCGTGACGAACATAAATGACAGGTCATGCACTGTATGTACCAGAATATACGTTTCATTGTATAAAAGATTGTCCATGCATGACAAACATCACATGGATGACTTCATTTGCCTCTAGTACAAACGAGAGAGAGAGGTTTATTTACATAGTATGCCTGCTACTCTACACCGGGGGAGGGGAACGGGGAAGAAGAAGAATAATGAAAGACGATGGTGATTATATACAGTCCCGTCAAGTTGGCAAAATGCTATAACCGTACGTCCCTTCCAGTTGCTTGCCAGAAGGTCACATGACCGCTCTTACGACCACAGTGGCACTGTTGCCGTCAGGCCAAGGGCCCAGCACAACCTCATCAGGTTATGATCTGTTACAAAATCGTTCAGTAGAGGAAATAGGATTCTGTCGTTCGCGTGCGTATGCTGGGCAGCTACAATTGAAATATGTGCTCAAGCGTTTCTGGCACTTGACAGGGACCACATTTGGGACCGGTGTCACTGCAGCCGATGATGTGTGCACGTCTTGTGAATGCCACACCAATACGAGTAATGTAGGCAGCTCTATGCTGGCTACTTCGCATTACATCAGTTCCCACAGTGCGTGGGATCTGCCGGATTTGCGTGGCATCTGCCGAATCCAAGCGTTACAAGGAAATTAAAAAATATTAGGGTACCTTGCACTGGAGACGCAATGCTATCGGTCACCTATGTAGTCCCGGCTTTTCTGTTTTGCTAAGTTTTGGAAATATAATTTTTCTTTCTTCATTTCTTTCTTCTTCTATCTTCTCTATTTCTTGTTTTGTTTTCTAAAATTAAGCCTTCTTTGTTATACTGCTCCAAATTCGGGATTTCGTGCTAAAATATGGAGGTCCTGTTTTTCCTAACCGGTTCCAAATCTGGATTTTCGTGCTCCAAAAGGAACATTTTGCTGCTCGAAAAATTGCTCAAAATTCTATTTCAGCTGTTGCACCCCTGAGCATGCAAAGCATTATGAAAGGATACGGGCCTTTCAAGTAAACGTTTTATTTGGAAGGAACAGGCTACGCAGTCTGGTGCATACATACGTCCATGAAAATTGTCAAACAACCAGGAACAATCAACAGAAGATAACTCATGATTTTATAAAAAAGCCTATAGGGACCATAAAATGGCCAGCAATAGAACAATTAATGCAGTTAAACCAGGGCTTAGTCTTCGGTCATTGAAGCCCGCCCGCCCGCTTAGGGCGACGAGCTATATATATATATACAGTGAAACCTCGGTGATACGATCACAGCTCATACGAATTTCGGGGTGATACGAATTTTTCTTTGGTCCCGGCCAAGGCCCATTGGCCTGCAATGTAATGGAGTACGGTTGATGCGAACCGATTTTCACCCAGCGATGTTTCATACGAACGCACGCTACCGCCCAGGTACGAAGAGGTTCTGTCCGCGCAGTCGCGGAAGACGCGCCAAGCACGTGCGAGCGCGGGAACGCAAGCGTGGACATGCGCGCCCCACCGCCAAATCGTCAGAATCACGGTGTAAGAACAACACTTTTCTTACGGTCGGAATAAACCTTCAGAGACGGCCTCCGAAATTGTGTGCGCGAATCTTTGAGGCTCTTATGTGCCTCCGTGTGTCTTCGCGTTTAGATTACAGAGGACATTAGCGCCATGCTTTTTTACTAACACGTAGATGCGGGCTGCTGTCGTTGTACTGTATTTACACGTGCCTGCCTCCTGCATCAGACATCCTATGACAGGTGGACGAGGACTGAAAGAAGGTGAGGACGGTCTTGGCGAAGGAGTCAGGCCTCACAACGTCAACATGCGCGACCGTTGAGGTCGCACTTGTGCGGGCACCGCCGTAAATCTCCCAAAAAAACATCCCCAACACCTCCGCGATAAGAAAATCATAACACAGGACCGTGGTTCTGTAGTTTTGTGGCCTTGATTCATCGCGTCAAAGCGCTTCGTTTGTTACTTTCGCTGCAGTACTCTGGTGTCATGCAAAAAAGCATACTAAAATTTGGAAGGGGCTACTGCTGTCGCGGGTCACAACGCACCTGGTCCATCAATTAAATACGCGCGTACGGGCCGTATATTTACGAGTGCTGGTATGATTGCCGACATCTAAAAACTTAACTTACAATCATTCAGGATTCTTCCTGACGTTCCTGCGGCCATGAAAAACATTAAATGAAAATGTACGCCAGCTTTCTTTTGTTGCATGCTAATTTTGCATGCTTTCTGGTGATACGAATTTTGGATGATACGAATATTTTTGGTGGTTCCGTGAGATTGGTATCACCGAGGTTTCACTGTATGTATATATATATATATATATATATATATATATATATATATATATATATATATATATGCGCTGGTCACGTGTTCTTTTCTTGTATTTCGAGGGCTTTCTGTGCAGCTTCGAAAATGGTACACGTGAGACTTTTTTTTATTGCAAATAATGCAATGGGGGTTTGTGAAGATGTTCTCGAACTTTGCAAATCCCATTTCTTGCCTAAAGTCAGTATTTAGCAATTTAGTTAAATAAGTCCAATTAACAAACTAATTAATTACAAAACTAAAAACATTATGTGGTGCACAAGGTGACTGTCAGCAATATGAAACTGATTTCACTCGCCTGCCTCTAATACTCTGCTCTAAAATACTCTGCCTCTAAAACATACGTTTGTGATCAGGCTAAGCAGTTGGTTGTCGAACGCCAAGCCTACCAACGAGCGCAAAAGCCACCAAGGCTGAATCAGAGTGTCAAGCATGATCTCTCGCTGCTCTACACTAACATTCGCAGCCTGATACCTAAACGGGATCCGTTATGCACCTTGATCTCATCATCTTCTAGCAACGTCGTACTATTGACGGAAACGTGGCTAACCTCTAACGTACTTGATTGCGAAATTCTTCCCGGTCTACCAGATTTTGACATCTTTCGCAAAGACCGCTTTGATGATAACCGTGGGGGCGGTGTGGCTATTGCCACACATCGTTTGCTTAAGTGCTCTGCTGTAAATGTAAAAACTTCTTTGGAAATGGTTTGGATGTGCTGCCACGCCACTTCACCGCGCATGTTAATCGGCTGTTGCTATCGTCCACCAAGCGCTGATAGCTCCTTTCTTTCGTCTTTTCATGAAGCATTGTTAGAACTAGCAACGACGTATTCCAACACCCCCATCTTATTATTCGGCGATTTTAATTTTCCTACAATAGATTGGAGTAATGTTGCGTCATGTCTTGCTCAAAATAACATGGCTAGCGAATTTGTAAAGACGTGTTTGCTTTTTGGCCTCTCGCAGCTGGTCACTAAACCTACCCGAATAACCCAACACTTGTCAACCATCCTGGATCTCCTTCTCACGTCACACCCCGATAACGTGCCCCCCCCCCCCTTGCCTATATCAGTGGTTTTAGCGACCACAACGTCATCCATGCAACCTTTCCCTGCAACATCTTAAAAAGCAAGAAACCTAAAAAAGTACTTACGCTGTACGACAAGGCCGACTATTCCAGCATTAACCGTGAACTTTCTGTTTTTCACGAGAAACTTGCCCTTACGTATCGGCAGCAATCAACTGAGAGCATTTGGATACTATTCAAAGCTGAAATGCTGCGTTTAATGAATCTTTACATCCCGACTATCACTATAAATGAAAAAAAAAACACGTTCTCCTTGGTTTAACAAGTCTTTAACGCGCTTAAATAATAAGAAAAAACGATTATTTCGAGTAGCTAAACGAACTGGTTCTCCTTCGGCCTGGCAAAAACATAATGAAGCCGCTAAAGAGTACAACTCATTAAAAGCCCGTGCAAAGCGTGACTTCTATTCCACTACCATACCAAATATGTTGCAGTCTAACCCGCGACGTTTTTGGAAAGCGATTAAGCCTGATAAAAAAAGTTCTATTTCATTATGTGATAACACGGGTGCAACCATTGCCGATTCCGATGTTCCCGATGCCTTTAATCTAGCGTTTTGTTCAGTGTTCACAAAAGAATGTACGGATGCATTACCACATTTTCCATATTTCAATTTTCCTCCAATGGAGGGTATTGAATTCAGGGCAGAAGGCATTGTTCAGATCATAGACTCCCTGAAGTGCTCATCGTCCTGTGGTATAGACGGAATCAACGCGAAAGTGTTAAAAAATACAAAGTATGTGTGCAGTTCGATTCTCTTTATCATTTTCCAGCACTCACTTGACACAAGTGCAGTGCCAAACGACTGGAAAATAGGGAAGGTCATTCCAGTCTTCAAAAAAAGGTGACCGGTCTTCCCCAGGTAACTACCGTCCCATTTCGCTCACCAGCATATGCTCCAAGATCATGGAACACGTCATCTACTCTCATGTTGCTCATTTCCTAAACTCGGTGAACTTCTTTCATCCCAATCAACATGGTTTCAGGAGAGGTCACTCATGCGAATCCCAACTTGCTCTATTCACTCATGACATTCATTTAAACTTTGTAATATTCCATCCGACGCTCTATTCTTAGATTTCGAAAAAGCCTTCGATAAGGTTGCTCATTCTCGTCTTTTGTTAAAATTATCGCGCCTAAACATTTATCCACTTGTAAACAACTGGTTCGAGTGTTTCTTATCCAACCGGAAGCAGTTAGTGTATGCTAACACCTTCACATCATCCACTTCGCCCGTTCTATCTGGCGTACCCCAAGGCACTGTTCTTGGACCGCTCCTCTTCCTAATCTACATCAATGACCTGCCATCTCCTGTAACCTCTGTAATACGTCTTTTTGCAGATGATTGCGTCGTGTACCACCCTATCAATAACCTCTCCGACGTCTGTTCTCTTCAGGAAGACCTCTTTCGTATTTAAGACTGGTGTGCCACATGACTCATGTCACTGAACACCAGTAAGACCGTGAACATTTCATTCCATCGTCGACCTAACCACGCACCCTCCGTGTACAAGATTAATAACTGCATTATATCTAATGTGCATTCCTTCAATTACCTAGGTCTTCACCTGTCTCATGATTTGTCTTGGGCGGATCATGTAACCCACGTTATCAACTCAGCTAACAAATTGCTTGGTTATCTTCGCCGTAATCTTTTCATGGCACAGTCACACGTAAGATTACTTGCCTGCGAAACTCTCGTGCGACCTAAACTTGAGTATGCCTGTGCTATCTTTGACCCCCATCAATCTAACCTCACTAAAGCCCTCGAATCTGTTCTGCTAGATTTATTCTTTCAGAGAACTCCTATCACACAAGCGTTTCGTCTCTAACGTCTAAACAGGAGCTAGTACCTCTTGCCTCTCGTCGTCGCATCTCACGCCTAGGCCTCTATCACAGATTCTTTCACACCATACCTCGTGACAGCCAGTTGATTCAACAGACTCATCGTACATCTCGAACAGGCCACAAGAACGCAGTAGTTCCACCCCGAACCCGCACCACTACATTCCATCAGTCATTCTTCGTCTGAACTGCCCGAGACTGGAATAGCCTTCCGGGAGAGGTCGCACTCGTCCGTGATGCAGCGCGCTTCCGATCTGCTACCGAACTCTTAGTCTAATATACGGAACTGCTGTTTTTGGACTTACCTTTGTAAATAGATTTTTTTCTTCCTTTCAAATTGTCATCATTGCCCTCTTTTGTATATTGCATTTTCCGATTGTTGTTTGTTGTTAATTATTGTATTTGTTCCCTTTCTTTTCTATCATTTGTTCTTACTTTTGATGCCCACCCCTCATGTAATGTCCATTGGGACCCTTGAGGTATAAATAAATAAATAAATAAATAAATAAATAAATAAATAAATAAATAAATAAATAAATAAATAAACTCTTGGCACAGGTTAGCTGGGACACCCGGTGTGTGTGTGTGTGTGTGTGTGTGTGTGTGTGTGTGTGTGTGTGTGTGTGCGCGTGCGTGCGTGCGTGCGTGCGTGCGTGCGTGCGTGCGTGCGTGCGTGTAGTCGCCATTCTCAAAAGCCCCAGATGTTCTGTCTGGGACGATCACAGTGTAGTAAAGGAGCCAACTGTCTCTAGAACTGAACAAACGCTTATGAAAATTATAAAAATAAAATCAATGTATTATTCCTAGCGTATTTCCGGCATTTATTCAATGTGCCGATGCAATCAAGCACTAAAAAATTTGCATTTTGGATACGATTTTTTAAAAATAACTCGGGATGTAAAGGATTAAGTTATGATGGCCAAGTGAAAACGGCGAATTTTTCTTCAAAACGTTATTTTTTGGTTTTTGGTTATGTTAGATGTACCATTCAACTCCCATTATTTCGCTGCATAAAATTTCTGTTTACGCAGTTTCTTTCAAAAGATACAAGCAAAAATGTTAGACCACCCGTCATCTACGAAAACGAAACTAAAAGTGACAGTTTTGTGTGCCTCATAAAATTAGCTTGATATGTAATATTTTGTTAGTTATTTAACAATCATATATCAAGTACGAACATGTAATAATGCTCTAATAGAATTGTCACCACATCATTTTTCATCATAATAGTTAAACTTCTCTAGGTGGACACGCAACGTCGCACGTGTTACTTAAGCTCAAGGACACGTATGCGCCTGTCAATCATCAAATTTGCTTTGTATGACGCTGTGTGTCATTGCAGTAATGGCAACAGACGCACATCTGATGTTTTGAAAGAAGTTGGCATATCGAGCATGGCCTCTACACTGCAAAAGCTTGCCTCACAAATGATTGGCACCGCATCGCGAAAGTGTCCCGTCACAAACCTGATGCAGCTAGTAAAAAAATGGCGAGGTGCCGCTCGAGCCAGCGCCTCCTCTATTTTTTAGATGCCCGTCAGTTCGTGCTCCGAATAATAGGAGCTCGCGGGACGCCGCGCTTCGCACGCTTGCCGCGACGCGGCGCTGCCAGCTGACAGTAGCATTGCGAAAAACCAGAAAAAAAGGTGAAAAAAGAGTGCGTGTTGCAATTAGTTACATAAACATGCAGGGTGGCAGAAAAAAGGCAAACTGGTTAGAGATTGAGGAGCAGTTAAGCGAAGAACAGATAGGCATTTATGCGGTTACAGAAACACACCTTAGAGACTTGGAAGAGCCACCATATATTGAAAATTATGTTTGGGAAGGGTGTAACAGGATCATATCAGAAAGGAAAGGTGGGGGTGAAGGAATGCTAATTCACCGCGGCGCCAAATAGGTTAGAGTGAAACAGACGTGTTCAGAGTACCCCTGAGTTTTGGGCACTGTAGGTGGAAAGGAAACGTGGCCAGGGGTAGCCTACTTGTGGACGGGGAATAACTGCAGAGAAAAGAATCAGGAGATAGTGGATTGCATGAGTGCGGATATTAAGGAATTTGGTAATGGGGCTGAAATCATCCTTCTAGGGGACATGAATGCCCACATACATGGTCTTGACAGATATTCAGACAGCAATGGGAAGCTATTACTAGATCTCTGCGAGCAACATAGTCTGGAGATAGTTAACACGGGGCCTAAATGTGACGGCCAGATCACGTGGGAATTCGGAAACAAGCAATCAAGTATTAATTATTGTCTCACGACTGAAGGAATTTACCACCATCATCATCAGCCTGTCTACGCCCACTGCAGGGCAAAGGCCTCTCCCATGTTCCGCCAATCAACCCGGTCCTGTGCTTTCTGCTGCCACGTTATACCTGCAAACTTCGTAATCTCATCTACCCACCTAATTTTCTGTCTCCCCCTCACGCGTTTGCCATCTCTTGGAATCCAGTCAGTTACCCTTAATGACCACCGGTTATCCTGCCGACGTGCTACGTGCCCGGCCCATATCCATTTCTTTACCACAAACTGAGACAAATGAGAATAGACGAGGAAGGGATTAAAAGCTTGGGTAGTGATCATAAACGAATAACATTACAAATGCAATACAAAACTGAATATAAAAGCATGGAATCAAAGTCTGGCAGCTCGTACTTAAATGACAAACAAATTATAAATATAGCCGCAAGAATCGAGGAAGAAGTAGGCAAAACACCAGGCAAGGACTGGGAGTATTGGGAGCTGTTACATCTAATGAAGAAGGAGATAGGGAAAGAGAAGAAAGCTGTTTGCTGGAAAGGAAAGAGGAAGCCAAAAAGTTGGTTGAACAAGGAAATCCGGGAAGTGATCGAGAAGCGACGCGAAGCATCACGGGAGCATAGAAAGGCAAAAAAAGGAGAAGCGACCGCAGGACAAAGTCAAGAAAACATGGGAAATATATTTAGAGAAAAAAATTCGTTGTACAGAAATTGGTCGAGGCAAAAATGGGTGACAGAGATTCACGAAAAAAAGGAGGCCGCGCCTAGGATATTTTGGAGCCACATAAAGTTGCTAGGTAGGAAGTCTGTCACAATGCAACAATATACTGTAGATGAAGGAGGAAATCAATTGGAAGGGTATGAAGCGCTAGGCTGCATCCGAAAGGTAACAGCCGATTCGTTTAAAAAGAGCGTCCCTGGGGAGTAAAAGTGTCGCGGAGAGAGCAACCGAGGAAGAGCTAGTACTTGAGAATTTCAAGTGTAAAAGGCCGAAGGAAAAATTCCAAAGCGCACTGCCGCGGGTTTAGATAGGATTCCCGTTAGCCTGATTAACGAACTAGAACATAACAATGAAAAAGCATTGTTGAGAGCCGTAGAAGAATGCTTAAAGGATGGGCAAATACCGGATAGTTGGCGAAAAAGTAGAATGAACTTAATCTATAAAGGCAAGGGAGAAAAGGATAACATTCCCTCGTATACACCACTAACCATTACATCGGTACTATACAGGTTGGCGATGCAAGCTGTAAAAACGAAAATAGAAACGTGGGCAGAACATAGCGATATTTTAGGAGAACTTCAGAACGGATTTCGAGTCGACAGGCGGTTAGACCATAGCCTGTTTGTTCACACTCAGTGTACAGAAATATCTAAAATAGAAAGTAGGCCCTTGTACGTGGCTTTTCTAGACATCACTGCGGCATACGACAACGTTAATCAGGAAAGTTCGTGGGATATATTGGAAGGGATGGGCATAGGGGACGACTGTATACAGCTTTTGAGGGAGATATACCTGCGAAAACACCGTTTGCATAGAATGGGAAGGAATGAGTAGCAAAGAGAACGTTGAGATTAGCAAGAGGCTGAGACAGGGATGTCCTTGGTCCACGCTTTTATTTATGCTGTACATGGTGAGTATGGAAAAAGTGCTAGAAGGTAGCCACATTGGTTTTAATCTGTCACACAAGCAGGGCGGCGTGATGATTGAGCAGAAGCTTCCAGGTTTATTTTATGCGGACGATATCGTCTTATTTGCCGACAGTCGAGATGATATACAGCGGCTGGCGGTTATATGCGGAAGGGAACGTGAAGCTCTTGGACTAGGATTTAGTGTAACAAAGTGTGGATTGATGGTATTCAATGATCCCTGTGATCAGACGGTGTCAATACAAAGCCAACAAATACCGAGGGTAAGCGAATACAAATACCTTGGAGTATAGGTAAATGAGAGTGATAGATACATGGAGGTACAGGAAAAAGCCTCGGCAGCAAAAGGAAAGAAAAATGCTGCAATAATGAAGCACAGAGCGTTGTGGGAATACAATAGGTACGAGGTGCTTCGAGGTCCGTGGAAAGGTGTAATAGTTCCGGGGCTTACTTTTGGGAACTCAGTGGTGTGCATGATGGGAGAGGTGCAATCGGGAATGGATGTAAATCAGAGGACTATGGGACGCCTCGCGTTGGGTGCTCACGGGAAGACGACAAATGAGGCTTTAAAGGGCACTATGGGATGTGTTGTGTAGGGCAGGAGCACGGCGTAACCTGCGGCGGGCCGACGGAGAGGCCGAATGACGGGAGGCGCGTAAAGTGACGACGCGTAGACCAAGCTTCGGCGAGACTGACGGGAGACTGCTCTCCCGCGTTTATTGCAGGTGGTTTTAAGGAGGGGGAAGAATGTCTATTTGTCCGCGAGGCACGGGTCACATGACCGGCATGGCCACGCCGGATTGGTGGTAGCAAAGAGACATGGAAGAGACCCAGGTCCACCCAGTAGCATGAATAGAGAGCTCAACTGCACTGGTGTCTTAGCATGCCACCAGGGGTCACGCGACACAACATCGTCCCGCCCTGGGAAGAATTGCATCCTTATACAATCCTTGAAGTATAACTGTGGTATATCAGTAACACAAAAAAAATTCACATTCGAGTTCCGATCGAGATGGCACGTGCAATAACGCAGAAGTTCAGTCCTTGGAGCACACATCACAACCTATGTTACAGAAAGAAAAGTCGCTTCACCAAGACCAACAGAAGTGCCAGCTTGCACTATTCACGGAAAGTTCACACACGCACTAGACCTCTGCGGCTATAGTGCGGGCCTCTAAGGCAGTATAGCCCCAGAAGACGCGGACTACTTTAGTCTGTGATGTAGTCCTTCAAGTGGGCTGGGGGCTTACGCGTCCGCTGTGGGCGACGTGACCCAGGCCCTGCAGGAAGACTTCGCGAGTTGCGGCTGTCGGGAGTCGACTTTGAAGACCCGTCCCCATCTCTCCCAGAAGAACTTGGCGGAATGCGGCTGCCATGAGCCGACTCTGAAGACCCATTCCCATCACTCCTAGGCAAAAAACTTTGTGGGCTGCGGCTGTCTTGAGCCGACTTTGAAGACCCATTCCCATCTCTTCCCTCCCCCGTGTTGGAATTTGTTGTATTTACTGTCGGTGAGGAGGAATACCCAGGACTTTCCTCCTAAAGTCCCGATGGTTGATCCTGGGTCGCAGGCATCGGAGTGTGCACTTCAGCTGGTGCGCCGTCGCACTGGACAGCGGGGGCACTAGGAATGGATTGCCGAGGCAACAGCTCTGTATTGGAAGTAGAGGGAAGATTACCCAAGTCATCGTAAGAAGAGAGGAGATCTGCATCAGTGATGGGCTCAGAATGAGGCATTAACGGAAGGGATGCTGCAGCTACACGTGGAACGAGCGTTAACTTTAAGCATTCCACTTCTTGCCGTCGTTGAGGAGGAATGTGGACGGATTGACTTGTAGGACTGTAAGGGGTTTGCTGAACCTGAATGGACCTTTCGTATGTAGCTTAACCTTTACCTTATCGCCTACTTTAATCCGAGTTTGTTTGGCGCCCTTGCGCACATCTGCATAGGACTTAGTATTCTGCTGCTTTTGCTGAACCTTTTCACGAAGTGCAGAAGGGAAGGTTTGTGGCAAACCCAGAAGTCTATGTTTACTGATGTCTAAGGTTGATCGCGGTTGGCGACCGTGAAGCAGAACAGCTGGTGAACAACCAATAGTAGAATGAGGAGTGATCCTGTACGACCCTAAGAACTCTGTAGTGCTCTGAATGAGATCTTTCTGTTGCAGTTTAGCTACTTAAATGTGTTCCTTGAGAACACGGTTAAATCTCTCTAGTATACCGTTTGCCTGCGGGTAAGTGATGGACAATGCCTCTTTCCTTTAAGAAATTCTGAAATTGTCTGGACTTAAGCTGGGGTCCATTATCTGTAACTAAGGTTTCAGGGAGACCTTCACGGCTGAAAGCAGCATTGAGCAGCTTAATGACGTCTTGCGTCGTGATTGAATGGGTAAAAAGGACTTCAGGCCATTTAGAATAATAGTCAATTAAAGGAATAGCATAATGATACGAAGTGTCACTGTCGGTGAAAAACAAGCGAAGCGCGGGTAGAGAAAGAGGACGACGTCGTAGCTCCTACGATTTCCGCGGTCTCTGTGCCCATTAAAAACCCCTCTTACGCTACAGAGTACGTAACAGATTGGTGGAGGTGCTGGGTAAGACGAACCCAACAACGGAAGCTTCACTGCCTGAACTTCGCCGCAGCCGCCGCCTTGCCGGACTCCCGCCTTCGCCGATCGAAATGTCCCAGTAGCAGACCTCTACTGCTTCGACGCCAACTCCGACGGGTTCCGTGCCCTACTACCGAGTGCCACCAAACTTCGGCGGAACCTCAGAAGAAGACGTCGACGTGTGGTTCAAGAACTATAAGCGGGTGAGCAGGAGCAACGGCTGGGACTCGGAAGCGCAGCTCAGGCATGTTGTGTTTTCGCTGACACCGCTCAATAAAACTTTTTGTTGGGCTAGTTGGTTATTCGACATAGTGTAGGATGATCAGCGCAACCTTGACTCCCGCAAACACTCACACAAACACTCACTCATCCACCCGAGGAACAGACACGACACTCAGCGCTCACTACCAACTGTTTATTGCTTATTCTGACACCGCTCTCACGTGGTACGAGAACCACGAGGACATGTTCACGACTTGGGACCGTTTTGTCGAAGTGCAGAAGTGCTTCGGTGATTCTGACGCAAAGAAGAAGCGAGCGGAGCAGACATTGGCTCAGAGGGCACAGCTTCCAGGATAGACATGTACGACATACATTGAAGAAATCTTGAAGCTGTGCAAGGTCGTGAATGCTCGGATGTCCTACTATGGCACTTGTAGAATCAGGCGCGGCGATCGCTGTGATGAGTGTAAATTTTAAGAACCTTCCCGGACCTAGGGTAATGTTTTGCCTGAGCCCTGGTGTGACATTCCCTGGTGTGAGCGGTGACGCATTGTGTCCAGTGGGATTTTGTACAGTGGACGTCTCCTTGTGTGGCAAGGTATTTTGCACAGAACTTGCGGTTATTCCATGGTCTACAGATGACCTTATCTTGGGTATCGACTTCTTGCGTGAGTGTGGGGCAATTGTTGACTGCAGAGGTGGGCACATTTCCCTGCATGGTACTTTTCCAGCTGCGCTCTTAGAGAATTCCTCTCGTGATGACTGCATCTTTTTCGTCTCCGAGGACGCAGTAGTTCCTGCATTTTCTGCCGTGTGCGTTCCCGCGACTTGTTCTGGTAACAACTGTGCTATGTTTGACGCCACACTCGAACCGATTCCTTTGGGCTGTCTGAAGAAGAACATTCTAATTTCCCATTGCGTGGTGTCTGTTGTTGATGGACGAGCAGGGTGTGTGGACAGTAAACAGTTCCATGGAGCCTGCAGTTTTGCCAGCCGGCATGAAACTTGCATTATTTAAACCTGAATCGTCTACGACGCTGGTTGCGCTTGTTGATGCTACAGACCAGAATGGAGGCCCAGATTCGCAAAATTCAGAGGATTCCCAATTGCTACAAATGATCAGCAAGTCGCTTGGCCAAGGCGAACGTCATACACTGCTCGACGTTCTCTCTAAGCATTCAAAAGTGTTCAATTTTTGGAAAGATAGCCAAACGCCCTGACTTCCAGCGTCCCGGATACGTCATCAGATCCACACAGAGTCGGAGCATCCCATACGGCAGAAGCCTTACCGAGTGGCACCATCAGAGCGCAAAATCATCGACGAGCAAGTCCAAGAGATGCTGGAAAAGGGGATAATTCAGGAATCGACGAATCCCTGGGCCGCTGTCGTCATTCTAGTTAAGAAAAAGGATGGTACGTGGAGATTCTGCGTTGACTACCGCCGCCTGAATTTTGTTACCAAGAAAGATGTCTATCCGCTGCCGCGCATCGATGACGCCATTGATTGCCTGCATTCCGCTTCCTACTTTTCTTCTGTTGATCTACGATCAGGTTACTGGCAAATTCCGATGCACGCAGCTGACAAGGAAAAGACGGCATTCGTTACGCCTGATGACTGTACGAATTGAACGTAATGCCATTCGGATTATGTAATGCGCCTGCGACGTTCGAGAGATGCATGGACTCTATTTTGCGTGGTTTAAAATGGCAGATCTGTATGTGTTACCTTGATGTCGTAATATTTAGATGCATGTTTCAGGAGCATAACACGCGCCTAGATGTTGTGCTCACCTGTATTGAAAAGGCTGGCCTTCTACTGAATTCGAAAAAGTGCCACTTTGGCGAGCGACAAACATTGGTGCTGGGCCATCTAGTCGATAAAGATGGCATTAGACCTGACCCACAGAAGACAGCGGCCGTTGAATCATTCGAGCAATCCAAATCCGTGAAACAACTTCGCAGCTTCATCGGGCTATGTTCGTATTTCCGGCGGTTCATACCCAGGTTTGCGGATGTCGCTCATCCTCTGACGAGACTTCTCCAGAAGAACAGCCCGTTTCAGTGGACCTCCGAGTGTGATGCCGCTTTTCGCCAGCTGAAGTGCTTGTTAACTTCACAGCCGATACTTCGGCACTTCAATCCTTCGTCACCAACAGAGATCCACACGGACGCAAGTGGCATCGGTCTCGGCGCCGTTCTCTTTCAGCGCTCGGTAACAAGGAACACGTCGTGGCGTACGCAAGTCGTTCTTTAAGCAAGCCTGAACGCAACTACACAGTGACCGAACAGGAATGCCTAGCGGTAGTCTTTGCAGTACAGCGGTTTCGCTGATACATCTATGGCCGCCCGTTCACCATCGTCACAGATCACCATTCCCTGTGTTGGCTGGTCAACCTTCGCGACCCCTCCGGTCGCCTCGCAGGATGGGCCCTTCGTTTGCAAGAATATGTCTTCACCATTTCGTACAAGAGTGGTCGTCGACACGCTGATGCGGATTGCCTCTCTAGGATGCCATTACCTACGACGGATTGTGAGGCCGATAACTTCGACCACCTTATCGCTTCTCTGTCGCCTGGCTTTCCCGATGCCGTGACTTTCGCCGGTGAGCAGCGCAAAGACCCAAGCTTGAAAGCTCTCTTCCCTGCAACAAACGAGCCAATACCCGAAGGCCAGTTTTGCGTCCGAGGTGGTCTTCTTTACAAGAGGAACTTGTCAACGACGGGCGCCCGCTTTCTTCTGGTCGTTCCTGCGTCTCTTCAAACATCTGTTCTGCGTCCCACGCATGACGACCCGATCTCTGGTCATTTAGGAACCGCACGAACACTTAGTCGCACCAAAGAGCGGTTCTATTGGCCTCAAATGCGCAAGACAATTGAAAAATATGTGACCAGTTGTACGCAGTGTCAGAGCCACAAGCGGCCCACCTCAGGTCCAGTCGGTCATCTGCAGCCCGTAATGCCCCCAGTTCTCCCTTCGAAAAGGTCGGCATTGATTTTATGGGACCATTCCCCCGTTCTTCAAAAGGCAACCGGTGGATAATTGTATGCGCTGACTACCTGATGCGGTACTGCGAGACGGCTTCCTTACCCTCATCCACGGCAGGCCAGGTTTCGGAGTTCCTGTTGCATTCACTCATACTCCGGCACGGGCCACCTCGCGTGGTAATAAGTGAGCGTGGTCGCCAATTTACCGCCGATGTGGTAGAATCATTACTTCGCTTGTGTGCCTCCAAGTTCCGACACTCAACTGCTTATCACCCACAAACTAACGGTCTGACCGAGCGCACAAACCGAACGTTCATCAACATGTTATCCATGTACGTCACCTCCGACCACAAGAACTGGGATGAAGTATTACCGTTCGTGACGTACGCCTTCAACTCCGCGAAACACGAAACTACAAGTTACAGCCCTTTCTACCTGCTCTACGCTCGCTCGCCTCGACATACGCTGGACACTATCTTTCGTTTTGTCGTTCATGACGACTTGTCAATTGCGGAGACTTTGTGTCGCGCAGAAGAGGCTCGTCGACTTGCACGCTTACGTACATTGGCAGCGCAAGACTCCTCGAAAACACGCTACGACAGTCAACACCGGCATGTAACCTATGTTCCCGGTGATCTAGTGTGGGTGTGGACCCTAATACGCAGACGTGGCTTGAGCCAAAAGCTACTCGCACACTACGCCGGTCCGTTCGTGATCCTCCATCGTCTAAGCGAGGTAAACTACGAAATTGCACGTCTGACTACCAGTGGCCGACGTTCATGCAAGACCGAGGTGACGCATGTTGCCCGCCTGAAGCCGTATACACGAAGGACACAAGAATGACTCGGCCAGAGGGCTTCGTCTGAGAGAGGAGGAATGGTACGAAGTGTAACTGTCGGTGAAATACAAGGGAAGCGCGGGTAGAGAAAGAGGACGACGACGTAGCTCCTACGATTTCAGCCGTCTCTGTGCCCATTAAAAACCCGCCTTACGCTACTCGAGAGTACGTAACAATATGTAGGGTTAGGAGCTGTACGCAGAGGACCTATGATGTCCATACCTAATTGCTGCCATGGCTGCTCAGGCCACTGTACTGGCTGAAATGGAGGTACTGTAGTTTTAGCTGACTTATCAGCGAGTTGACAGATGTGACATTGCCTTACAAACTCTTCCACTCACTTATCCATGTGAGGCCACCAATAGCGCTCACGTAGCAGCTGCTTAGTGCGAACAATACCCTGATGCGACTCATGGGCTAACTGCGAGAAAATCTGTATTAGGACATTTGAAATAACTGCACGTTCGCCCCGCATCAGGAGTCCGTCAACGAAAGAAAGCTCTTCCTGTACGTGGAAGTAGGACATCAGTGCCGTGTCTAGCGTTTTTTTTTTTTTTTTGGGCCATCCCCGAGTTACGTAGTGAATGACCCGTTGCAATGCTTCATCAGACGCCACGTGACAAGTGTGCCACCTGGCTCGACAAAAAAATCCTTCCTGTTTTCTTCTTTTTTTATGTTGGCCTAGTGTCTCTACTTCAATTAAATCTATGTTACTACAGAAAAAAAAACCTAAATTCTCAGCCCAGTTCTGTGCCCTTTACGGCAGAATGTCCTTATTTTTTCCAATATTTATTTTTGTCCTTTCTCTCTAATTTTCTGCCACCAATACTCTAACCGTCTCTTACTTATTTCAATCGCGGGCGTGTTCAGCTTTCCATTGTCGTCTCTAAAACCTAAGGGTTCATGTAGGCTCGTGCCCACACGTATACCTGGGTGGATATCTCCACATTCATTCAGAACATGCTCCGCCGTTTCCTTATCTTCCCCGCAGCACGTGCATTGTTCTTCTTTACTGAATCTCGCTTTATAACTACGCGTTCTAAGGCAACCCGATCTCGCTTCAAACAGTAAAGCGCTTCCCCTTGAATTATCGTAAAATGCCTCCCTCCTTATTTCATTTTTGCCCTTTCGGTAGTTACTCAAAGCCGGTTTTTTCTCCATAGCTGCCATGCAGTAAATCCTCTCTGACTTTTCGCTTAACGCTCTTTGCTGACATATTGCTTACACTACCAGCCGTATATTTACTAGTGAGCCTCCTAGTTCTTTTTCTCCGTTGTGTGTCCACGCTTTTCCTATACAAATAACAGAACACCTTCTCTGCCCATCTAGTCTCCTTCATATTCCTTAGCCTTTCTTTGAACCTTATTTTGCTCTGAGCTTCCCTCGCTTCAACACTTGCCCACCCATATCGCCCTTTACAGCCTCATTTGTCGTCTTCCCGTGAGCACCCAACGCGAGGCGTCCCACAGTCCTTTGATTTATATCCATTCCCGATTGCACCTCAGCCCTCATGCACACCACTGAGTTCCCAAAAGTAAGCCCCGGAACCCAGTGGCGGACCGACGGGGGTTGTAACTCTGTAACTCCTCCCCCCCCCCCCCCCCCGTAACTGCCCCGCTGTCCTTCTCACCGGCAGTCCAAAGTTCATTTCATATCCAGAGGTGTCGAGGTCGACTTTTCCTGAATGGCTCTAGAAATGTGTCGTATTCACTCATCTACTCCTAAATTGAAAGAACGCAAATCGTATGACCTATAGCTCTGCGATCACTTCCAGGGAAGCAGTTTTCCAAGAATCAAGATGCTTTCACGGGTTGTCAGTCTGGCCCATTTTTATTTTATTGGCCCTTTGATTACTACAATAGAGCATGCCATGGCAAATATAACACTGAACACAACGAGGGATGAGCTCTCAGTTCACTCCAGCCACAACCAAAAATCTTTCTCGGATACGTCTAAACGATTGTTTTTCGGTCGTCAAGAGATCCTTCAAACATAAGACTCTCGGCCGTGTTTGGATGTTCTCGTAGCCTGAAAATAAAACTCTGCAAAAACACCTACACAAGTCGATATCTTCAGTTTTCTTCAGACCCCCCCAAAATCCGGAAGATATTAGTCTTAGATATAAATGCGAAGATCTGGAACACACTGTAGCGCACAACGCGAAAAAACAAAAGAAAAACATATGAAATGATATGATATATTCAAGAAACTCACCAAGAACGGCTACGGAAAGTTTTATTCAGAAAGCAGTTCACTTCCAAAAACACGATGCAAGCTGATAAATTCAGCAACCCCCCCCCCCTTCCCAATCAACACTACCACAGAAATGCATCTCTGCTATCCGAGGCGTGAGCGAGTAGTGATTCTTTATTCTTAGTATAGGGGTATGAAAGAGGAAAAGGAGGAAAAACGGGGGAAAAGTGCTCGATAACTGTCTCTATGTAGGGCACCTCAACCAAAACACTCGTGGGGGGGGGGGGATGAAGGCGGTGGAAAGAGAGAAGAGAATGAGGTAGTGATTGGAGCAGAGGCAGGAGAGAAGCGTCCGGCCCAGACCTTGTGGTGTCTGAAACGTCGGGACAATGCTCACTCAAATTTTATAAAGATAAGAAGGCGTTGGGGGCATATGATCCATCTGCCAAGCTTTGAAGCACGTGTTTTCTATTTCCTTCGGGGCTGCTGGTGAATGGTACCGTCTGTCGCTTAATGGCTGCAAGAGAGTGGTCGCGTATTTTTTTCTGAACCTCGTTGACACCTCGCAAGCGTCTCGTTCATCAAAATGACCGCGAACCAACGGAGGCTGCACAGCACGGGCCCACGACGATCCACGACGATATTAGTTTAAGTACATTCAGTGGTTCCTGCGTTTCTGAGGAAGCCTTGGAGCAACTAGTGTGTGCGTCGCCAGCCATTGTCGCTGTATCGCACGCACACAGTGACGCAGATTCACGCACACGTTGCGAAGATGGGAGGAGCAAGAAGCCATGGCAGAAGTAAATGTTTTTAACGACGTCTGGCAAGAAAAAAGAACCTTGAAAAAGTGCGGAAGGTCTGTCGGGGCGGCACGTTTCCTTTTCTTTTTTTTTAGTAAACGTCTCTCGCCCTCCCTTTTTACCACTTCATTTTTGCATGTATATCGGACGGAAACTACAAAGTTTGTTGTGCACTCATGCGCACCTTCGGTTTGCTTGCTAGGACTTGTTGCTGTGTTTGCTGCGTGAATCTGCGTCTACAATGACCTACCTCGCCGAAGCCCTCTCGCTGAAGCGCCAGTCGAACATGATCCAGTTCATATTAAAGCGAAGCAGCAACAACACCGCAACGCCCGATTACGGCCTTAGAGGAACCGGTGACTCAGCAGATATCGTCGTCTCATGCGTCCATTGATCAGTCATTTTTAACAGGAAAATGTTCTGTGCAGGCGTCTACCAAGACTTCAGTGACGTATTTCCGTTACGGAAATGACGTCGAAAAATTTACATGATCAAATCGCAAGCAAAAAAAGTTCTTTTAACGGGCATCGAACCCACGACCGCGCGGTCCGCAACAACAGATGCCGGGCACGCGATCCACTGCGCCACGGTCACAGACTCCAGAGGCTGTACAAACGCGCCTTTTATATCTACCACTCTCCCGGTCGGCGGGGTGGTGTTGCCCTCTGGGATCGGTAAAGTAATTCGTCATTACTGTGGCCTCCGCGATTAACATCTGCAACGTTTTACACGTCCGTCCTGTTCGGCGCGTTTTCAATAGAAGTTCAATTTTGTCAATGCCTTAACACACCGCGTGGTGGCAATGTTAGCGCAAGCGTCGTAAAAGCGTCGGCCTCGCTCATAGCATCACGCTAATCCAGACCAAAAAAAATTGGCCGCGTATCTGCGTGCTTCGCTGCAAATGTCGTCGAAAGACGATAGAGGAGCGCTGCGTTAGAGTTACTGTATATGCTACCTTTGGGTAGCAGAGTTGCGCATAGGTCTGGCTAGCAACCATGGCTATGTCGCGAAGACTCACTCCGTTTTTGCTGGCGACATGCCTACTGGGTCACCGGTCGACATGTTTGGCGTGTCGAAGACCGGTGCTTTACTTTAATGCGAATGATTAGTGTCAATCCAGTTCGCTGCAGCGGCGCCATCGAGAAATACAAAAATTGGCCCCAGCGTCAGCTTCCCCGCAACACATGGTTCCTAGCGCCGTTTGGAAGACAGATGCGCAACTCTGCTACCTAAAGGTAGCATATGCAGTAACCCTACGCTGGGTGAGATATGGGCGCCATCTGGCAATACGTCGGGAGACGAGCTTGTGCAGAGGGCACGGAGGAGGAAAGTTCTTTCCTTCCTCCGTGGCAGAAGGCTTTCGTCGGCGCGTCGCATTTTCAGCGCAGCTTAAGAAACTAGGGTCTTTAGAATTACGTATCTACGTATTTTCTATTAAAGGAACACACCACCTAATCCTTACCTAGTGATGTAGCGCCTCGGATATGCGTAATATTTACTTTTTGATCGACAGCGTTCACAAGTATGAACAGTCGTACCAGTTCAAGATGGGTGGGCGGTAAGCAAGTGGTTCAACTTTGGCCGGGTGGCTGAATCGGGTGACAGACAGACAAACAAACAGAAAGACAGACAGACCGAAATTTCTGCCTTGGGCGGACGTACTGGATGATGAGGGGTCGATGAGTATGTGAGCTCCGGGACTAGATGCCTTCGGGTGTCGACTCCCCTTCCCTTCTGACAACGGTAAGTTCCCCAAGAAAGACTATCGTCTTTAAAATACACTCATAATCAAATCCTGGCTAACTCATGCCCTGTAGGCGGGACGCTTCAAAACTCAGGAAAACTCCCGGCTGTAGGCCTTCGAAACGGAGTTAGCCGTGACAAGCGTATATAAAAAACGTGCACCCTTCACCGCCGCCTTATAGATGGCCTGCACTGTTAGTCGCGCGTCGGTGTGGGCCGCGTAAGTGAGAACCCTGGCTACAGCTCAGCGTATGCTCCCGCGTGTTATAACTTGTCGGCGCAAGCGTCGGTGTATACGCATGCGCCGACAGCGTCAGCCGCAAAGGCAAGCTATGCTGCGAGGAGGTATACGCATGGAGCTAACTACGCACTCTCTCTTGCGTGCGTGAGAGAGAATAGGGGCTGCTACGCTCTCCGTTTCGCTCCGCATCTGCTGTTTTTGCGCAGAGAAAAGAAAGGAAGGAGGTAAAAACGACAGTTCGAAGATATTGTGCGACGGGAAGGGGGTTGCGTTTTTGGCGCGAAATGGGTTAGTTGTAGCGCATTCCACGACAGCGGCGGATGTTTGATAGGTTGGTGTGGTTCGTTGAGCGTGTCGCGTGAGCCTGTACTCTGCCGCCATGGAAATATTCTCTTATCTCAATATTAAGGGGGTGTTGCGAAGACATAGCGACATCCCCTTGCACGTGCATTGGCTACACGCAAGCTGTTGACGCAGGATTACACGACGATTTCACGCCATTTCTGTCTAGCTGGTGCGCTCACTGCGGACACAGCCCGGCGCATCGTACCCGCCTGGGTGAGTGTTCTTTCTTCACATGTAATAAAGTTCTTTGCCTGCCTGCCTGTTTCTTCACATATATGCTCGTGCTGTTAGCGTTCACATTGTTGCATGCTTGCGCTGATATATATGAATGACGGTATTGAGCTGCCAGAATATTCTTTTGACGGCTTTTGAAATAACTATACGAGTATGCTTACGAGTAACTATGCGAGTATACGAGTACTTATCTTTGTTGTAATCGTCATCCGTCTCTATAGTCGCGCACGTGTTGTCGTGCTGGTCGCAGTTATTGTGAACTGTCATACAGTTCAGAGGCTTTCGTCGCTCTTGACAGGTGTCACTGAGATAATCACTTCGTGTTGCTTAACAAGCTATGCAATTTTAGCTCTCCCATGACTTCTTATCTTTCGGCTAGCAACTGTTCTATGCATTTATGGTCAATGATATAATGCGGCAATCAAAGGAAGCATATTTTTGCTAGCAGTTGAATGATGTTAGGACATCCTTTCATTTTAGGCCGTTATACTTCGCATTTACATTTCTTTTTTTTTTACCTTTGGGAAACGGAAAAGTTTTTCCACAATCAAAAAGTAATAAAACTGCACTTACGAGTACCGAAGACGTTAGTACCGTTTCATTGGATCAGGCGCTCATAGATACGACTAGCGGCATCTCTTGTTTTTAGGAGGAAAAATCAGCAATTTGACTTTCTGAATAGCGACAGTCTTTAAAACGCGTTTTGCTGCCTAATTTTTAACAAGTTTTAAAGCCAGCCTCATTCATGCTCGAGAATACATTTGCGTATTTACTGTGCCCCTTCACTGATTTCTGTGGTTTCGGGTCACATTTGCCCATTGGTCTTATGCAGTGCCATGTGAAGTGTGGACAAGTACATCAGTGCATCATGCACCAGCTGTGGTGCTTGTGCAAATTGCTGATCTCGATGAAGGTAAAGTGATGCGTCATATGTAATTTAGACGTTAGCTACTTGATGGCATTTTTGTTCTCTCATCCATCATTTCATGCGATGCAACAGCGATATATAACCGTGGTTGTATAAAAGTATTGTTGTTTTCGTTGGCATTTTATTATTTATGTTGGATTGATCATTGTTAATGTTATTACAAAGAAGTGAAATTCATACAGCAGTCGTAATAAGGGATATACTTGTTGTTCATCCTCGTGATAGTATACACAGAATTTGAATACGTTTGGAGGTGACAAAACCTTCTGACACAAGAGCCAGGCGCAGTTTTATCGAGCAACTGGCCAGGAGCTCACACCTTGCAGGGTCTCCAGCAGCAGCAGCAGCAACACCGGCCGTTGTGTTGTTTACAATGCCGTAACTGAGCATACGATATTTCTTCTTGTGTTTTTTATTCATTTTCTTTTTTTGCGTTGCACTCCCATCTAAAAATCTTATTTAATTAACGAATGAATCGTGAGTCTATTCTAAAACTGCTTTCCTTGTACGTGATTCTCATCAAATTGCGACTGTGCTGTGGTTTTCACTTGCAGCCGACATTCGAAACAGAGCTTCACTTCTAAAAAAACTGAAAATTTCATGGTGAAGCTCAACAAAGTAAAGTCATCCTCGGTCAGATATTCAATGCCCGCATGTATTTATTTCGTGGAGGTCGACGAGTACTTCTGAGGAAATGATGCTAAGCTTTCTTTCATAACTGTGGTTAGTTTATGGTTAAAATACTATAAGAAAGCTTCATTAGCAGCTTCCGAAAACACTTTTGTAATTTCCAACTTCTGTGACGCTATCTATTTAAACAAAATTCGACAAGGTGTATAACAGAATGAGAACAACCGTTTCCCAAGTATAAGTTTTTGTGTGATGGGCAAAAAGGGCAGGTGATCTAAGAACATAACGTCGAATGTGCCTCCTTGCTTTTTTTGTTTCGTCAGGATGACATGCCAGCAGCCCGCCCATCGCCTGACCCCGGAGTCTGGAGGGAGTACGACAACAAGGCTTTCTACTGCGATCAAGTGCAAGAGAATTTGAAACGTTCGGTTGGCACAGTTCTAGAGAAATTTGTGCTTGACGATGTACGGCACGATTGTTTTGTGCTTGACAATGCACAAAACATTCCAGGTCCTCACAAACAGGTCCTCACATACCCAACTGGGTATGCTCAATGCTTCGTCTTGTGCAGAGTGCAATGAGAAATACCCAGTTGTTTCCCAGGTGTTTTGCCGGCGGGAAGCTGCTGAAGAAACATTGAAACGATCAAAAGAAACGATCATTGAAACATCAAAAACGATCATTGAAACGATCAAAAGCACCAGAATATATTTGTCCGAAAAAACATCGGATGTCACGTTTATCGTTTCCTTCAGCCCTGAGCATTGCTTTTAGCGCTGTTTGTATTTTTTTACAATAAATACTTCTTTTTACACGTTAGTACCTGTTTCTCGCGTGCTTATACACGCTAGACCCAGCAGGTACTGTTGAACTATGAAGCTGATAGGGACATGGTGCGTCCATGCTTTAGCCGCCGTCACTTAAAGAAAAAGGAATGCAAAGTTTTATACGCATGTCTAAACACACTTCATGCTTATAGTTTCCAAGTTACTTGTAGTGGTTACTCTAAGTAACCATCAAGGGGGAACTGAGCGTAAAAACTCTCCTATGTGATGTAATCAGTGTTGTAGGCGTTACCGAAAAAAAGTAACTAAATACGTTACTCGTTACGCTAAAGAAAAAGGAACGCGTTACCACCCTGCGTTACCCATAAAAAAAGTTAACGCGTTACCGTTACCGTTACCGAAAAAAAGTAACGGACGTTACTTGTGCCGTTACACCATAGTCAGAAATATTAATCAGTGCTTCTTCATCTTAACGACCTACAATAGCAACTTTATAAAACTCCTATTCACAGGTAACATTAAAGTTGTCGCCCAAGCAAAAATTTTACCCGAAATACTGATTAAACGAGAACAGTTTGCACAAACCTGCCGTAACTTCGCAGTACTATAGTGGCCTAAAGTTACCTGTATAATTAGATGTGATGGCTTCTAACTGTGTGGCATATGGGGAAGCTATTTTTCGGAATGGGTCATTAAGCACAAAGTGATCGATTTCATCATCAACGCTCTCCGCAATGAAAACACCACTGAACAAGCCTGAACTAATTATGACGGCGTGCTTCTACTGCTAAATAAGTGCGCAGATTTTGTAGCAATAAAGGAATGCTTAAATGGCATAAATCTTGGGAAAGGTATTTGCGCACATAAACAACTTCTTTTTTTCCCAATATGACCTGCATAATTGCCTGAAATATTGCGACTGCGTATGTGAAAGTGTTCAAGGTCAGCCTCGCTTGCTCAGGATTTCAACAACCAGAAACATAGGCGCAGTTGCAAATAACAAGAAGCAAAACTAGTTTTGAATACGAAGTTGATAAACAGTGCTAGAGTATTGCAGGAACAGTTTCCTAATGTAACTACAAACCGCTGAATATAAGCAACAGCTGCGTTTCAAAGCTTTATACGGACAGCTTGACTCGTTGATTTGCGAATACGTCCGCACCTACGCTAAATAGGAGCTCGACGGGCCCACTATATGGTACTCCTGTATTCACTTTAAGGAAGAGCTGGTGAGCGCGCGGAAAGTATTCCTTGACGATGCAATGCGGCATCAAAGGTACCGAGACAGCCGCTCATCTTCAGTTGGCGATTACGTTCAGAAGGCATTTCCGTACAAGTCATCCTCCTTTGTGCTGGAGCCCACACCGAGTTGTGATGTCCGCAAGCCGAGCAGATCTCGACAGTTCGCTTTTGACGGTTATGAGGCCAGAATTACGCTTCGCTTCATCGACATTCAACGACAACTTGAACCTCGATAGCAAGGTAGTCGAAAGTATAGCAGATTTAATTAATAAATTTCGGGAATTTGCTCCCCATTACAATTTCCTCTGCGCAAAAAAGGACCCCGTGCGGGGTCGCTTTGTGAATGCTTGGCGAGCCGACAGCAGTCCGCAGCAGCAACAAAATAACGTCGGGGCGAGCTCCGAGAAAGGCGCTCCTACAAGACGAATGAATTTTGTGTAAGCCTGCGAGAATAATTGGAATAAAAAGTAACGAGTAACGTGACACCTCACGTTACCGAAAAATTGTAACGAAAGTACGTTACCCGTTACAGTTCCGAAATAGTAACGAGTACGTTACTAAGTTACTGAAAAAAGTAACGCGTTACCGGTAACGCCGTTACTTGTAACGCGTTACCGCCAACACTGGATGTAATCGGTTCACGTTCAAAAAATCCCAAGTGGTTAAAATTAGGCATTATTAAAATTTGGTACCCAGAGCTTCGTGTGGACAATTTCTTGTGTTTGTTGCCACTGCGCATCTGTCAAAGTCTAGGCACTGGTATACGCGCGTAACTTTCCGAATACAATATAGCGTACGTGCCCAGCCAACGCAACGTCTACGTACACAATTCTAAAACTCCGTTAGCCAAAAATCAACCACATCACGGCGTGCCATTTGACGTCAAGGGAGTCCGCATTATGGGTACCGCAACCTGACTGCCTTCTTGGTTCTTGTGCATGCCACAAACACAAAAAATAGTAATGAGTACGCTGGATAGGATCAATGGGGGATTAGAGAAGAGACCTTCGCCCTCAAGTGGACATAATTAGGTTGGTAATGATGAAAAACAAAATGCTTCCTTGGACAAATGCGCGAATCGCTTGCCGTGAAATGTACATATCTAATTTAATGCTCTATTAAAAGCAACGGCATGCTGTCGACCTCAAGTGCGAGCAGTAGAGCTTCCACGAGGTTTCTAGATTTCGCAAAACCGTTCACGCTTTTCTCCTAAATCCATGGTAAGCAATGCCTAAGTCTGGAAAACAACATTTGCATACTTAAATTACCGTCCTCTGGAACGTACATATGTGCCAGCGCGAAGTGCGCACGCCGGTGGGTGTACCTCGTAATAACATCGCTTCATTGGCCTAAAAAGTTCAGAAATCGTTAAACACCCTCATGTTCGACAAATGGCCACTCTACGTTAACTTTCTTTGGATAATATATCATAGTTTAGCAGTTTAAGCTCCTCGTGACGACTGCCACACTCAGGCGCAACCGCTTTGTATGTGCCCAATAAAAAAAATTAAAAATCCAGCTTGCACCAAAAGTTGCATCCTTCGTAGACCATACCTTGTCTTTTAGCATCTGCGCATAGCTCTGCAACACTAGAACCTATTACTCGATGGTGTCGATTTCATTTTCCATTAATGCACCACTATACTACGTTCTGGATTTCTGGTGTGCCCAACACCTCTCAGTAATCCGCACATTAAAAATTAAGTGCGTGTACAAGTAAAAAACCGCAGAAGGCTATCCCATGCACTAACAACAAACTAACATACCCTAGTCGCGTGCGCATGCAAATGCAGCTGTGTGGATGTAGCTCGCCAATTTTGCGTGTACCGGCGTATTAATCGCGGCGAAATATGCCAAAAATTTATTGAGAGGTGAAACTTGTGTACAGTTAGGCACTGCATGTCCATGAAGGTGCCTTTCGCACAAATACTGCGTATAGTACATTGCATGGACTCGCGCTTCCAGAAAATATTCTAGTAAACTTATGTGAAAAATATTGTATCATCCAGTGTGAGTTTAGCAAATTCTCCGCTTTGAGAAGAGTATGAGGTGATTTAAATTGCGCGGCGGGACCGCTATACCAGCATTAATCGAGATGTTCTAAAAAATATGGCCACTGATGGAGTCGTAACAGAACGTCGCAAATATTTCGGCGATAACTACTGCCGGATATAAGATCCAGTTCATGTTAACAGCCAATTTCCGCCTGCGCACGGCGTGCCAGACAACGGTGAATGGCGAGCCGCCATGTCTTTAGCGTGGACAGTCCACTTCACGAGTCACGTCTGTCGCGCGAGTGTCGTCCAAAGTGAGCGCATGTGAGAGGCATTTCTTCCGCGCCGCAGTCCGCCGAGCGACCGCGAAGCTGCATGCAGTCAGCTCTACCTCCTCGCTTCCATGGTCGACCGAAACGTGGGCTGCACTTTCTGTTGAAGCAAAAATAATATCTGCGGGAATAGTGTCAGCGACGTGCACTATCCAACGTTTAGAACCAAGATTATTTCCTTTACAAGTGAAGTTCATCTGCAGTGCGTGCGCGGCACACCGCACCTGCTCGAGCGTGTTCGCATATTATACATATTGCCGACAATACCACGGTTATCAGCGCATGTTCATCTCAGTGTGTAATTATTACGCGGAGAGGGTCGAGCCAACAACGGTAAGAAGTAAAAGATACTGACATATGAGCGTGAGCGCTTTGTTCTGAAGCACCGTCGACTACGGCTTCGAAATAAACTGAATAGGCTTAGTGATGATATTGGCTACCGGCCCGGTAACCATCGGCGGTGAAGCGGCCAGCGACGTTACTTAGAAGTAGTAAGACTTTGGTCTGGGCGAGTTGGTTCATACACTCTTAATCAAATCCTGGCTAACGCATGCCCTGTAGGCGGGACGCTTCAAAACTCAGGAAAAATCCCGGCTATAGTAGGTCTTCGAAAAGGAATTAGCCGTGACAAGTGTATATAAAAAACGTGCACTCTTCACCGCCGCCTTATAGACGGCCTGCAGTATTAGTGGCGCGTCGGTGTGGGCCGCGTAAGTGAGAATCCTGGCTACAGCTCAGCGTATGCTCCCGCGTGTTATAACTTGTCGGCGCAAGCGTCGGTGTATACGCATGCGCCGACAGCGTCAGCCGCAAAGGCGAGCTATGCTGCGAGGAGGTATACGCATGGAGCTAACTACGCACTCTCTCTTGCGTGCGTGAGAGAGAATAGGGGCTGCTACGCTCTCCATTGCACTCCGCTTCTGCTGTTTTTGCGCAGAGAAAAGAAAGGAAGGAGGTAAAAACGAGAGTTCGAAGACATTGTGCGACGGGAAGGGGGTTGCGTTTTTGGCGCGATATGGGTTAGTTCTAGCGCATTCCACGACAGCGGCGGATGTTTGATAGGTTGGTGTGGTTTGTTGAGCGTGCCGCGTGAGCCGGTACTCGGCCGCCATGGAAAAGTTCCCTTATCTCAATATTAAGGGGGTGTTGCGAGGACATAGCGATATCCCCTTGCGCGTGCAATGGCTGCACGCAAGCTGTTGACGCAGGATTACACGACGCTTTCGCGCCATTTCTGTCTAGCTGGTGCGCACACTGCGGACACAGCCCGGCGCATCATACCTGCCTGGGTGAGTGCTGTTCTTTCTTCACATATATGTTTCGTGCTGTTAGCGTTCACGTTGTTGCATGCTTGCGCTTATGTATATCAAGGACGGCATTGAACTGCCATAATATTCTTTCGACGGCTTTTGAAATAACTATACGAGTATGCGTACGAGTAACTATACGAGTATACGAGTACTTATCTTTGTTGTAATCGTCATCCGTCTCTATAGTCGCGCACGTGTTGTCGTGCTGGTCGCATTTATTGCGAACTCTCATACAGTTCAGAGGCTTTCGTCGCTCTTGACAGGTGTCACTGAGATAATCACTTCGTCTTGCTTAACAAGCTGTGTAATTTTAGCTCTCGCGTGGCTTCTTGTCCCTCGGCTAGCAACTGTTCTCTGCATTTATAGTCAATGATACAACGCGGCATTAAAAGCAAGCATATTTTTGCTAGCAGTTGAATATTGTTAGGATCTGCTTTCATGGTAGGTCGTTATACTTCGCATTCATATTTCTTTTTTTACCTTTGGGAAGCGGAAAGACTTTTCCACAATCAAAAATAAAACTGCACTTACGAGTGCCGAAGACGTTAGTACCGTTTCATGGGATCAGGCGCTCATAGATACGACTCGCGGCATGTCTTGTTTTTAAGAGGCAAAATCAGCAATTTGACTTTCTGAATAGCGACAGTCTTTAAAACGCGTTTTGCTGCCTAATTTCTAACATGTTTTAAAGCCAGCCTCATTCATGTTCGTGAATACATGTGCATTTACTGTGCCCCTTCACTGATTTCCGTGGTTTTCGATCACATTTGCCCATTGGTCTTATGCAGTGCCAAGTCAAGTGTGGGCAAGTACATCAGTGCATCATGCACCGGCTGTGGTGCCTGTGCAAACTGCAGATCTCGATGCCTGTGCCGCCTGTGGCTCGGGGTGGCCTTCACGAAGGCCTACTCATTTCGAATTGGAATGGCCAGCAGCCCGACATGTGCTAACTGTAGCTGCGAGGAGACAATCGCCCATCTTCTCTGTGAGTGTCCTCGCTTCAGTGCACAAAGAGAAGAACTGTCCAAAGTGTTAAATAGACTTGACAATCGTCCACTGTCGGAGGAAAAGATCTTAGGACACTGGCCGAAACCATCCTCGGCACAGAAAGCTTTGAAAGCGTTATTGCGCTTTTTGCGCAAAACTAGTCTCATAGACAGACTTTAAGCAGTGTCGTTTATCGTACTATTGTTCTTTTTTTTCTTCTTCTTTTTGTAACATCTCTTTTCTATCATATTTCACTCCCCCTTCCCCTGTCCCCAGCACAGGGTAGCCAGCCGGTCTGAGAACTGGCTAACCTCCCTGTCTTTCCGTTTTTCTTCTCCTCCTCCTCCTCCTCCTCGATGAAGGTAAAGTAATGCGTCATATGTAATTTAGGCGTTAGCTAGTTGATGGCATTTTTGTTCTCTCATCTATCATTTCATGCGATGCAACAGCCATATATAACCGTGGTTGTATAAAAGTACTGTTGTTCTCGTTGGCAGCTTATTATTTATGTTGGATTGCTCATTCTAAATGTTATTACAGAGAAGTGAAGTGCGTACAGCAGTCGTAATAAGGGATATAATTCTCGTTCATCCTCGTGTTAGTATACACAGAATTTGAATAAGTTTCCAGGTGACGAAACCTTCTGACACAAGAGCCAGGCGCAATTTTATCGAGCAACTGGCCAGGAGCTCACACCTTGCAGGGTCTCCAGCAGCAGCAGCAGCAGCAGCAGCAACACCAGCCGTGGTGTTGTTTACAATGCCGTAACTGAGCATATACGATCTTTCTTTATGTTTTTTATTCTTTTTCTGTGTGTGTTTTTGTTTCACTCCCATCTAAATATCGCAGCCGAGCATTGACCCGCCGCCGCGAATTAATTTTTAATCATGCATTGGCTCCTAGCATTCAAATATTCGCCGTTACTGGCATTCCCCTGGTATTAAGAAAATTCGTTTGCAGTATTGTGCAATAGTGTGCAACCAAATTTCAAGCCAAGTTTACCTGCCACTTTATTTACTTAACGAATGAATCGTGAGTCTTTTGTTAAACTGCTTTCCTTGCACGTGATTCTCATCAAATTGCGGCTGTGCTGTGGTTTTGACTTGCAGCCGACATTCGAAACAGAGCTTCACTTTTAAGAAAAACTGGAAGTTTCATGGAGAAGTTCGACACGGTCAAACTCGGTCAGACTCGGTCAGATGTGCAATGCCCGCATGTATTTTGTGGAGATCGATGAGTATATCTGAGGAAATCATGCTACGCTTTCTCTCATAACTGTAGTAAGTTTATGGTTAAAACGCTATTAGAAAGCTTCATTAGCAACTTCTGAAAACACTTTCATATTTGTAACTTCTGTGACGCTGTCTACACAAAATTCGACAAGGTGCATAACAGATTGGAAACGTCCGTTTACCAGGTAGAAGTTTTTGTGTGATGGGCGAAAACACCAGGTGATCTAAGAACATAACGTCGCATGTGTCCTCTGCTTTTCTTTTTTTTCCGTCAGGATGACATGCCAGCAGCCCGCCCATCACCTGAGCGCTGAAGTTAGAGGGAGTACGACAACAAGGCGTTCTACTGCGATCAAGTGCAAGAGAAAGTGAAACCTTCGGTTGGCACACTTATAGAGAAAGCCCTTATTTGGTGCTTGACGATGTACTATATTAAGGACCTCACATACCCAATTGGGTATGCTCAATACTTCGTCTTGTGCAGAGTATTATGAACCCAGTTGTTTCCCAGGTGTTTTGCCGGCGGGAAGCTGCTGAGGACACATTGAAAAGATCAAAGGTATTCGTTAAGCACCAGAATATATTTGTCCAAAAAAAAACATCGGATGGCACGTTTATGGTTTCCTTCAGCGCTGAGCATTGCTTTTATCGCTGTTTGTATTTTTTTACAATAAATAATTATTTTTACACCTGAGCAGTACCTGTTTCTCGCATGCTTATACACGCTAGACACAGCGGGTACTCTTGAACTATGAAGTTCGTATGGTCCGTGGAGTCATTCTCAACCGAAATGATTCCGCTGAACGGTACATTTATGGGGAACGTGGTGCGTCCACGCTTAAACGCCGCTACTAAAAAAAACGATGCGAATTTTTATACGCATGTCTAAACACGCATGCATGCTTATAGTTTACAAGCTCACTGTTAATGGTTAATCTAAGTACCCATCAAGGGGGAACTGAGCGCGAAAACGCTCCTATGTGATGTAATCGGTTCACGTTAAAAAATCCCACGTGGTTAAAATGAAGTAGTATTAGCATGGTAATCAGAGCTTCGTGTGCACAATTTCTTGTGTTTGTTGCCACTGCGCATCTGTCAAAGACTAAACACTGGTATACGCACGTTACTTTCCGAATACAATATAGCGTACGTGCCCAGCCAACGCATCGTGTGCGTACACAATTCTAAAAATCTGTTAGCCAACAATCAACCACTACACGGCCTGCCACTTGACGTCAAGGGAGTCCGCATTAGCGATACCGCAACCTGACTGCTTTCTTCCTTCTTGTGCATGCCACAAACACACAAAAATAGTAATGAAGACGCTGGATAGGATCAATGGGGGATTAGTGAAGAGACCTTCGTCCTCAAGTGGACATAAGATAGGTTGGTAGTGATAAAAAACAAAATGCTTCCTTGGACAAATGCCCGAGTCGTTTGCGGTGAAATGTACATATCTAATTTAACGTTCTACTATTAGTAACGGCATGCTGTCGAAATCAAGTGCAGGCAGTAGAGCTTCCACGAGGTGTTCTAGATTTCGCAAAACCGTTCACCATTTTCTCCTAAATCCGCGGTAAGCAATGCCTAAGTCTGGCAAACAATATTTGCATAATTAAATGACCGTCCTCTGGAACGTACATATGTGCCAGCGCGAAGCGCGCACGCCGGTGGGTGTACCTCGTATAACATCGCTGCATTGGCTTAAAAAGTTCAGAAATCGTTAAACACTCCATGTTCGACAAATGGCCAGTCTACGTTTTCTTGCGATATGTCATAATTTAGCAGTTTAAGTTCCTCCTGACGACTGCCACACTGAGGCGCAACTGCTTTGCATGTGCGCCATAAAATAAAAAAAAATCCAGCTTGCACGAAAAGTTGCATCCTTCGTAGACCATACCTTGTCTTTTAGCATCTGCGCATAGCTCTACAACACTAGAACCTATTACTCGATGGTGGCAAATTAATTTTCTGTTAATGCAGCACTATACTACGTTCTGGATTTCTGCTGTACGCAACGCGTCTCAGTAATCCGCGCATAAAAAATTAGGTGCGTGTATACGTAAAAACCTCCAGAAGGCTATCCCATGCAGTCTAGCACAACAAACATTGCCCAGCCGCGTGCGCATGCAAATGCAGCTGTGTGGATGTAGCTCGTAAATGTTTGCGTGTTCCGCCGTATTAATCACGCCGAGATTTGTCAAAAATTTATCAAAAGGTGAAACTTGTACAAGGCACTGCATGCCCATGAAAGTGCCTTTCGCACCAATACTATACTTAGTACATTGCATGGACTCGCGCTTCCAGAAAATGTTTCAGTAAACTTATGTGAGAAATATAGCAGCTTTGAGATGAGTGTGAAGTGGTTTAAATAGCGCGGCGGGACCGCTATACCAGCGTGAATCCAGACGTTCTCAAAAACATGGCTACTGATGGAGTCCTAACAGAACGCCACAAATATTTCTGCGATAAGTGTTGCCGGATATAAGATCCATCCAGTCCATGTTAGCATCAAATTCCTGCCTGCGCACTGCGTGCCTGAGAACGGTGAACCGCGAGCCGGATCTCCAGCGTGCACAGCCCAATTCACGAGTCACGTATGTCGCGCGAGTGGCGTCCAACATAAACGGCATTTCCTCCGGGGCGCAGTCCGCCGCGCGACTGCGAAGCTGCATGCAATCAACACCAGCTCCTCGCTTCCATGGTCGACGCAAACGTCGCCCACATTTTTTATTGAAGCTAAAATAATGTCTACTGGAATAGTGTCATTCATTTGAGGGGTAGCGACGTGCACTATCCAACGTTTAGAGCCAAGATGAGTTCCTTTACAAGTGAAGTTCATCTGCAGTGCGTGCACGGCGTACCGCACCTGCTCGGGCGTGTTCCCATATTGTATATACGGCTGACAATACCACGATTATCAGCGCATGTTCATCTCAGTGTGTAATTATTACGGGGAGAGGGTCGAGCCAACGACGGTAACAGGTAAAACATCCTGGCATATGAGCCTGAGCGGTTTGTTCTGAAGCACGGTCAACTACGGCTTCGAAATAAACTGAATGGGCTTAGTGACGATATCGGCTACCGGCCCGGTAACCGTCGGCGGTGAAGCGGCCAGCGACGTTACTGAGAACGCGGCGATTCTCCGTCGGTAATCGGCTACGCCGCTGTGCGGTTGGCGCGGATGGATTCCGAGCACACGTTCCACGGCAAGCGAATCTTGACGTTGAAAACTCGTTCAATCGACGAAAGGCAACAGGCTGACGACTAACATCAATAGAACTCGGGTATTATGCGCGCCAAGATTCTTTAAATGTCACTGAGGCGCCAGTGCCGAATATATGCGGAACAGTTTTATCTTTTATACCAAGCCCGCAAGTTCGCTTCAAGCATGCTCCCAGCAATAACTTGAGTGACCCCGTATATATTTTCACGAATGTCACTTAAAAAATGCCTCCTTACGCATCAAGGAACGCTACATTTTAATACGAGCTCCACTGCACTAATACGCCAGAGCACGTAGCGACGCATTGGTGCATATAAACCCCCGTTCTTTTACCACTTTGGCCGCGGCGTGATGTGGTGTAGTGGTTAGCGTACGCGCTTGGTGATCGAGTGCTCGCGAGTTCGAATCCGCGTGTGTTTACTGTGAATTTTTCTGTGGTTTACTTCTGAATGTAATATGTGTATATGGATTATGTATGTCATAAAATGTGTGTCTAAGCCTCCAAATCCCAGAATAGAGCTTAAAAGGTGACCTAAAATCAAATTTTTTTTCGCCGCTTCGTACACCGCCTATAGCTAGGACGCGCCGCAGCTGGGACGCACCGTGGGTAGGACTCTCCGTAGCCAGGACAGCTGGTCACGTGGAACGAGGAGATGTCTATAGCCGGCCTTCAACTAGCCGGGATTCGAGACGAAAAATCTCCGGCCTATATTGAGTCCCGCCTATGAGATGAGCCGCTAAGAAAGCTACTACGCCGAGGGACGGCTACGGGCGGCGCCGCCTACAGGTTGTGCCGGCTAAACAAACAGTCTATAGGCGTTAGATTTTAGGAGCGAAGATCCTTAAGGCGGCACCCGTTCGTCCCTCGTAGTCGTAGTAGTGCGTAACCAGTCGTAACGCTAGTACCAGATCTTGACCTCCAAGGTGGTGCCGGTGGGAGATTTTTCCTGTGCGTTGTTGAACAATAAAAAATTCGCAGCGTGCGCGTTAACTAAAAGCCGAATTTTTCTGTCTCTCATTCCCCATTAGCAGCCATTGGCATGTTCCAGTAGGAAACGTTAGTAGAAGTAGAAGTGTAAGTGTTAGCTAAAAGCCGACTTCTTCTGTCTCTCATTCCCATTAGCAGCCATTGTTTACCTCTAAGGTAGTGCCTGGTGAGATTTCTCCTGTGCGTGAATAAACAATAAAAATTTTGTTCAAAACGCCGTTGATTGATGAAATAAACCAACGAAAGACGCCAGATGTTTTCTAAAAGCAAAACGAAAGAACGCCAGATGTTTCTAAAGCAAAACGAAAAGACGCCAGCTGCTTAACGAAAGACGCCAGATGTTTTCTAAAGCAACAGTTTTCTAAACAATGAAAATTCACAGCGTACATGTAAAATTAAAGTGAGCTGCAAGTCGTCATAACTCATCGAACCTTTAGTGTAAACGCGCCCGATCTCACGTCGGTGATGATGTACTGGGCAGAATTCACGGAAGATTCACGGTTTACCGATGAACCTCCGCAGCTTCGCCCACTCATCATCATTCACTCCGTGGATATGCTGTGATTTTTAAAGAGGATAGTCTTTCTTGGGGAACTTAAGCGCAGAAATTTTGGTCTGTCTTTCTTTCTGTTTGTCGGCACGTCACTCGATTCAGCCACCCGACCAAAGCTGAACCACTTGCTTACCGCCCACCCATCTTGAACTGGTACGGCTGTTCATACTTGTGAACGTTGTCGATCAAAAAGTAGATATTACGCATATCTGAGGCGCAACATGATTAGGTTAGTATTAGGTGGTGTGTTCCTTTATTAGAAAATACATAGATACGCAATTTTAAAGACCCTAGTCTCTTAAGCTGCGCTGAAAATGCGACTGCGCTGAAAGTTGTCTTCCTCCGTGTCCTCTGCACAAGCTCATGCTGTGTTTCGGTTTCGGTTCAGTATTTCATTGTACGAATGACAGGGTGCGCCACTCTGGCATTCCTGTTTTACCCAGGCAACGTGTAAATAAGATAGTTTGTGGAGAGTACTCGTTGAGTGCGGACGTTTCTTCTCCTTCGGCGCATCGCGCCAAACCGCGTGTTCGGGCTGGCCGGCGTCCTCGCCGGTCGCGTTGGTCACCGCCGGTCTTCGCCTGCCGCCGCGCCGGGACTTCCAGCCCGCAACACAGCACTCATGTTTCCCGACGTATTGCCAGATGGCGTCCATATCTCACGCAGCGCCTCTTCTATCGTCTTTAGACGACATTTGCAGCGAAGCACGCAGATACACGGCCAGATTTTTTTTTTTACTAAGGATGGTTCAGTCGCCGAACCTATCTGCACCCGAGTGACCTGGGAACCCACGCTGGAAAGTCAGTAAGTGTGGCTATCATGCAGTTTATCGTGAGCTGAAAGTTGCACTGTGCGTGTGCTGAATTGAACTGTACATACTGTTTATAATGAATACTATGTAGTTTTTAAGCGATATTTACGGTGCGCTTTAAAATTTATAGTTTGGCGAGACTCATAGGAAGCATAGAAAATTATCAGCTGCAGAGTTTTTTAAGAGCTAAAGTTGCCATGCATGCGGTCTTGTTTGTATGGCACTTTACAGTGGCAGTGCAAATACACGAGACACAGGAAACGTACACAAAAACACAGACACGACACTGGGTGTCTTCGTGTGCCTTTCTTGCGTCCCGTTGGCATGCGCTACCATAGTAATAAAATTCTAACGCGCGACCGCCAGCCAGCCGACATGTCAGCACCCTTACCGCTACACGAAATTGCAAGATTACCAAAAATAAGCACCTACCGAACAACTTCGTTGGTAACTATGTTATGCGTTGGTTAATTCAATTGGTAGCTTATTTTCTACGTGCACTGCTCCACTGAACGGTTTTATGGCCTTGTCAAGTTATTTCAAGTCCTTTCTGTAAAACGCTGAATAATAATAATAATAATAATAATAATAATAATAATAATAATAATAATAATAATAATAATAATAATAATAATAATAATAATAATAATAATAATAATTATTATTATTATTATTATTTGGTAGTTTATTTTTGTCGCATTACTCCAGCTGAAGCAAGGAAATGGCTATTATGCAATATCTGCTTGCCCTCCCCCGCTCCGCACTCCTGTAATGTTGTCAGAATTCCAACCCCCCCCCCCCTTAGTGCGCTAATGCCGGAACCATTGCGCCTTTCCACAGACGTCGTAATCCTCACAGCGCTCTGTGCTTCATTATTGCAGCATTCCTCATTCCTTTTGCTGCCGAGGCTTTTTCCTGTACCTCCATGTACCTCTCACCCTCATTTATTCATACTCCGAGGTACTTGTATTCGCTCACCCTCGGTATTTCTTGGCCCTGTATTGACACCGCCTGATCACAAGGATCATTGAATACCATCAATTCACATTTTGTTACACTAAATCCTAGTCCTAAAGCTTCCCCTTCCCTTCCGCATATATCCGCCAGCTGCTGTATATCCTCTCGACTGTCTGCAAATAAGACGATATCGTCCGCATAAAATAAACCTGGAAGCTTCTGCTCAATCATCACGCCGCCCTGCTTGTGTGACAGATTAAAACGGTGTGACAGATTAAAACGGTGCGCTCTGTCCTATCATTCTTCTTTTCTGAAACGTTTTGCGCACAAAGAACGTATTTTTCCTTTTAGATTAAAACCAATGTGGCTGCCTTCTAGCACTTTTTCCATACTCACCATGTACAGCATAAATAAAAGCGTGGACCAAGGACATCCCTGTCTCAGCCTCTTGCTAATCTCAACGTTCTCTTTGCTACTCATTCCTTCCCATTCTATGCAAACGGTATTTTCGCAGGTATATCTCCCTCAAAAGCTGTATACAGTCGTCCCCTATGCCCATCCCTTCCAATATATCCCACAAAATTTCCTGATTAACGTTGTCGTATGCCGCAGTGATGTCTAGAAAAGCCACGTACAAGGGCCTACTTTCTATTTTAGATATTTCTGTACACTGAGTGTGAACAAACAGGCTATGGTCTAACCGCCTGTCGACTCGAAATCCATTCTGGAGTTCTCCCAAAATATCGTTATGCTCTGCCCTCGTTTCTATTTTCGTTTTTACTGTTATGTAATGGTTAGTGGTCTATACGAGCGAATGTTGTCCTTTTCTCCCTTGCCTTTATAGATTAAGTTCATTCTACTTTTTCGCCAACTATCCGGTATAGCGCAGCCATGAATCAACTTACAAGTTTGCACCAACTGGCCCAAATGAAAGCATTACTGCATCCGGTATTTGCCTGTCCTTTAAGCATTTTTCTACGGCTTTCAGCAGTGCTTCTTCAGTGCTGTGTCCTAGTTCGTTAATGAGGCTAACGGCATAGGCGTATCTACCGGGGGGGGGGGGGGCAAGAGGGGCGCTAGACCCCCCCCCTCCCACTGAGAAACGTTAGGGGGGCGGAGCGCCCCCACTTTCGACAGTGGGCACTGTCGGCTGCGCACTGGGGAACCATGAACTGAGGCGAACTTTTACTTCTACACAGCAATAACTTAATTATATATCGAAATTTTTCCTGCGCTTCTGCTGTGGAGAAGGTCTCCCGTGTATCACGACCACGCAATGTAGGTTCTCTACGGTGCATGTTAGAGAATCTACGCACTGTAGGTTCTTTACACGTGCCTCAAACAATTTCACCTCCATCGAAAGTGCGGCCGCCGCAGCCGGGATTCCGTAGCGCGATCTGGGTTTTCTGGACTAAAGAGACTGAAGTGACAGCCGGGCTAGTTGGTCTTGAGTCATCTCGAAGTGACTTCTACAAGGCAAAATACAACTGGGACAGCAAAGAAGCACACACACGCAGCGCTGTTTATTTCTCTCCCTCTCTCTCAGCAAGGATGACTTCACAGAGTTGCACACGCGCACAAACAGCTCAACGTCGTTTACTACAACTGAAAATATTCATTATACTCGTATGAAAACATCTCGCCAGCTGCTATAAGTAGCCGCTGTCAATGTGATCGGCGGGTAGCTTTCTGGAATTACATTCAGAATGAGACACTGTCCGGCTATTCAAAAAAATGTTTAAGTGTTGTTCAGCATAATAATGCGCTGTTTAGTGTGCGCACCCAATTTTAACATCGAGAGATTTCACAGATTCGTGACGTCGCGTAACAAGCACGCGATTTTAAGGCACAGCGAACATTTCTGACGAACGGTAAAGAACCAGTGACCAAAAATATGCCGTATTGAAAATAGCCTACTCTCTTATTTTTTATGTAGTCGTGCATGAGTGGTCATTACGCAATGGAAAATTTTGGGGCCATTTGTTGCATCGCGTTACGAGCAGCTGCCGTGTGTATCACCCAGAAAATTTTGACCAATCATAAAGAGGTAACGACCAATGCGGAAGGGAAAAAATGCGGGGTATTTTTACGTTATAATCACTCATATTTTTTCCAAAGAAAACTTGTGCTTACACGGTTTGCATAGGCGTACTTTTAGAGGCCGGATGGCCTTCCAAGCAATGTAGAAAACAGCGCAATACAATGAAGACAAAGACCAAAGAGGAGCGCTGGTTTTTGTTTTTTGTTTTGTCCTGTTTGCTCTTCCTTGTCTTCTATTATGTCGCTATTTTCTACTCGAAGTTCGCACGCTCCAAGCAAAGTTGCAAATACAAATACGATGAGTATAAAGAATGTACTGCGCCTCTAATACCACAAATTCTTACTTAAAAAAAAACTTGTGCTAGACATCTTAACAATGATAGTTATATAATAATAGTAATAATACCAATGCGCCAGAAACACTACTTCGACTAGAAGCAAACCTAAATATGTTAAAAAAAGTGTAGTACTAATTACGGAAAAGAAAATATGCAGTCATTGTTACCTACATTTAAAATATGCAATTATTAGTGACCAGCTTCTAGACGTTCTCGATGAGACAAGCGCAGCACTGGCGCTGTGCTTGTCTCATTTATTCTTTGTGGTCCGTCCTGGTTTGCGCTGAAGTTTTAATCAAGCATAAAATTCTGTGGGTAATGTATAAAACGTGTTGCTTGCAATACTATTACACGCAGAGCACGTATATGTATGGCTGTCCCAGTGTACGCTCGTAGAACTGACTGTACTTTGTGGGGATTGAGGCTTGCCCGTTGCCTTGCGCGGGCTTTTTTTCGCCTATTTCGGCCATCCTCGTGTCCGATCACATGACGCTCCCTTCCTCGGCCGTTCTGCGGCGCTGGGCGAGCGGAAGGGAGTGACGTTAACCTCCCTCTCCCCGGCGCCGGACCTCGACGGTGGCGCTGCGCTCGAGTCTCGCGTCTCGCAAGACGTTTCGCACGGCGGCGGGGGGGGGGGGGGGGTGAGACTCTCTCTGGACCACGTGTTTTCTCTCCCGTCCGTCGGCTCCTCTGTTTGGGCTCGCTCGGACGGAGTTCGCTAACGGCGCCTTGCGCCAGCGGCGAGCGCTTCCCTTACGTTGTCCTTTCCAAACACTAGGCCGAAGAGCGGTGCGGTGTGTTCGTGCGTGGTCATACTACGCCGAAAGCGTACTATCGAAGCCAACGCGAGCGGAGTTTGCCCTCGCTCGAGTGATCGGGCCCTGTGTTCGCGGATCGTGACAGTACGCAGCCTCGCGAGGGACCGGTTCCCTCAGCGCCGTGTCGCCGTGAGCCCTTTGCCAGCGGAGACGTGCTAGCGGCACCCTGTGTGTTGTATTTTCGCCCGTGGCGTGGTGAAGCCTGTTTTGCTTCTGCCGCCGCCTTTGGGAGCGGGCGTTGTACGGCGTTTGTGGTGTTGCCGCAGGCAATAAAGTGTTGCGGATTTCGAGAGCAGTACTGTGTACTCGCTACGCTGCGCTCGGCGCCTTTGTTTGCGCCCGAACGTCTGGGATACGTGCACACTACACTGGCGCCCCACATTGGGCGCCAGTGTGCACGTATCTCATAGGAGTACGGCCACTAGCGTGGGTTCGGACTTAGCGAGCCACAGGGCCGCGTCTGCCGTCGCCTCGCGTGGACTAGCGCGCAGCTGCACACATAGTACGTTCGGGCGCAAACAAAGGCGCCGAGCGCAGCGTTGCGAGTAAACAGTACTGCTCTAGAAATCCGCAACACTTTATTGCCTGCGGCAACACCACAAACGCCGTACAACGCCCGCTCCCAAAGGCGGCGGGAGAAGCAAAACAGGCTTCACCACGCCATGGGCGAAAATACAACACACAGGGTGCCGCTAGCACGTCTTCGCGGGCAAGGGCTCACGGCGACACGCCGCTGAAGGAAACGGTCCCTCGCGACTAGGCTGCGTACTCGTCTCTCTCACGATCCGCGACCACTGGGCCCGATCGCTCGAGCGAGGGCAAACTCCGCTCGCGTTGGCTTCGATAGGTGCGCTTTCGGCGTAGTATCACCACGCGCGAACACACCGCACCGCTCTTCGGCCTAGCGTTCGGAAAGGACAACATAAGGTAAGCGCTCGCGCGAGGCACCGTTAGCGAACTCAATCCGAGCGATCCCAAACAGAGGAGCCGACGGGCGGGAGAGAAAACACGTGCTTACCCTACGAGGTCCAGAGAGAGTCTCCCCCCTCATCCCCCCGCCGCGCGAAAGCGAAACGTCTCGCGTGACTGGAGCGCAGCGCCACCGTCGAGGTCCGGCGCCGGGGAGAGGGAGGTTTACGTCACCCCGCCCCCCGCTCGCCCAGCGCCATTGGACGTCGGAGGAGGGAAGCGTCATATGATCGGACAAGAAGGTTGGCAGAAATAGGCGAAAATAACCGCCCGCAATGGCGACGGGAAAGCCTGAATCCCCACAACTTTTAGATGTGAAGCATCTTATTCGCCGCGAGATCGGGCTACAGGTGGCAGCACCGTCGCCGCGCTAGTGTGGATAGGCGGTTGTCGGCGCGTATACAAGCGCGCACATCATCGTTTCGTTGTGAGCGATTTGACCCGATTTCCGGCAAACAAAATGCGTTGACTGCAGCTTTCTGGTAATATGTGCGCTCTTCATTCCCGAATTAATGCACGAGGCGCGCCGAACATTACTTTTACTTGTGAGAGAAGTGCAATCTGGCCACGAACAGGTTGTCCGTCTTCGGCGACAGTCGGCGTTTTCGCAATGAATGACGTTTTCTTGTTCTTTTACTTGTACATGTTTAACTTCCATGTTCCAGCTACTACGCACTGCTGTATAGCGCGACTGAATTGACTATTTACTTCTTGTTCATCTGGATGCCCCCCAACAAAAAGAAAGCCCGTATTTCTGCACGAAGAGTTCAAATAGTACTTTGTGCACTGTGTGCTCAAATATTCATTTGCATTTCTTGTTCAGTTCTCCATGAAATGTAGGACAGCTGATAGGATTACTGAGGAAAGCTACGTGGCTGACAGCGCTTTAGCGCTACGGAGACGTTTAACACGCACACGCTTGTTTTTATTCCAGTAACAGTAACGACGGTAACTGTACAGCACGGAACTCTCTTCGATTGATTACTTGCACGACAGTAATGGAACAAAGGCTCGGTTATTTCACGTGACCAAAGTACGTTTTTTCATGCGAATATTGTCCGCTGCCGTCCGTTAATCTAAACAACGCAACAAAAACGCTCAAGATAATGTAAAGAAAAAAATATGTGGCTTCGCGTGAAATTACTACGACATAAATGTAAAGTAGGCCTTTTGGATTAATTTTGACCGTCAAGCGCGTACCTTAATCTAAGTACGCGGGTGGTATAAATTTCGCCACAAGTTAAAATTGAGCGAGGCAACTCAGTTTTCCGATTTCTGTGTCATTTCATTTTCTGTTCTTTTTAGGGGACAATTTAAGTACAGAAGTGTCAGACGCGACTTGACAGAAATAGTTCTCTGTAGTGGGACCAGGACCGTACACAACTAAAGCTCGTCGCGTAACGTATAAACGACAGTCCCAAAGTTATACACCTAACCACAACGCGCAAGTGTGTGAGAGCCTTCTTTTTACCACCGAGCCGCTAAATGGCTATATTCACATGAGATTTAATGCTTCCCATCTTTATGACAACGCCAAGTGCACTTTGCAATGCGCTTGAACCACAGCGCGGAACCTACACTGATATGACTCTCGTGAACGGAAGGTACGACGACCACACACAGCACTCTCGACAAGTGCACTCACTGATTTTATTAAAGTACATATATAGCCGATCAAGGCCAAATGCTTCTTTACATCGTGTTAGGCATCGTATGAGCGGTTAAAGTTGCATTAACGCAACGGAACAAACCCCCTTTTGAGGACCTGCATGACGTACGCGCCCATGCAAACACAACGTAGCTAGCAGACGACGCATGGAGCAGTTTACACTACGCACGGTTCAGCCAGAAGCCGCCAAGCGGCGACTCCGCTTGATCTCGCGGCCAATAGCGGAGTTCAATCCAGTGGTGGTGGTGTGCTGCGTGACCACCCTTACTGCGCATGCGCAAGCCCTTTCCACACACCTCCTCTCCCTCTCCCCCTCTCCACTTCCCATTTCCCCTCCACATTCCCATCACCCTCTCCCATTCCCCTCTCCCCTTCACCCTCCCCTTTCCCTCTCTCCCCTCCCCCTCTCCACTCCCCCGCTGAAAGCGGGCTCTACATGCCGAAACGCTGCTTCGCATCGCCTCATGGTCTCCTTTAGCGGGAGATGGTGTGATTTTACTATAACGTTAGAACACTACTAACCGAATTCTATCTCCGTATATGAAGAATCGCATCAAATTAAGTGCGAATGAAGTTCTTCCCTCTCTCTCTCTCTCACTCTACACACACACACACACACACACACACACGCAATATATATATATATATATATATATATATATATATAATATATATATATATATATATATCCAGTACCCCACTCACGAACAAGTTAGTTCGCCACTGGCTAACGGTAATCCCATCTAAACCCGCGGCAGTGCGCTTTGGAATTTTTCCTTCGCCCTTTTTCCAGTTGAAATTCGCCAGTACTAGCTCTTCCTCGGTTGCTCTCTCCGCCACACTTTTACTCACCGGGGAAATGCCCTGGACGCTCTTTTTAAACGAATCGGCTGTTACCTTTCGGATGTAACCTAGCGCTTCGTACCCTTCCAATTGATTTCCTCCTTCGTCTACAATATGTTGTTGCGTTGTGACAGACTTCCTACCTAGCGCCTTTATGTGGCTCCAAAATATCCTAGGTGCGGCCTCCTTTTTTTCGTGAATCTCTGTCACCCAGCGTTCATTTTCACCTTTAATTTTTGCCTCGACCAATTTCTGTACAACGGATTTTTTCTCTAAATATATTTCCCATATTTTGTTGACTTCGTCCTACGGCCGCTTCTCCTTTTTTGCCCTTCTATGATCCCGTGATGCTTCACGCCGCTTCTCGATCGCTTCCCGGATTTCCTTGTTCAACCAACTTTTTGGCTTCCTCTTTCCTTTCCAGCAAATAGTTTTGTACTCCCAGTTCTTGCCTGGTGTTTTGCCTACTTCTTCCTCGACTCTTGAGGCTGTATTTATTATTTGTTTGTCATTTAAATACGAGGTGCCAGACTGATTCCGTGCTCTTATTTCCAGTTTTATATCTCATTTGTAATGTTATTCGTTTACGATCACTACCGAAGCTTTTAATCCCTTCCTCGTCTATTCTCATTTGCCTCAGTTTGTGATAAATTCCTTCAGACATGAGACAATAATCAATACCTCATTGTAGTTTCCGACTTCCCACGTGATCTGGCCGTCACATTTATGCCCCGTGTTGACTATCTCCAGACTATGTTGCTCGCAGAGATCTAGTACTAACATCCCATTGGTGTCTGAATATCCGTCAAGGTCATGTATGTAGGCATTCATGTCCCCTAGAAGTATGATTTCGGCCCCATTACCAAATTCCTTAATATCCGCAATTCCTTAATATCCGCACTCACAGTGTCAGCTGGCAGCGCCACCAGCGGCGAATTGAGGTGAATGGGAGAGAGTGACAGGAGAGGGCTCGCGGGGCCAGCGGCACCCTACCTGACGGGCATCTAAAAAATAGAGGAGGCGCTGCTCGAGCAAAGGCAGACGAGAGCAAGGTCCAGGATGGAACTAGTTACAAATATCGAGGATTTTAGCGCTCCTGATAACCTTGTGTAAGCGCGGCACCTGTTTCAAATCATTTTTTGTTGATTTTCTGAGAACTTATATTTTTGGTATTTTTCCCGTACGCGAACAGCCTTAACTTTTTTGCTAAAAAAGATTTTTCATTGAAACATAGCAGAAAGCTTCCTTATCACATTAGTAGGCGTGCAAAGAACATTAATAAGCAGAATCGTGCTACAAGATTTAATATGGCTGCCTGTTATACGAAGGTGCCCCTAGTGTTAATGCATAATTTTTTGGTTATTTAGTCACTGTGTATTTAATATTAATCTGATCTCATTTGTTTTGGTTCATTACACCGAACGAAGCTTCTTTTATGTCGCTACAAAAAATTAGGTTTTTGTTGAGAGGAATCTGAGTAAGGAGTGTTCGCTAGGTCCATTTTTGATGAAATTTTTAATTATGAAAAATTAACAAAAATAGGACTTGCTTTAAAATGCTCACATGTGCTAGAAAGGTGTGCTTTTAATGTAGACTAATAATCACTGTGCTTATAGCTTTTTTAAAAAAATTTTCAGACACTTGGCTGTATATCTTAAAGATATATGAGCTGAAAGCAGATAACTCTAGCTGCAACGCAGAACATACATTAGTTAACTCACTGCATTGAGAACCCCAGGCACGACAATATTTCTTTCACACTTACTTGCATAAAAAAGTAGGCAAGATGCACTTGTCTTTGACATTATCTCGGGCTCGTAATGCACAACTAAAGGAATGAAAATTGAGTGGTAGCCTGCTGAGACCAAGGTCCACCTTCACTGATTCACGATCAGTGATCCACGCTCAGATGCCTCGTGAAACGGTATGCTGTGCCAATGAGCTTAATCCAACAGGGTGGTTACCTGTGGTGTGCAGTGTCTCGGGGAACTGTATTCAGCTCTACCACGATACGTATTTGCTTTTGTGTTTTGCGGACGCCAAGTCGGCCGAATAATCGCGATTAAATCATTATTCAGAAAATTGGAGAGATAATTTCCCCGCAAAAATTACTACTGGTAAAAAAATAAGCTCCAGTGCTTATCAAATGGGTGCTGCAGAGCTAGAGCTGACCCGCCGAAAGGGGGGCCGGGCCCATCCTTAAAAAATGGAGAGATAACGGGGCCCCCCTGCCCCCCCCTGACTTTAAGCCCTGGGTTAAACCTGGTGGAAATGAAAAGACCGTCTATTACAGTGACATATTCAAGCATATTACGCTATGAGTAAGATTTCTAATATTTTAACATTGGAGCTGGAACGTTGTGCCGGGTCACTTTGTCCTCTTCTGCTTCGCTCCTAACACGTGCGCCGATTTGTCCGGCATGGAATGCAATCCCTATTGAAAATCGTGGGTTGGTGGATGCTGGAAATCTTGGTGGACATGGTGGAAACAATAGTGGACAAGGTGGAAAGAATAGTGGATGTGGTGGAAGCTGTGGTGGTCATGATGGCTGATGATGGCGAGAGTGGAAAAAATGGTGGCAGATGGTGGTGGTGGTGGCGAGCTTCTTTTGGTGTTAAGTGGAAAATGTTGGCTGATGGTGGCGAGCAAAACATGTTTTGGTGGATGACTTGGTGAACAAGCTGGATGACGGTGCCAGGATGGAAGCATGGTGGATGACGGTGGTATGATGGAAGTGAACGTGACATGTGAAGTCGCTGTCAGTTCTAATGTTTTCCCCTTGAATGTGCAGAAATATATGCAGTTCAAAGAAGCCAACACCGATCATTAAGCTTTCCAGCACTATTTTTTTTTATTCATGCGGCGCCAATAACCGCCACAAGGTTTTTGGCACAGCAGCCGTGAATGTTTACATTTTACGCACGTACTTATCAGGTTTACATCCGCGATCTGCTGCTGCATTTTGATATTTACAAGTCTAGAAGTGTCGGTGTAAACAGCGACAGTAACTGTGTTACATCGCCGCGCATTTTCCGAGAAGTAAATGAGTCAGCGGGGAGACCAGAAAACAGCCTCCGCTTGATACCGCCACGCTTGAAACGCAACTCTGGCAATTCTTGCACACTCACTTACCTCAGCGGCACTTTAAGGTAATAGTGAAAATGCATGCAAAGCTAAAATGCACAAACTTTTACCTTCGGCCTGCGTCGAGATAAGCCCCACCAAGTATGACTACCACCATCATATTCTACCACCATGATTGCCACCAAAGGTTAGGCATAGCGTAGCGACCGAGTCCGTCTACGCGTTATCGGCGCTTCTGGTTTCAGTATACACGATTCCGGTGAGTACGAATGACTTTACAGCACACCTGTGGCATCGGCTAACCTAAATGGAGCATTTTTTTTGTGTACGGTGTCCGCACAAGAAGCGATGAGCATAGATGCGACGCGCTTCCAGCAAACGCCGCCGGTCGCACTCGCCGGCGCTTCTTTGACACGTATGCGAGAACATAGACTTGTCAATTCGTACGCCTTGCTGAACCAATATGATGGCATATTTTTCCCGCGCACTGCACTTGTTTTGGCCCAGCTGTTATGCAGTTGTAGCTAATGATACAGCGTCAGATCAGTGCGCTGGCACGGCTGCGCTGTACGTTGCGCGAAAAAAAAAAAACATCACAATACTCAATCAATTGTACGCGCGTATTTATCGAATGATTAGAGTCGACAGAAAGCCTCTGCACATGTCGCACTTTGGAAAAAGCGAGAAACGGCTATGAAAACTTCGCAGTAACACACGGTTGACTATACTCGCGCTCCTCGCTCCACTTGACATATTTCTTTGGAGTTACGTTGTGAATTCTAAAAGAGTTAGCGCTGTTGCCATTATCGACGTGCCATTCGTTACCGGCAGCAGTTTGTTAGCGTTTAATAACTACGCAAATTTTAGTAGGATCTGAGGAGCGCGTCTGTCTCCAGTATGAGACATACAAAGCTGAAGCCAAACGGTGTGTTAGTATGTTGACTAGTCATTTTGCAAGCCGCTAAGCAAGTGTCAGCGTGGCGTAGTGGTAAAGTACTCGGCTCGGCATCTGCAGGTCGGACGTTCGATTCCCTGGGGTGGAAGTTTTTTTTTTTTTTTTTCATACGGCTTTTTTTGTACTAGTGCTTTCTACATCGCCTTCTATACAATTATTTATGTGTGACGGCTAGGCACGATGGTGCCGACGCCGTAGAGCCGTTTTACGCTCCGTCATTCTCCAGCATCCATCATACGCCAGCATCCAGCATACACCACGTGCCACCATCTTCCAGCACCATAATCCACCATAATCCACCATAATGGTGGATGGTGGAATCCACCATTCCTCATGGTGGATGAATTTTCAATAGGGATAACCATGATGGGCGAGACTGCTACGTGACCAAAAATCACGTAACAACTAGTCATGAGATTAAAATCTCGTAGCAACTAGTCACGTGACTAAAAATCACGTAGTGACTAAAATCAATGCTAAAGAAGGCAGGAGATGATGGAAGCTTGTGGTGCAAATTTCGTAAACAGGGGGTGTGCCTGCACTAGCCGACGTTTCGACTAGCACACTTGTCTTGAAGAAGCCTTGGAGCCGTGATGATGACAATAAAGTCCGCTGTCGAAACCTCGGCTCCAGCACACCCCCTGTTTACGAATTCTTTATCAATATCAATGAGACATCACGTAACAACTAGTCACGTGACTAAAATTCGCGTAATATCACGCAACTAGTCGCGCGCCTGAAATCATAATAACATCACGTAATAACTAGTTAGGTGACTCAGTGATGCGATAGCTGCACCGAACTGCTCCAAAAGACCAATCTTGGGTGATTCCACGTAAGATCGAACAAACGATGGCTGGTCGACCTCTCAAATTTATTTCAAAATTTTGTATATTATTGCCTGATGAGTGGAAAGAAGAGATCCGCAATTTGTTTTGCCGCCAAAAAGTTTTTCGAAGCACAGGAAATCAATAATGAGGAAGAGGTGGAGTGGAGCGCTCATCCGCTCTGCTGTTTTGGCCAACTTTCGTTATGAATTGCACAAAATATATTAGAGTTAGGTAGCTGAAATTTATTTAACAAAATATATGCATGTTTTTGCTTCTGCTCAGGTATCTTTAGTTTTATGTGCAGTGTAGATGTTTTTATGAAAAACCTCAAAATAGGACCAGGAAACGTTATTTTCTTTACTTTGAAGGTCTTTATCTCAAAAAAGCCTTGTAGCAGAGCGAGAAAAATTCCGCATTACCTTCTTCGCATACTTATGAACCAAACTGCCGATTCTTATATTTATATAACTTTTCAGTAAAGAGATACGATCGGGCTAAGTTCAAGAAAACACCGAACAATGGAAACTTCTGACGACAATAAAAAAAAACATTTTTTATAGTTCTTAAACTTTGTCCACTTATTCTCCTCCCCATCAGCTTTCACAATCATTGAAAACATATTGCATAATTTTGTTGCACTAACAGTTACGGCACCTCTAATGAGACCCTTAGGCAAGGATTGGCAATTCCGACTTCTTGCCCAGCAAGTGTATAAAATGCAGACAGGATTGAATTTTTTTTATTAAAAGGCCAGCAGTACCGAAAAAGGTGTCGGCGGCACTGAAGACGTTAATTTTGAAATTATTTGGTCACTGCAGCGGCCAAGAGCGCGGGGCTACCAAGCAGGCGCGCGCGCACCCGAGATGCTCGTTGTAAGAGACGGCTCAGGGAGAGCTCGTTTTCGCGTCCTCAGGCCGATTGAGTTCGAAACAGCAACACCTCTCGGGTGACTTGAACGCACGTGCACCGGTAGTCGCAGTGATTTGCTTAACGACGTCGATTTATTTTTCAGGGGGCATAAGAATGTCATCGTTCAACTGCGCGTTCCATGAAGATCTTTCATTGCAGTCGTAGCAAAAACACGCGTAGCACAATTAGTCTGTCTCACTGACAGTCTCTGATCTTTCGGGTGTTAACCGTTCCTTCAAAGCATTCATGTTTGGGTCGGTAACGCTGCGGAATTTTGGCTTCTTTGCAATAATTAATCTTCTTGTACTTCGAAAGGTAGTCTCCACAATACACTCATTCAGAGCTATGCTTTCTGGCCATGAGACGCACAGGAGGAGTAGAGTAATGGCGCGTTCACACTGAGACATTCGGCGGCGCGAGCGCGCGGAATCCGCTTCGGCGGCAGCGAGATCCGCCGGAAAAGCCCTTTCCGCGCCGATCGGTCGAGGACCGATTTTTGCGGCAGCTGCCGCCGGATTCTCTCTCCGCGAACCAATCGGAACTCGAGTGGAAAATTCGAAAAATGGTGGCGTGCTTGCGATATCGCAGTCGTCGAAGCCCGTAGTGACAGCGAAGTCTTTCGTAATCATCCTGTAGTTCTCGACAACTGCCAAGTGTTGTCGCGATTAGCATCTTCGCAATACACCATCGCGATCTCGCAGAACGGAGAGCATTATCTCGGCTCGGCCAAGCTTTCGCGTCTTGCAAATCAGGGCGAACAAACCACAACTGCTTGCGTCGTTGCTTGTTCGGCGAACGCGTTTCTCCTCGTCAGACATCGCCAGAAAGCTGCTTTCGAGCAGGTTCGACAACCCTGCTCCTGTTTATGCGCTTCGCCATAACGAAACGCGAACACAACGCAGAGCGCGTCGATGCCAGCGTTCCTTCGCGCGAAGGCACGATGACAACTAGGCACCCAAATTTCGGTGGTGTGGTTGGTAAGTAGTGCGAACAATGCGGAATTCCGGCGGCGCGATAATACCGGTCGCTGTGGCCGGTGGATTCCCCAGTGTGAATGGGCCATAAGAGCTAAGCGCAAGCACTATCGGCGTCGAATGAAGTGTGAACAGCCGACCGAACTCGCGGCCAATTCAGGCCGTCCGCTGCCGACATCTAAGATAGGCAAGCGCATCCGGTTACCGATAGTTTTGCTTTTCTTTCCTTTGACATTCCATATTTTGCTTTGCCACTGGAGCGCCATGATGATGATGATCAAAACTTTATTTCACCCAAAAGAGGGGACCGACCCAGAGATCGGTTACGCTGCTTAGAGGAGGTCAGCGGGAATGCCTTGGGACGCCGCGGCCTCCAATGCGCGTGAGATTACCCGGTCCCATCTCTCTCACCTCTTGCCTCGGCAAGCTGTTCGAGCACGTAATCCTGGCCCGCCTCCAAACCTATTTGGATGACCATGACCTATATCCGGACTCCATGTTCGGCTTTCGTCCGCAGTTGTCGACCCAGGACGTCATGCTCCAGCTCTCCGAGGACGTCCTACACCCCTCCCACCACAAACGCACTCGAGCTATCCTGGCGCTGGACCTCACCAAAGCATTCGACAATGTACACCACAGTGCCATTCTGGACGCTCTCTCTTCCCTTGACGTCGGACCCCGTGTACATGCTTACATCACCGCTTTCCTCGCCCACCGCACAGCCGAAATCTCATACGGCCCACTTTCTTCTCCTTCCTTCTCCCTTGGCAACAAGGGTACTCCCCAAGGCTCTGTCCTGTCACCTATTCTTTTCAACATTACCCTCTTCCCACTCGCACGTGCCCTAAGCACTATTCCAGCTCTGTCACATGCTTTCTATGCCGATGACATCACCCTTTGGGTGACCACCGGCAATATTGGCGACATAGAGGCCACCCTCCAGGCGGGTGTGGACGCGGTGACGACTCACGCCCGAGCTATCGGGTTGAGCTGCTCCCCGACCAAATCGGGGCTTTTGGTCCTTCTGCCTCGGGGGATGGCCCCCCTGTCGCCTTTTCCACTCACCGTCTCCGTTGACGGCACACCCCTTCCTCTCGTCTCTACCCTACGGATCCTCGGCCTCTTTCTTCAGTCCAATGGCAAGCACACTACCCTCATCACTCAACTCAGCAACACGGTACACCAGACCATGCGCCTCATACGCCGCATTGCAAACCGTCACTACGGCATGCGCGAGCACGACCTCCGCCGCTTAGTCCAGGCCTTTGTTCTCAGCCGCTTCGTCTATTCTCTTCCATATCTCTTTCTTTCTCGCACCGAGGAAGACAAAGTTAACAGCCTTATTCGCCAGGCGTATAAGTCGGCCCTGTCCCTTCCCACATCTACCTCAACGGCTCGGCTACTGTCGATGGGCGTCTACAACTCCCTCACGGAGCTGACGGAGGCCCATCGCACGGCCCAGCTCCTTCGTCTCTCCCGCACCCGGCCTGGTCGCGCACTTCTTTCCACCCTTAAACTCTCCCCTCTTATGCCTCTTCCCACCTCCCTGCCCATCCCTTCCCACATCTCCTCCCTCCTAACCGTTGATCCCCTCCCTAAGAATATGCATCCTGAGCACCACCCTTCCCGTAGAGCCGCGCGAGCCTCCGCGCTCTGGCGTAGGTTCGGACGGCAACCTGCCGTGGCTTATGTGGATGCCGCCCCGTACCGCCACTACACAGCCCACGCTCTTGCAGTCACCGACAACTCCCTCCGACCCACTATTACGGCCTCCGTCTGCACTTCCACCTCTGTCGAGGCCGAAGAGGCAGCTATCGCCCTTGCCATCACACAAACCTCCGCGGAATACATTTTCTGTGACTCTAAGCCTGCGGTATACAACTACGCAGTTGGACGGGTGGCACCCCCGGCCGCCGGTATCTTGCGTTCTGGCACCACTCCCTCTCGCCCCATTTATATCATCTGGGTACCTGCTCACGCGGGTCATCCTGGCAACGAGGCGGCCAATTCCATCGCTCGCGATTCGACTGACCGAGGCAAGCCCGCCCCCGCCGGGAATGGACACGCGCGACGCGCTCCTCACGTACCACGACATAACGCTGCACTACCGCCTCTCTCGCCTCACTTTGCCCCCACCGCACAAATCCCTTTCCCAGCATCACCAACACCTGTGGCGCCAACTGCAGGCCCACACCTTCCTTACTCCCGCACGTCTTGCCCTCTTCCACCCCGGGACGTACTCGCCGGCCTGCCGCTTATGTGGCAGCTTCAACGCCAATTATGATCATATCTTTTTCTCATGTCCGGCACACTTGCTCCCTGCCTCTTGGCACTTAAGAAGTCCGCAGCAGTGGGAGGCTGCTTTGTCCAGCACCAGGCCGGATCTCCAACTTCGGCTGGTGACTTGGGCGGAGGACGTCGCGGCTAGGCACGGCCTGGACGCCACAACCGGCAGCCTGAAGGCCGCCCACAACGCTGCTTTTTAATTTTTTAAATGTATTTCTTGTACCTTTTGGCCTTCTCAAAAATAAAGTTTTTCACCACCACCACCCGGCGTTGCTGTGCCGAGTCGGTGGTACACAGAAGGGACTCCCACGTATCTTCTGTGTGTGAAGCGTCAGCGTACTGTGGGCACGTCCACGCCATGTGTATGAGGGTGGCTGACTGTGAGCAGTATCTGCAGTGTGGTGTCACGAGGTGTGGGTATACCTTGCTATAAAGCCAGGGGTTGGGAAAGACACCCGTCTGAAACTTGCGCCACAGGACGGCATCACGTCGGGGGAGGTCTTTATGAGCTGGAGGGTAGTGGAGACGGCCTAGTCTGTAGTGCTGTAAAATGTCTGTGTAAGTAAACAAAGGAGTTTGTTTTTCACAGGCCTGCGAGGGCGAAGAATGGGAAGTGTGAGGCGTAAGGAACTCCACCCGGTAGTTGAGATCTCGGGCGAGAGTGTGTGCCTGCACATTTCCACTAAGAGATTCATGGGCCGGGGCCCAGATAAGAAGGCGAGGTGAGGTAGGTGGGGTGTGGTCCTTTATGATTGAGTATGCCTGTGTAGAGATACGGCCCGCGTCAAAATTTCGGATGGCGAGTTGGGAATCGCATACGATCACCTTGGTTGTACGGTCGGTCATTGCCAGAGCAATGGCAACCTCTTCAGCAACTGTTATATCGGTGGAGTGAATTACACTGCATGCCGTGCTCCAACCGCGGTGCGGGGCCAGGGCGACAGCCACCATTGTTGAACGATGTGGGTGCCGAGAGGCGTCTGTGTAGGTGACATCGGGGCGACTTGCGAAACGTTTCTGTAGTTGGCGCGCACGGTCGGCCCTGCGATCCGCGTGATGTTCGGGGTGCATGTGTTTGGGGAGTGGAGGAATACAGAGGCTGAGTCGTTGAGCTGTCGGTATGTCTTGGTAAGTGGTGGCCGCCCGCGTGGGGGTGAGTCCAATTTGGTGCAATACAGCGCGTCCCGCATGCGTGAGTGAGAGTCGCTGGTACTGGGACGTGAGGGTAGCTTCGATAAGCTCGTTGACCGTGTTCGACACCCCAAGGGCCATAAGTTTGGAGGTAGAAGTGGACATTGGGAGTCCTAAGGCGGTCTTGTATGCCTTGCGAAGCGAAGCATCGAGGCGATCGAGATCAGCGCGCGTAAGGCGGAGGTAGGGGGCCACGTAGGTGACGCGTGTGCAGACAAATGCCTGAACCAGCCGAAGAAGGTTGGATTCGCGCATGCCTGCGTGCTTGTTGGCAACCCGCTTGAGAAGGCGACCAATTTGGATGGCAGATTGGTCGATTCGCTGAAGAGCGGTGGAGTTGCCACCATTGGCCTGTAGGTGCAGTCCTAGGATGTGGATGTGATCTGTTTGAGGGATTTGCATCCCCTGTACTTGGAGATGGAAAGAGACCTGTTTAGGCTTGCGTCCCTGTGATGGAATAACAATGTACTCGGATTTGGTTGCCGAGCAGGACAGGCCAACCGTAGAGAGATAGCTGCCCACGCGGTCGATGGCTGTTTGTAGGGTTTCTTCGATTTGGCCGTCGCTACCTCGTGTAACCCACAGCGTGAGGTCATCTGCATAGAGTGTGTGATGCAGATTTGGGATGTCAGCCAGAAGTTCGGGAAGTCCTAACAGTGCAACATTGAAGAGGAGTGGGGATAGCACGGAGCCTTGAGGTGTTCCACGACTGCCGGGCGTGATGGTGGAAAGCTCTCCTTCGCCGGTGTCAAGTTGCACTTGGCGATTGGTAAGGAAATCCCTCACATATGTATACGTCCTGTTCCCCACTCCCAAAGCCTGTAAATTCTGCAGGATGGCGGTGTGATGTACATTATCAAAGGCTTTGGAAACATCAAGACCAACAATGACTTGGGTGTCTAGAGTGCGGTTGTAGAGCACCTGGTGTTTGAGTAGGAGCATAATATCCGGCGCCGCCAGGTGTGGGCGGAAGCCGAACATGGTATCGGGAAGTAGATGATGATCCTCCAAGTAGCGGATAAGACGGGTCTGGACAACATGTTCCATCAGTTTGCCCACACAAGATGTGAGGGAGATGGGACGCAAATTGGCAAGCGTGGGGCTCTTTCCCGGTTTGGGAATCAGAATGAGGTTGGCAAGTTTCCAGCCCTGGGGAATGGTGCCTTGCTCCCAACATTGCTGCATATAGTCCGTGAGGGCTTGGATAGAAGAATCGTCCAGGTTTCGGAGCATGCGATTGGTGACTCGATCGGGACCAGCTGCAGAATTTGTCTTGAGACGATTTAGTTCCGCCCGCACCTCTGCTCTAGTTATGGGGGCATCAAGGAGCGGGTTACCTACCCCCTGATATGCAGGAAGAGGGATGGCGGGTCCAGGACGGATGTAGGTGTTGATGAGCTCTTGACGCAGGGAAGCGGACGAGCCGGAATATTCACGAAAGATACGTTCAAGTTGATATTTAGCTTGCAGCTTGCCACCATCAGGATCCAGCAAGTGACGGAGCAGTTGCCATGTGTTCTTAAGAGTTAGGAGCCTTATCCATTTGGGAACAAATATCATTCCAGTTCTGACGGGTGAGGTCTATGGCATAGTTTTCAATGTCTGTGTGCACTCGAGCCAACCGGCGGCGGATGTCTTTATCCCATTTTCGGGTCTGCAGAAGGGTCTCAAGTTTGCGTTTCCTCGCCCAAAGCTTGGCGTAGTGTCGGTCACAGCTAGGCACCGACTTCTCGACTTCGATGTCCGTTGTGGCGTCCGCGACGTGCTGAAGGAGGGTAGCGGACCAGCTGGAAATATCAGTAATACGCTGAGAGGTCCGCGATGCTTGTCGTTGGGTACGAAAGCGGTCCCAGTCGGTCAGTCTAGCTGAACGAAGACGCTCACGCGTGGGCTCCTGGATGACTATTTCCAGAACATAATGGTCACTGCCGAAAGTTTCTAGTGTATTGCACCAGGTGGCATTTACTCCGGGCCCCACGAAGGTGAGATCCGGTGTGGTGTCACGGGCCACTCCCACCCCTCTACGCGTTGGATGTGCTGGGTCGGTAAGAAGATTTAGGTGTAGCGAGTGCCACTCTTCCCATAGAGAACGGCCTTTGGGAGAGTCGTAGTGGTAACCGCACGATGGGTGGGGAGCATTGAAGTCCCCCATTATAATATGCGGCTGGTGCTGGGCTAGTTGTCGAACACGGAGAAATAGGGGGCCGAATTCGACACGGCGGTCGCGGGGAGGACTATAGACGTTGAGCACAAAAAGACAGTGACCAGGTTTACGAGAAGGGTGGGGCAAAATTTCTAAAAGTACGTGATCGGGGAAATTAGAGCCAATGTCATGGGGGATGACATTCATGTTACGTTTCACTAGAGTTGCCACCTGAGAGTTGGCGCGCCCCGACGTGTATGTCTTGTATCCGGCTAACTGAGCGTGCTTGCCATCCTCTTGAAGCGCTATGATTTCTGGACGATCGCGGGAGGCAAGAAACTGCTGGAGAACAGGACGCTTACGCGCGAAGCCCCGACAGTTCCACTGCCAGATGGTGGTGTTACGCGAGCGGCCCGCCATGATTAGGATGAGAGTTTGTGCCGCCTGTCACCGAGGACGAAGCGGGGCCAAGGGCAGCGTCATAAGATTTGCACCGAGCGTCTAGTGCTTTACTCAACGAGTCAAGTTGCTGGGTGAACTGCGCTGTGAGTGTTTCGAAATATTTCTCCACAGTGGCTTCCAGAGCCGCGAAGCGTTGGTCTGTGCGTGTTTCACTCATAGTCAGAGCTGACGTAAGGCGTTCAATTTGGGCCTGAGTGTCACCCGGTTGTGAACCGCCCACCTCGTAGGCCTTTCGTTTTGTAGCTGTGCCTGCCAACGATTCAGTGTCCATGGGGGTGGATGTGGGTGTTTTTGTCATGGAAGGTGGATGTGAAAAAGCACTGGACCCTATGCGCTGTTCTATTGTTGTAACCCTGTGCACTAGCTGTGTGACTACCGCAGTGAGGTGAGTAATGGTTTTTTCAAGTGTATTGTTGGTAGTCCCTCCCTGCGTACTCACCGGCGGCGCCGCGGAAGGAGTTCCGGGAACTGTGGATCCATGTGGCTTCCCCGCCGGTAGACCTGGCGGAGTAGTAGCAGAGGTAGGCGCCCTCGAGCTGGACGATGGCCGTGATGACTTGTGGGAAGAGTCGGCCTCAAGTGGTGGGAACGAGGCAGAACGGTCCCTATGCTTGCGCTGGGTACTACCAGACCGTTGACGGTCCCAGCGACTGGAGCGTTTAAGGGCGACCCGCCGTTGGGTCGCTTGATCTTGTTGCTTGGAGTCTTCTTCCTGCTGGAGGGCCTCCCATTGGCGCCGCTTTATGATATACGGGGTCCTGTAGATTTCCTTACAACGGCTGTCGCCGGTGATATGCTGTTTTCCGCAAAGGCGGCACGTCGGGACGCACACGTGATCACTGGGTGGGTCGGGGATGGCGCAGCCCCTACACTTGATCACTGTACTGGCACACACGTCAGCTCTGTGGCCAAGTTCACTGCACCGGTAACATACTTCGAACTTCTTGTACAGGTTGCAACGGTGACGGGCATTGCAGAGGTAGATCCACATGGGAACACGAGGTTCCTTGAAGGTCAACAGCACGGCGGTGGTGTTCCCCAGACGGCGAAAGTCAACGATGGGAGGGTTACGGGGGTCTTCTAATTCTTCTTGGATACCTTGGCGGTCTAGGCGGAGGTCAACGCCCCGGATCACACCGCGTCCTTGACTTTCATCGGGTGCGCAGTACACTGAAATTTCGTACGTGTGGGTGCCAATCACCAATTCCTTAAGTCGCAGCACCCGTTCGGCTCGTTCGACGGCCGGGGTGCAATAGGCGAACGTGTTCTGCTTGGGGTTTACTTGAATGAGGTCTTCGCCGCGAACTGAGGACTTGGGGAAGTTTGCTGCAGTGCAAACCGCTTCGAATAGTATAAAGTTGGTAATCTTGGAGAGTAGGAGTCCTCCCCTGGGGCGGACGATGAGCTTGAGGGCATCGCTGGGCAGTCGAGGCTGCTTTGAAGCCACCGAGTTGAGAGCTAGTCGCCGCCCACGTTGGCGTGGTGTGAGCGAACGATCGGTCGCTGCGGTATCATCATTCGAGGCATTTGAGGTCTTATGGGACGTAGATCGTCCGTCCTGGGTGTCGGAAGCCGGGCGGATGGTGGTCCCTTTCGATGTGCGGGCTTCACGGCTCTTGTTTACTTGCGTGAGCCATTCGCTGGCTTCAAATTCTTCTGGGGTAATTTCCGTGCCCGCGACGATCTCCTTCATGGTACGCCGGCAGCCCGCGAGCGCGCTCGACGCCCAACGAAGCGGGCGGCGAGGCCGCGTCGACAGATTACGAGCGCGACACGGCGCGTTAGGCTTAACTGGCCGGGGGCGTGGCGGGACGGAAAACTTGCCGTAAAAGACTTGAAAACGGTCGACTTACGTCGAGGAAGGCGTCCAGAGATTCCCGGAGACGTCAGGAATCCGCTGGTATTGGTGCAAATTCGCTAAGATGAGAATTTCCGGGGATGCGCGTGAAAACGTACGGAGCCCATGTAGAGCACGACCTACTCGGCTGCCGAGACCACTGGAGCGCCACGTTCATGCTTTCCACTGATCGCAGCTCGCGCAGCGCAGTTTATCTGGCAGCAGCGTGCGTGAAACGAGCACTCATAGCTCCCTTATAGACTTCATCTTGCTTCCATCTACGCCGTGTTATCAGCGTCTAGCTGCGATGCGAACAGAGGGTGGATAGAATAAGGAAGCTCCAGTGCACGTGCGTTCAAGCCACCCGAGAGGTGTTGCTGTTTCGAACTCAATCGGTCGGAGGACGCGAAAACGAGCTCTCACTGCGCCGCCTCTTACAACGAGCATCTCGGGTGCGCGCGCGCCTGCTTGGTAGCCCCGCACTCGTGGCCGCTGCAGTGACCAAATAATTTCAAAATTAACGTCTTCAGTGCCGGCGACGCCTTTCTCGGTACTGCTGGCCTTTTAATAAAAAGAAATTAAAAGAAATTCAATCCTGCCTGCATTTTATACACTTGCTGGGCAAGAAGTCGGTATTGCCAATCCTTGCTTAAGGGTCTCATTAGAGGGGTCGTAACTGTAAGTGCAACAAAGTTATGCAATATGTTTTCAATGACTGTGAAAGCTGATGGGGAGGAGAATAAGTGGACAAAGTTTAAGAACTATAAAAAATGTATTTTTTTAATTGTCGTCAGAAGTTTCCATTGTTCAATGTTTTCTTGAACTTAGCCCGATCGTATCTCTTTACTGAAAAGTTATATAGATATAAGAATCGGCAGTTTGGTGCATAAGTATGCGAAGAAGGTAATGCGGAATTTTTGTCGCTCTGCTGCAAGGCTTTTTTGAGATAAAGACCTTGAAAGTAAAGAAAAAACGTTTCCTGGGCCAATTTTGGGGTTTTTTATAAAAATATCTACACTACACATAAAAACTAAAGATACCTGAGCAGAAGCAAAAACATGGATATATTTAAAGAAATTTCAGCTACCTAACGTTAATATATTTTGTGCAATTCATAACGAAAGTTGGCCAAAACGGCAGAGCGAATGAGTGCTCCACTCCACCTCTTCCTCATTATTGATTTCCTGTGCTTCGAAAAATTTTTTGGCGGCAAAAGAAATTGCGGATCTCTTCTTTCCACTCATCAGGCAATAATATATAAAATTTTGAAATAAATTTAAGAGGTCGACCAGCCATCGTTTGTTCGATCTTAGAATCACCCTCCTGCTACATCCTGCTATATTCTCGCTATTCTGCGCCAATGCTGCGCCAAACATGATGTTTTCATATTTCGAAAACGAAACTAATCTCTCGAGGTCGAAAGGCTCCGAGAGATTAGCATGCGCCTATCCTTACGCGCACACACCACGCTACAGTTAATGAAAATGTGCGCGCTTGTGCAGTACTGCTGGTCCGACTACCTTTCTGTTACACCGTCAAACGCATATAATGCAAGTCGCCAGAGGAACGAATATACACACTATAACGTACCAAAACATTAATTTTCAAAGACTGCACATGTGCAAGAAGTGAGGGACACGCAGCCGCGCCATTCCGAGATTTGAGTCGTGCGATCGAGTTCGCGGGCCTGCTGTACCGACAAAACGAACGCAGAAAAAGAGAAACGCTGTTGCAGAAAATCGCCGACTACTTTTCAGAGCGCTCCTCGTTTATGCTCCGGATTTCCCCGCGGAACGGCAACCGAATTTCCGCATGCTTTCGATTTCCCAGGTGTGATGTCGGAAGCAGTGGCGACCGCGAACCACCACTCGAGCGTTGCACATGCACGAGCTCGTTTTCGTTGAAAATGCGAGTCGCGCTGCTTTCAGAATCGGAAACTTGTTTCCATGTATCCACCCCTTTCAAAATGTAGCCAAACTTGTCGTTGACCCGGCATCAAACCGCACATTTTCGCCTGCTACCGACGAGGTGGTTACGCGGTTAGCGCTCGTTAGGCATAGCCTGAAGGTTTGCAACTTGGCGTGCCGCCCCCGGAAGTTTGCCCTGTAGACAACATGAGATCGGTCGCATAAGAGATCGCACAAGGGCAGCACGCGCGAACCCAGCTTCGGTTTCGTGGTCAGGAGAACGGCCGCGACAACTATCCTGAATAAACCTGCCAAGCTTGCAAGTCCGCCTGTTGGTAGCAAAGGCGAAAGCGCGCGTCGCAGAGCCTTTATATTTGCGGAACAGCGCCTTCATGATGGTGGAATTGAGGTCGCACGCGCGATATCTGCACTCTACGACGACGTAACTTGTTTCCGGACAACAAAACCGAAAAGCCGAACAGTAGTACCGTGCACTTGACGCGGACGCGGGCGTCCGTTCCGCGCGGACAGCGCACACGGAACGCGCGGCAAGCGGCAGTCTTTTCCGGCGCCTAGACAACCCTTCCTCGCGCCGCGCTCTCGTGACATTCGCAGCGCATCCTTTTTTTTAACACGGAAGTGTTTTATGCCTGGCAGAAGCGTAGCCAGAAATTTTTTTCGGGGTGGGGTTCAACCATCTTTTTTGTATGTTCGTACGTGCGTTTATATGTGCGCGTGTATATATGCACATGCAAAATCGAAAATTTTCGGGGGGGGGGGGTTCAACTCCCCACCCCCTCCCCGGCTGCGCCCCTGATGCCGGGGTCCACCGCGGCTCCACTGATATATATCCGTCACGGATATGACGTCGTAATTAAAATATAAAGACTAACAGATGGCAAAGAAAAAAAATCACAGCATATCCACGGGGTGAATGATGATGAGTGGGGCGAAGCTACGGAGGGAATCATCTGTAAACCGTGAAACTCTTCCGTGAAATGCGCCCAGTACATAATATAAAGAGTGTGAAACATCGTGTATATATTAAACATCAAACTTTTATTGTACTGTTGGTTTACGTGGTCCCTTCATTATCACTTGTGATCGGTGAAATGCAAGGAAGAAGTCCACTCCCGAGCGAAAGAGCGCCAAGAGCGACCGCATTCCCCGCTCGCCCTGTGCGAATTAAAGGCAAGGCTAGAGGGAAGACAGGACGCGCGTTCCACGACGCCAGGTCGGTAGCATGCCTAACGAAAGCCAACGGAACGCGATCGTGCAAGTGCTCCGGCTTCGCATCGCCTCATGGTTCCATTTAGCGTCCCAAAACCAAACATATTGCTCAAGGTGTGCCTTGCGTTTTTCGTAGAAATAATTTCTTTATCATGTACACTAAGACGAAAAGTTGAAAGCTCACTAGAGTGTATCGCCCGCAAAGTATGTCTTTTAGTGTGATTTAACTCTCGTACGGCAGGGTCCTCGCGCCGTTGCCGGTCCACCTCGCCCGTTGACGATCGGGCGAGGTGGCTACATGCAACTACTACCCTACTACTACTACACTTTAAGAAAAACATCTGGCGTTCTTTCGTTCTGCTTTTACAAAACATCTGGCGTCTTTCGTTGGTTTATTTCATCAATCAACGGCGTTTTGAACAAAATTTTTATTGTTTAATCACGCACAGGAGAAATCTCACCAGGCACTACCTTGGAGGTAAACAATGGCTGCTAATGGCAATGAGAGACAGAAGAAGTCGGCTTTTAGCTAACACTTACACTTCTACTTCTACTAACGTTTCCTACTGGAACATGCCAATGGCCGCTAATGGGGAATGAGAGACAGAAGAATTCGGCTTTTAGTTAACGCGCACGCTGCGAATTTTTTATTGTTCAACAACGCACAGGAGAAATCTCCCACCGGCACCACCTTGGAGGTCAAAGCGTAAGACTTGTTACTCACTACTACGACCACTACGAGGGACGAACGGGTGCCGCCTTAAGGAGCTTCGCCCCTAAAAAACTAGAAGAAAAGCTTCCGTCACCGGGAGTCAAACTTACAACCTCTTGCTCCGCAGCACACAGCGCGAAACGACTCGGCCACAGACGGCACGTTCTTTGCCATGCTAACAGCGAGCTATTTATATACACCATTTGCCGGTGGCGGTACACGGATATCGGTGGTACATCAGCGTGTTTTCGTTATCACTAGCGAGATGGCGCGAAGGGCTCGAAGAGCGCGCTTTAAAGGTCGTCGCCCCACGCGGAGGAGCGCGCGCCTCTACAGGGCGTGGTCGCTCCTGCGCGCGCTTATCTCGTGATCACGGTAGTTTGTACGTCCTGCGCCCTCACCGCAAGTTTGCGTTGAGAGCACGAAGGTCACTTCACTCACTGCAGCGGCCGCTTTTGCGAATGGAGCGTGCTGCTCACGCAGAAATAAGTTACAACTGTGACAGTTAGTTCGCGCTCATCCTGTGTATGCTTGTTCCGTGCATCCTTTCTGCTTCAGGAGCGCGTTGAAAGTTTCGAGCTGCTTGCTGTTCTTCGCATGACATTACAATTTGTTGCTGTAGTATTCATTCCTTCGCGCATGGGGCGAAAGAATGCAAAACAAACACTCAACTACGTCTGTGAAGACATGTTTCACTTTCGTGTTATGAGAGAGGGATCAGCTATGTATTTTTTACTGGTTGGTTCGCTCCTCGTCTCCTTCGTAGCGCATTCGTCACTGTCTCTGCGTACCTCCGTTGAGAAGCGCGGTCGTTACCTCGCTTATCTGAGCCGCATTATAACCGGTCTTTCATCTCGGCGGCTGTGCAGTAAGCGGTATGCGTATACATGGAGTTCTATGGGAGGATAAACGGCAGTAAGAAATATGTCCGCACTATAGCTGGTCCTTACGCTATAAGCGGTCTGAGCTGTTTGTGCATGGAATGCTATGGAATGCTGCTTAGTTCCACTTTACTCAGCTGTTTAATTGTCACAAATTCAGTTTTTACACTCTGCAATGAGCCTTTAATGGCTCCAAAAGCCTTTTTCTCTTCTCAAAAGTACGCTTTTGGTTCCTCTAAATGCCTTTATTTCCTCCTCGAAACTGCACTTTTGGCTGCTCCGAAAGCGTTCTTCCCTGCTCTAAATAGACTTTTGGCTGCTCCAAAAACCTGCTCCCAAATGGTTTCATCGAATCACATCACTGCGTGACTAAAATATAACATCACATAACAGCTGGTCACATGACTAAAAATCACGTGCATCCCATAACATCTATTCACATTACATGTTCCCGTCAAAACCACGTAACAGTTAGCCATGTGACTAAAATCACGTCACAATGTGTAACTAGTCACGTGACTAAAATTGCGTAACATCACATAAAAGCTAGTCATGTGACATGTCCCTACCATAAACCACGTAACAACTAGTCAGCTGTAGAAAACAGCGCTAAAAGACGGGACGAAGAAAGGACACAAACCACGGCGCTGTGGTCTTCATCCCGTCTTGGCTGTTTTCTACTGTTAATCGTGAACCAACTAGCCCAAATGCGTAGCCTACAACTAGTCACGCGACTAAAATCACGTAACATCATGTAACATGTTCCTGCCAAAAACCACATAACAGCTAGTCACGTGATCAGATCGCGTCACATCTCGTGACAACTAATCATGTTACTAACATCACACAACATCACGTAATAACTAGTCAAATGGCACGTTCCCACCAAAAACCTTGTAACAGCTAGTCATGTTGAGTGCTTGCGGCAAAAAAAACATGGTTGATCCCTCCGTCATAGGAATCGGAATAACACAAAAGTAAAACATGTCCTTAAAGAAGTATATATATATATATATATATATATATATATATATATATATATATATATATATATATATATATATATATATATATATATATGAGAGAGAGTTTGCACAATGTATATACATGTCTAGCAGCTATAGCACCGCTTAACGTCGATGCACCCACTTTCATACTTAGTGGTTCATCTCCATTCCGACGACCAGCGTGCACGTTCAATGATTAAACATACTCTTGTGGTAGGTGTAGTAGTTAACGGTGAAAGCGCAATCAGAGAACGAGGTATGATAGCCAGAAGAGCGTCAGATATTGGACGCAGAACTTGGTCGCCATACCGCGGCATGTTAAAGTGTGCTAGAACACCACGGCCGGACTAGAGTGAAACGCAAAGCGCGTCGCGCCGCCCCTGCAGCCCGGCCGCGATTTTTCTCGGGGGGAGCGTAAGCGGGGAACGCGGTGCTACAGCTAGGTGAGGCTTGGATTAGCGTGATGCTATGAGCGAGACCGACGCTTTTACGACGCTCGGGCTAAGATCGCCACCTCACGGTGTGTTAAGGCATTGACAAAATTGGAATTCTATTAAAAACGCGCCGAATGGGACGGACGTTTAGCAACAAGCGTGGCAGGTGCTAGTCGCGGAGGCCACAGTAATGATTAATTACTTTACATTACAGCTCACAGAGGGCAACGCCACCCCGCCGACATGCCGCCGACCGAGAGCACTGTGGGAGGAGAGTGTGAGATATAAAAGGCGCGTTTGTAAAGCGCCTAGAGTCTGTGACTGTGGTGCAGTGGATAGCGTGCCCGGCATCTGTTCTAGTAGACCGAGCCGTCGTGGGTTCGATGCCCGTTGACGGAACTTTTTTCCATCTGATGGTGTACATTTTTTCAATATCATTTCGTGACGGAAATACGTCACTGAAAACTTGGTGGACCCTGGCATAAAACACTTTCGTGTTAAAAATTAGACGCACGAATGAAAGAAACATGAAGACACTGCTGACTGCATCCGTGCATCTAATTTGTGCTGCAACAACTCAACATGCAAAGTCACCAACTAGCCCAGATGGAAACCATTCTAACAGCTTGTCATGTGAATAAATTACAATATCACGTAACAGCTATAATATGACGGAATGTTGTCCTATGACGGAATGTTGTCCTATATAGCGTTGTCCTGTATTCCTTCTTCTCGTCCACGTCTTTTTTCGCTAGTAAACATGTCCTATTATTCACGTTACCAACTAGCCCAACTTTCCGCCTTAAAGCTATACCATAGTCCCTCAATACTTTTTACTGGTCACGAAACTTCCCCGTCACTCTATGCGAGAGCTTTTTGTGCCGCCAACTTTGACCACTTTGACCGCGGGGCGGCGCCACCAGTGTTAGGGGGGCACCCGCGGCACTCGTCGAAGCAGTCGGCGAGGCGACGGCGTGGTGTGTTTGCTTTTGTGTGTCGTGCTGTATCGCGTGTGTGCGGTGCTTTCTGTGCGTCTTATCGTATTCAAACGTGACGAATACTTAGCGGCAACGTGACGAACGATGCAGAAGACGTCCTGCGTGCCGCACAGTCGCTCCGGCGAAGAAGGCGCTCGTCAAGGCCAGCGCGGCGACGGCGTGCTGTGTTCGCTTTGTTTGCGTCGTTTTATCGCGTGTGTGCGGTGCTGTATGTGCCTGTGACCATTTTCGTATGCGACAAATAGTTAGCGGCAGCTTCACGAACGATGACAAAGACATGCTGTGTGCCGCACTATCGCTCCGGCTATAGGAACCGCTGAAAAAGTATCGTTTGTGTTCCCCAGCGACTCCGAAAGCCGCGAGCAGTGGAGGCGGGCGATACCACGTAAAGAAACGAGCGCATTCTCGTTCAGTTCACCAAACGTTCGAGCATGCGAAAAACATTTCTATAACGAGGACATTATTCGCAAAGACGAATGCGTTATAGAGAGGTTGCCGCGCGAAAGAGTGAAGCTGAGGGCCGGCGCTTATTTGAATGTCTCCCGGCTTACTTGGCCAAAAAGAAGCCGGCAGCTCGGCAGTTGCCTCACAGGCGGCCGGTCAAGAGTCGTTGGGAGTAGGATTCCAGTGGGGAAAATGCTGTGCAGAGGATCCGCGTGGACGTCTCCGACGAATTGGATGCAGTAAATCATGGTAAATATTGCAGTTTTACGCGGCTTGCTCTTCTGTGTTCTTCGGCACGCTGATTATAACGCAACTTCAGCAAATGTGATGGATTTCGTAAACCTTTGTGTTTTTCCCCTTGTTCTGCAGAAAGTGTGCCGACGGTAAACAAGGCTGAGGACAAAGCTTGCAAAACAGAGCTGAGTTCTTCACTGTTTGCCTTCAGTTTCTGCTTTCAAAATAAAATGATTATAGCCAGCAATTTACTGTTTGTTATGAATATATAGAATAGATCAAGTCCACTGGCTTTCACCTTTTAATAAGATGCTAAAGGATTGAATATTTCCTCTAGATCAAACAGCTGCGCAAGACCCTTGTTCAACTTTCGTCCAAGTGAAAGAAGCTGCTGTAGAGCATGGCTGGGAAAATACATTATACAATCGCTTGGCACTTCGCAGAGTGCAAGGGTCCTTAGCCATTTTGCAAGAAAGAAAATAAAAAAGAAACTACGCCATGTGGCTCTGCAATGTGCCTGTAAATATAAGTACACATGTTTTTGCGCCTCATCTCCCTGGAATGCGAGCGCTTCAACAAGCAGCGCCGCCGTCTGTGTCCTTCTTTCTCTTGTCCGCCGTTTTTAGCGCTGTTTTTTATGTGAAGCATGTTTAGCAGCACACCTTAGCTGCTTAGCCACCGAGGCTGGTAAAAGAGCGTTATCAGAGTTTTCGCTCGTATTATTACAATATTGTTGTGATATTCACTTCAGAGTTTTGTGCGTGCAGTCTGTCCGAGACAGAACTTAGCGACGCATTGGCCGTCTAAAATTTTTTTCTCTAACGTGGTATTTCCTACGCCGAGCGTCGGTGGTGCACGGAAATGTACCAGTAACGTTTAACTCGGTCATGTATATTCAGAAGAATTTAAGCTAAGTCTTTTTTCAAAGCATGGATAAATCGCCGGGAGAAAGTATCATCGCGTAAGTTGCGCGCGTCAGTACGTTTTTTGGTGAAGAGACGGGATTCACGCCCGTCGTACGTACGGCTGTGTTGGTCGCGGTTCTTCCGCTGACGTCGGCTACAGCCTCGTGGAAAATAAAAAGCGTCAAAAAGGCATGACCGAGCAGTCTTTGCTAAATCAGCGTGCAGGGCGTGGCTGCACGCCGATTTCGCCGCGATCGAAAGGAATAGAACACTGCCGCAACCGAACAGACATTTATGGCCGCTACGCGCAGATACGAGTACGCTGCCTATACGCGATGGGTGATCAGCATATAAAAAAGCCACGGAAATATGTCCGTGAAACCACCAGAGCGAGTCGCCGCCACGGAAACCTCTTGACGCAACAAAAAGCCGTTTAAGCGGCCGCGATGAAAGCCCCCTTGTCTGCACTAACGCCCCTGGCGGGAGACTATGTCCCTATACCAAACTTGGCCCGAAGTTTCGTGACCATAAAAAAGTATTGAGGGACTATGGCTATACTCTGGTGCAAGTCAAGAAAAAAGCGCCTTTTCGCCATCAAAGGACCCTCCTCCAGCCAATGGCATCACCATGTCATCATGACGTCGCGGCTGACTGCCTTTGCGCTGCGCTCACGAGAGGAATCAAAAAGCGTGTTCTTCTGCGCTTACGGACTTGAAACAAAATGGCCGCCTCCACTCTTTGTGACAATCCATTGGCGTCGTCAGTGGGATCACGCTCTCGCAAGCTGACTTTAGTGCCGTTCATCCCAATTTGAATTCCGCGAAAAGCCTTGTTCGTGTGTTGTGTGCAATGTTCGGTAATGACGATCGCTGTGGTGGTTCGTTTGCTGCGTAAGCGCTCGGCGCTGCTTGGAAACAGCCGCCGATGTTTGTGCCATTGATCGGTGCTCTAATACCCTGTGCGATACAAAGTGGTCGTCATCATCCTCTGTAGGTGTTTTGTCTTGAGCGTGAAGTGTTGCGCGTTCTGCCGTTTTATCTCTCCTGCGTCTGTGGTGTATGCTGCTTCACACGCCTGTTGTCAGACCATTGACGGCGACAGGTGGTGATAACTGCTTCTTTATTTCTCATTGATTACCCCAGGAAGTCGTTAATATTATCGTTGTGCATAGAGCACGACGTTAGCAGGTGGTTCCCGCTTATTGCGCCCGCAAAAGGGATGGCTGTCTGGTTTAGAATCTCTCAAAGGGTGACCGCTTCATTATTCTCACGTTTATTGCTCGCTGGGGTGTGATTACGCCTGTTTCTGTGCAGGAGGAAGAGCATAAATTCACCGTCAGCAATAAAGCAGCAGTTCACTACTCCAGCTCACCAGTAAACTGTCTCATGTGTTGTATTCTAATGGGAAAATAAAACTAATTGAACTAAAATTTTATCTTCGCTCAAAATGAAGGCTTCAAGAGGAACTCCTTTACGGCGCGGACGTCCTTATAGAAACATGGGTCCAAGCGCTGACTGTAGGCGCAATGTGCTCGGACGTGATGTCACGGTGACACCATTGACTGGAGGGGGGTCCTTCGACGACGAAAAGCCGCTTTTTTCTTTACTTATACCCGAGTATAGTCACGTGGCATGTTCCCGCCCAAACCACGTAACACATGTGTAGTGTTGGAAACCGACTGAAACGAAAGAAGAATAGCCAAGCCTAGCCATACTTAGTACTATTAGCAAAAACTTAGCATTTCTAGCAAAAGCTTGGACTTGGCTTTCGCTTCAAGAGCAAAATGGGGCGCCGTGCACATTCCCCTCTTTCTTTCTTTTTCTCTTATGTCGCTGTTCTTTCTTAGTATTTTTTGTCTCTGTTTATTCCTATTTCTTTCTGTCTTTATGTATTTCTTCCTCTTTCTCGCTCTTTCTTTCTCTTTTTAAATTTCGTTTAAAAGTCGCAAAAAAACCCGCACGTTGCACAGCCTCTTGGAATAGCTTTGAAGCTGAGTTATGGAGTCTTGGCAAAGTGAAGCACAATAAGGGGGACAGAAAGCTGAGACTGACAGTATGAGCACTACTAACAACTGAGAGCATTTATTCTAAAGCACCACTGAAGCTAGACAATAGGAGCATGAGCACACGAGCGAACATCTAGCATTTATTGGAAAGCATTGCGCAGCTAGACGATATGCACATGAGAGGCGATGCTTTCCAATAAATGTTTGCAGTTGTTAATAGTGAAGTGGCACGGGTATTAATGGAGGGCTCTGGAATAATAGGCGCATCTAGTGCTTGGTCTCCACCACACCGCAACCACTGTTGCTGGGATTGAACCCATTCTCTAGGGCTCAGCAGCTGAATCAACAGCACACCCGCAACGACAGTGTTCAACGTTGCATAGTGCCTAAAGTCATGAAACTGAGCTCAAATTTACTTGTCTTTCGGTAATGCATGGCAAATGGGATATCGCAAAAGGACGCCGGCGACCAGTTTAGACAGCATGCCAGCAAGCCGACAGCGGTTCTTCAGTGGTCCTGTCAAACCATGAAAACTTACGACAATGAAACGTATTTTAGATGCGAAGTATCTTATGGCGGAGTTCAATCCGATGGTGGTGGTGGTGGTGGTGGTGTGCGACGTGACCACACTTACTGCGCATGCGTATACCCTCTCCACTCACTCTCTCCCATCCCCCTCTCCCCTCCCCTCTCCACTTTCCCTCTCCCCTCAACCGTCTCCTCTTTCCCCCTCTCCACACCCTCTCCCCCACTCCCTCGCCCCTCTCCCTCTCCACTTCCCCTCTCCCCTCCCCTTTCCACTCTTCCTCTGAAACGCGGGCTAGACCAATGGGCTAGACATGCCGAAATTCTCTCCTGCGCAACGCCGCGCATGCGCGTCCCCTCCCCCTCTCTCTCCTCTCCTACGCTGCCCTCCTCTCGCACGCCTGTCGACCGCGTTCCCCCTTCGATCTGTGAGAATAATTAACGGCCAGGCTAGAGGGAAGACAAGACGCGCGTAGCGTTCCTCTTCGCGTTCCACGACGCGAGGTCGGTAGCATGCCCAACGAACGCCAACGGAACGCGATCGTGCAAGTGCTCCGGCTTCGCATCGCCTCATGGTCCCCTTTAGCGGGAAATGGTGTAATTTTTTATACTGACGCTAATGGTATGGGTTTTACGGTGTGGTGAATGCACGGGCACAGCTGAACTTAGGTTAAGTCCTCAATCAACACCACTTCTTGCTAAGAAAAAATGCGGCAGATGCCACCCATTTTGGCAGTCGAGTTCATACGGGAAGCAGTCAATGAGGAGCTGCCAATGCTGCATTTGTATCCAAGTCTTACGATGTGAATTGATGTCTTTGCGTAAGTTGTTTAGATGTGTGTGTTTAGGTTTAGGTTGTTTATAGTGGGCTTACGATCTGCACAGCGTGGTTGCTGACTTAGGGGCGTTGTAGCACGTTTATCGCCAGCTATAGCAAGCAATTACAGCTAGCTTTTACAGTTCGTTGGTGATAAAATCTGGAATGTTATTCCTTTTGAAATAAAAATGTGCTCTAATTTCACTAAGGCACTAGAAAAACACTATTTAGAAGACTGTACTGATATATTAATGTCCTGTCATATTTAGTCTGATGACTGTCTTAATTTTAGTATGTAAGTAGGTGATTTTCTTTCTTCGTTCTTTCCTGTGTCGTAACGGTTTTGTGCGGTTATTTCATGTACTGTAATGTTTCTTTGCTGGATATTATGTAACTTTTTAGTTACACTTTTCCGAAGTGGCATTATAAAATGTTTCTTTTTGGACCCAAACTGGCCTATGGCTATGGGTCCACACAGTGTATTCAAACTTTTTGTAAAAAATGTGAGCAATAAAATTCAATTCAATTTAATTCAATATGACGCGCAAAGTGTGTTGTAGGTTTACCCACCGTGATAGCTTAGTACTCATGGTACTAAGAGGTAAGGTGCCGCTCTGCTAAGCGCGAGGGTGCGGGTTCAATTCCCGGCCGCAGCGGTTGCATTTCGATGGAGGCTAAATCTAACGAGCACTGGCGTGCTTAAATTTAGGCGCACGTTAAAGAATTTCAGGTGGTCAAAATTAATCCGGAGTCCCCTACTATGACCCGCCGCATAATGATATAGTAATTTTGGCACGTAAACCTCGGCCGCAGCAAATATCCTTACGATTGTTCTTCTTATTGTCTTATACAACTTCTATGTTCACTGTTGTTGGCTTTCACCTGTGTTTGTAGCCTCTCTTGTCCCTCATGCTGTTTCTGGATTGACGTTGTCAGTTGTGGCGTTTTTTAAAATGATTTATGTCAGTCCCCAAGTGGCTTATTACTCGGAGCATCATTATGACTATTGGTGCTGCTGCGAAGTTCTCCCCAAAGATGTCCTGGAGAGGAAAGAATTTCTTGACCAAGTGCTTCACAAATGCATGTTGGAATGTGAACGAGTTTTATCTGACGAAGAAGAAAAGCAGCTCATCAAGCTCGGAGAAAGTCTGGTGGTGCTTAATCTCCAAACAGTTGTGGAGTACCACAACGTCAGGCTCTGTTGGGACTCAGTGCACGGAGCATAAAGAGCAGGTCTATGAAAACTGTGTGGGCACTCCGATTTTTTACACTGTCCCATCTTATCCCACGCTGCGTCTCATTTTTCCCCACTGGTTCAGACAAAATGAAACATTCATGACATGTTTATTTCGTTTTTCTTTAACTTTTCCAACAGTGGGAACTAGGTCATGTTTATGTACTGCATTTCTTGTGCCCAGAAGAAAGTTACTGTTCTTTTGTTTTATGGTACTGAATGAAATTTTAAAAAATGTTCACTATTTGCAGATTTTTGTCGCATTTTGCCCCGCGTAACTACGAAAATTGATGAACATAAATTGCATGACATGATAGAACAAAACTGGCATAGAATAACAGAGAGCTGAGCTAGTTGGTAAGTAATCATTCTAAAAAGACAGGGCGTGCAAACACGGACACAACAAAGAAGTCAGGACACCACAAACGCCGATGTTTGTGGTGTCCTGACTTCTTTCTTGTGTCCGTGTTTGCACGCCCTGTCTTTTTAGAATGAAAACTGGCATGACGTATGACATGAGTGTGTTACGAATATATTTCACATATGACATGAACATCATCTCATGCATGTCCTGATGTACACGGCAAGGTCTTGGTGTTCTCGTGGTCGTTTCATGAACTTGGTATCTACCAAAGACATGATGCGACATAATTGCATGAACAACATGAATTATAGGTTGTGACATGCAGGGAAAGAAAGGACAGGATGGGCTATTGAGATTGGAGTGCCAATGTGGAAGTAAGGGTAGATATATCAGAGTCATCGACTATGCAGCCTAGATAAGCTGATTTCATGAACGGTGCCCCAGTGTACAATCTAGCAGGACACCACATGCCCCTTCCTGTGGGTAACTCTGCTTACACTTGACACATTGAAAAAGGTCCAGCATGGTAACTTGGAAAGGCTTCTTAAGAAGGTGACTGACTTCCAGGAAGGAAAGAAGATGCCTTTTTAAGGGCTCGTTTTTCTTTGTTAGGGACAATATTAACGAGAACTAGCAGACAATAATGCCAAGGAAAGTATAGGAGATGTTATTTGTAATAATTGGGATATAAATGTGAAGAAAGTAAAGTGGATGAAAAACTTGCCGCCGGCAGGAAGGTCACTCATGCAGCTTATGGTGTGCTGCTGTAAGTATCACCTCCCCACTCCCTCATCATGTATTACATTTACTCAAGTCAGTGAGGATTCTGAATTGGTAAACATAAAGTTTGTAGGATTTTTATGGGAGAACGTTTCTTGAGAGTCTTTCACTAAAACTGAGTCATGATTGCTTCTTTCCAAGGACACTGTCATAATATTTTAACAATTTATGTTTTTGCGATTATTTATGAAAATGTGTGTTGAGGAAGCACTACTGTTGCCGGTTGTTTAGAGAGACATTCAAATAATTGATTGAATGCTTGCAGGCATCTACCATTGTGACGTAATAGGAAATTAGTACAGTATAAGAGACACTGAGATGAAAGACAGTTGAGTGTAAGAAACACACTAGTGCGCCTACACTGAAGGAGGGGTTGATCAGAAAATGAGAATGTGGTACCCTGCTTATAAGAAACACCTCACATAATTGACAAGAACTGCACCACGGTGCATGTCTCTTATAAAGGCGTTCAACTGTAATATGTAGGACAAAATGACTGCTGTTTAGACAACATGGCTTAGATGTAAGCAATTACCATGACGCCTGTCTTTTTCTTATCAAGTGTGTGGCTCCTTGTCTTTGTTTAATTATTGCATTATTTTTGATGATATACAGAGATATGAGGTTGTGCCTGAAATTTTAAAACAGGGAAAGGTCTGTTAGGACTGGATCTGTTGACCTGCTTGATCGAGAGATGACTGCTTTTGGACGGAGTACAGTCAGGCTTGGCTTTAAGAAAATTGACAGGACATGAAAAATAATTTGTTGTGGAATATGCTTGGAAAATTTCTTAATAAGGCCACTGAAAGATTTTAATTGGAGAAATTCGAATAATCCGAACTTCTGTGGTCATGGTAAGTGTAAGCATTATTTAATATCATCAAACCCCCATTTATTCAGGTTTACCGTATTTGCTTGCATATAACCTGTGCTTAAAAAGTGGGAGTTGTTATATGCATATCTTTTTTTTTCTTTCTGCAGAGTTAATGTTAGGGGTGCGGGTTATATGCGAGAAAATATGGTATTTGGGGGCAACATTATTAGAGTGGGAAACCCAAGGAACATACCAAGAACAGTGTGCAAAAGCACATTAAACAAGGGAATAAGAGCAGCACTAGAGGCCTAGCGAACAGGGCCATGTACTGGAACAACAGAAAAGCCTGAACACTTTGTGTCTATTTTGCACTTGTCATAGCGTTGGGCACTTCACTCTCGTCGTTCACTGGGGGCTTCACAGGATCCTTGCACTGTAATACTGTACCATTTCGGAACTGTACAATGATAATGTGATTATGCAGCTATCAGCAATCCGGAACCTAGCCACAAATTTTGTTTCTAACACTTGCTGCAGCAGTTTCTTTCTGGCTGGTTGTTGGTGCTTCACTATGTAGCACGCAGAGAGCATTGAACGTAAATAAAAACCGCCATGTGCGTATGCCTCTTGCTTGGCAGGTGGTGGTGATGGAGGTGAAGGGGCTTAAGTCGCTGGCTCCGAACCGCATCGTCTACTGCACCATGGAGGTGGAGGGGGGTGAGAAGCTGCAGACGGACCACGCTGAGGCCTCTAAGCCCATGTGGGACACCCAGGGCGACTTCACCACGGGACAGCCGCTGCCCTTGGTCAAGGTGAAGCTGTACACCGAGAGCCCCGGTCTGCTCTCCCTGGATGACAAGGAGCTGGGCAAGGTGCTGCTGCACCCCAATCCCCTGAGTGCCAAGGCACCCGAGTGGTACCGCATGGTGGTGCCTAAGAACGCTCAGGACCAGGACTTGCGCATCAAGATCGCCCTGCGCATGGACAAGCCCCAGAACATGAAGCACTGCGGGTGAGTACTGATATGAGCAGCTTTGTTCTGCTCTGTTGGGTACTCGTAGTGCTCTGTTGAGTACGCACATCCAGGGTAAGCATACTGCTACGAGTCCTTTTAAAAAATGCTAATCCTTTCCACACTTTTCGCACTTGGCCCGTGTAGTGCATGAGTGCCCTGAAGGTGTTTCCTTTTTTATGTGAACTTTTGTGGTAAGTGTCCATTCTAATTGTCATCAGTGTCGTGCCCAGCACACCAGTTGCCTGCTGCATACTGCCCACCTTTAATAGTTCAGCGCAAAAAAGAAACACGAAAAACACAAGGAAGTGCACTACACAGTGTTTTTCGTGTTCCTTTTTTGCGCTGAACACGTTGAGTATGTTCCAACTGGCTCAATTTGCCACCTTACTTCACCTTTAATAGATTTTCCACTAATATGTACAAGTACAGGGACACAATATTGCCACCCTAAACTATGGAACTGAAACCAGGTAAAAGATATACACAGCTCGACATATATCTCTCCTTATTGCTTTTATTGCAATAGAAATTATATGAACACTCTCGGCGGATCTCTGCCGTCGCCGTCATGTCCCGCATATGTATATGCATGTATATATATAAAAGGCACAAAGAAAAATAAATCAGAAGAAAACAGATTCCAGAGCACCCGACCAGGGATTTGAACCAGCGACCCCTCGCTCCACAGCGCACCACGTTAGACAACTCTGCGATGCGCCATGCATCCGCCGGGATAATAACGGCGAGCTATTTATATATTTATTTATATGCACCATTTACTGCTGCCGTTACGCAGAGCTTGAAGGAGCTTGAGCGTGTGCTCTATCATGCAATGTGTCCTACTTTTCTTTAAATTTGAAAACTCCCCTTGAAATGTGTGCGAAGAAGTGGCCCCTTTTTGTACCCACTCGCGATGTAAGACGAAAGAAAAAGAACATCGGGCACACCTTGCAACAGACGCGTGGCGGGAGATGCAGAGGGGTCACTCCACGCACTGAAAAAGAAAAAATAAGAGAAAAAAAGAAAAACAATTACTTAAGAGCATCGCGTTCTGCATAGGCGACACTTGCAGTGCGCTGCTGAAACACAAGGTCGTAACAACTGTGACAGTTGTTAGTTCACGCTTGTCCTGTGTATACCTGTGCGTTCTTTTTGAGCGGCGTCCTTTTTTGCGCTTCAGCGGCGCGCTGCAAGTTTCGAGCTGCTTGTTGTTCTTCATGTGACATTCCAATTTCTTGCTATCGTATTCAGTGCTTCGCCCTTGCGGCGAAACTCTGACTTTTTTCAGTGTGTTAGTACATTGGTTAATCGCGCTTAGTCTAAACATGACAAGAGAGATATACACAGCAAGGTGACTCATCAGTATTATCATCATCCTCAGCCTGACTACGCCCACTGCAGGGCAAAAGCCTCTCCCATGTTCCGCCAATCAACCCGGTCGTGTGCTTCCTGCTGCCACGTTGTACCCGCAAACTTCTTTATCTCATCTGCCCGCCTAACTTTCTGTCTCCCCCTCGCGCGTTTGCCTTCTCTTGGAATCCAGTCAGTTACTCTTAACGGCCAGCGGTTATCTTGCCTACGCCGTACATGTCCATTTCTTCTTGTTTTCGACTAAGATGTCCTTAACACCCATTTGTTCCTTGACCCACTCTGTTGTCTTCCTGTCCCATAAGGTAACACCTGTCATTTTCCTTTCCATTGCTCGCTTCGCAGTCCTCAATTTAAGGTGAACCTTCTTTGTAAGCCTCCATGTTTCTGCTCCGGAGGTGAGTACCGGTGAGATGCATCTGTCGTACACCTTCCTCTTGAGGGATAGTTGTAAACTACCATTCATGATTTGATAATGCCTTGGAAATGTGCTCCATCCCTTTCTTATTTTTCTATTGCTTCATTGCCTGTCCTAAGCAGATGTATTCCTTTACAAATTCCAGTGCCTCGCTACCTATCGAAAAGCGCTGTTCTCTTCCGAGGCTGTTGCACATTACTTTAGTTTTGTGAATATTGAAAGACGCCGGACGACCGGACCAGATAACGCAAGCACAACAGTTTATTTCGCAGTCTCTGCCTCGGCACAAAACACGAAGAAGAAGAACAGGGATGATGATGGCTATGTACAAATGAGAACGATGCAGTATGTTAAATGTGCTTACACTAATTTCCCCCCTCTTCGAAGCGGCCAGCCTGGCCGCAACTCAAAGATCGGCTGAACGAGTAAAGAACGGCTTCATAGGGGAGGCGTGTACAATCTCTGTGCTACGATGACGGTGGTCAGTGACGGACAGAAGCGGGGTGAGGAGATAGTTCACTGGGGAAGTTTGTCGTAGAACGGTGTAGAGGCCAGTATACCGGTGAAGAATTTCTCGCTAAGTCCAGACGTTCGAACCGGGGTCCATAGTAAGACCTTATCTACTGGATAAAAGACCACGTCATGTCGTTTACTGTCACAGCGTCGATTTCGTTCCTCTTGTACAGCTTCCGGGTTTAGACGAGCAATTTCACGGCAATGCGCGACTCGAGCTGCATACTTTACTGGTAGGTTAGTACTGGACGGAGCAGGGGTAAAAAAGAATGCCGTGTCGAAGACGCAGGAGGCAGTCCGTCCATACACCAGGAAGAAAGGACTGTAGCCAGTAGATCGTTGTGTTGCAGTATTGTAAGTGAATGTGAATAATGGTAAGATGTTGTCCCAGTATTTGTGGTCAGGACGTAAGTACATGTAAATCATGTCAGAGAGCGTTCGGTGGAAACGCTCAGTAAGGCCGTTCGTCTGCAGGTGGTATGTAAACGGGGTTTTATGCATATTACTCGCCTGCAGGACGTCGTCGAGGACCTGTGAAATGAAGGCCTTGCCATGGTCACTCAAAAGAGCGCGAGGAGCTCTGTTGCGCAAGACAATAGAGTGCAAGAAAATGTCGGCGATTTCTGTAGCGGTACCAGAATGAAGAGGTGCAGTCTCGGCGTATCTTGTTAAATGGTCGACTGCAGTGACAGTCTAACGGTGATTGGAAGGCGTCAATGGCAGGGGACCATACAAGTCAATTCCGACAAATTCAAAAGGTGTGGTCGGACAGAGTATAGGCTGAAGGAAACAGGTGGGAGGAGATGTGGATCGTTTATGGTGATGACACGAGCCCACGTATTTGGCAACCGTTGTGGATAAGCCAGGCCAGAAGCAGCCGGTCTTGATGCAGTCGTAAGTCTTGTGGAAGCCTAGGTGGCCGGCAGCAATGTCATCGTGAAATGCTTCTAAAACACGAAGACGAAGGCACCGGGGAAGGACTGGCACTCACTTGTTACACGTGGGATGATAAATGTAGCGATGAAGCACCCGATCTTGTAGGCGAAATTGTCGAAGCTGGCGTCGCAAGCAGCTGTGGGTGGTTTAGTGATGCCGCGAAGGCGATCAATGAAAATTCGACAGTAAGAGTCTGCCAGCTGAAGTGAACGGAAATCGGAGCGCAAATAAAGTTGCATTTGATCCACTGAGGTAATCGAGAGCTGGCGTGAGGCAGGCGGGACATCGGAGCCACTCAAAGGAGATGCAGAGGGTGTGTTATCAAGAGAAAGCGAAAGTGGGCATCGGGACAGCCTGCCGGCATCATGATGACATTTGCCAGACTTGTACGTGATGGTAAAGTCATATTCTTGCAAGCGCAGTACCAACGTCCTAGACGCCCCGACATATTCTTCATTGATGACAGCCAACACAGTGCGTGATTGTCGGTGACGATGGTGAAGTGCCGGCCGTAGAGGTATGGGCGAAATTTCTGTATCGACCAGACAATGGCCAAACACTCCTGCTCCGTGATCGTGTAGTTGCGCTCCGCTGTCGACAAGGTCCGGCTAGCATATGCCACAACTTGCTCTTTAGAGGCGGCGTCACGCTGTAGAAGCACTGCTCCGATACTTTGTGCGCTTGCGTCAGTGTGGAGTATAGTGGGCACTATCTCATGAAAGTGGCGAAGCACTGGTCCGGAAGTCAGGCGTTCTTTAAGGGTTTCAAATGCAAACTCTCAGTCGTTGGACCATGCAAAAGAAGCACCAGTGACTAATAGCTTATTTAGGGGAGCCGCTGTGCTAGTAAAGTTGCGTATAAAGCGACGAAAGTAACAACTGTCTGTCGCCAGACTAAGAAATCTGCTCAACGTCTTCTGGTTGGAGGTTAAGGGAACTGCAGTACAGCTGCGATTTTGTCAGGGTCTGGCCAGATGCTGTCTTTCGAAACGACTTGACCGAGGACTTTGATACTTTTGCTGGCGAATGTCCACTTCTTTGTATTTATCTGAAGGCCAGCGTTGGAAAGGCACTCGAGTAGCTCATCTAATCGTTGAAGATGTTGGATAAAGGTAGATGAAAAAACAAGGATATCATCTAAGTGACAGAGGCAGGTCTTCCATTTTAGGCCACGAAGAACGGTATCAATAATGCGCTCAAATGTGGCTGGGGCGTTGCACAAGCCAAATGGCATTACATTAAATTCATAAAGCCCGTCCGGCGTAGCAAAGGTGGCTTTTTTTCTTTGTCAGCCTCGTTCATGGGGATGAGGGAAAAACTAGACGCCTAAAACACCGTAAGAATGACAAAGAAGCAAAGGGAAAGAGCGTCACTCGCAACCGATTTATCCTCAGAAGAAACGCAGAAAATATATATGCCGCACCACACACGCGCGCACCGCACTGCATCAGCTAGTCACTACGCATAAAAAAAAACACGAGGTCAATAAAAAGGCATATCTAATCAAGCAACGACAAGCAGAATTGGAACTCAGACATGCGCAAAACCACTGATGTGTCTCTTACACACAAGTCGCCTTTCTTCTTTATTCAAAAAGCTTCCATTAATTCCCGGGCCAGAGCATCTGAGCTTTTGGCGAGAACAGAAACGCTTGAAAAACTCGCCTCACAAGAACAGGAATGGCAATGTGCAGGCAAATGTGCTGCCGAATTATTTCGAAGCGACAGCTGATGTTCCCTAACTCTGACGTTCAAACACCGACCGGTTTGGCCGATGTAAACCCGACCACAACTAAGTGCGATTTCATACACCACGCCCACGGTGCAATCCACATACAGTACTTCGAAGCGTGTTTTTTCCCACCCAAAGTGGAGGTCCCACAAGTGCAGGGTAGCCTACCGGGCTCAGCCCTGGTTAACCTCCCCGCTTTTCTTTTATTCTTATTCTCTCTCTCTCGTGGACAAATGCCAGCCAACTTTCGTGGCGCAGAAAAAACTACAGGCACACTGTACCTGTTAGCCACGTTCTTAAGGTTGTGCGCTACCTTATGAACATAAGGTAGCACCATAGGTCTTTTGACCATGGGCTGCCTGCTTTTCCTTGTGCCCTTCAACTTTTGAAGGAGGGTTTCGGCAATGGATACAACGACAGAGTTAGGATAGGCAGCTGAATGCAGCCGCCTAACCTGATCCATGTAACTATCCTGCATTCTGTGAGGACAAGATTTCACCAGCGCTTCCTGGAGACACATGGTCGCAATGGCTCTTTTAACAAGTTTAGAATGGGCCGCATCGAAAGGTAAGAGCTCTTTGCGCGAACGTGGGTGATAGGCCCAGTTCACGTGTCGCTCCGAGAAAGTGATGCTCAAGTCTAAAAATTGCAAACTATTGTCAATGGGAAGCTCATACGTGAGCGAACGGCCGTTAGCATGTTGTCTGAAAAGTGCTAGATCTTCATCCACTGAGCTAGCGGTGGTCAACAAAGGATTAGTGTTGAAAATAACTAAAAATCGTCCACATACTGAAAGACCTTCAGCACCTTTGCATCGTCAAGTACTTGAGCTAATTCTGTGTCAAAGGAAGCTAAAAACATGTTGCACAACATTGGAGCGACACGAGTGCCAGTGCAAATCCCTTTTAGCTGAACGTAAAGAAGGCCATCATGTACTGCAAAAGTCGAGGCGAGATAAAATTCTAACGTCATAAAGCTTTCTAGATATATGCCTGCGGCCCTCTCAAACGCTAGAACTCCGCTCGCTTCAATACAGGTTCTAAAAATTATAAATAGCTCAGAGTTCAGCACAAAATAGAATAGGTAATCTACATCTACTGAGAATGATTGGAATGAAATGGGTGTAAAGCTTTTTGAGCACGTGGTTCGTAGCTCCGGCATTGCTGGTTGTCAGAACAAACGATACTTAAGTCTAAAAACCTGATACGCCCCTCGCCCGGCCATTCAACTGTCACTTCTAGGGGATCAAGACCTTCGCGAAACACGTCCAACACTTTGGCACTCTCACTTTCAAAATTGTTCCACGCGCTGTCAATAAAAATAATAAAATCATCTACATAACGAAACACTTTCTTAACATTTGTCCCCTCGATACGATTTGTCTTTTCATTCGAATCATTCGAAACTAACCAAGAGAGGTATCGCGACGATGTGCCTCAGCACTACTTTGAACAAATCTTGTGCCCACCTAACACAGCATAGCTTCCAGGACCAGATTTCACGCCTGAAGGAATCTGGCTATCCAGATCATGTTTCAGCGTCTGTCGCAAAGAAACAACTGAAAAGAAGACGCAGAACTTCAAGCCAGTGTAACGCACAAGGCCGCGTAACGACAGAAACGAGATGCACTGATGTAATCCCCTATGTTCACCAGCTGTCACATAATCTCGAGAAGGTGGCATTTCGCGATAATATTAGGGTAGTCTTCTCAGTGCCCGATGAAACTGTGCGCCATGACAAATCCAGTTAGGGCAGAAAAAGTTGGTTGCACAAAAAAGCATGCAAACAAGTTTGTTGATTGCAAGAGTTTTGTAATCTATCGTGTTCCGCTCTCTTGTGGAAAGCAATACGTAGGCCATACCATCAGATGTGTCAATGAGCGATTAAGAGAGCACCGTGAAACACACAGCGCGAAACTACGACGGGGACACAGGAAGGAAACACACAGCGCTGTGTGTGTTTCCTTCCTGTGCCCCGTCGTAGTTTCGCGCTGTGTGTTTCACTATGCTAAACCAACATCCCCAAATTCGCTCTATTGTAAGAGAGCACCATTAAAATCGAATAGACTGGCGCCTGGTGGGTTCTAGCACTCCACGTTCATGCATGCGGTTGCCAACCATTGTTTCATAACACCGTCATTGTTGGTCAACATAAAGAAGAGATCACCCGTCTTATAGTTGAAGCCGAGTTTATCGATGCGCTTGGTGAGTTGTGTGTGAGCAAGCCATCAAAACATTGTCACCTAAAGAGTAAAAGTTCTTGCGCAAGCGGTGATTTACAGTTTTATCCTGTCATGATTTTGCTTAGGTGAAGTGGTTTTTTTGCGTATTATCTGAGTGATCCCACGTGTTCAGCTGTCTGCCTGATTTTGATGGTATAAAGAAGGTCTGTTTCTTGAAAATAAACATGTTGTGGCTAGTAGCGCCGTGTGGTGTTCCTTTGTGCCTTCTCGTGTCCGTGTTTCCTTTCGCGCTACACCAAAAGCTTTTCATATGAGTAACCAACAAGCCCACGTTGCAGCCCTCATCTTCAAGGCTGCTACTGCTTTCCTTAGTGCGTGTGTCTTCCCCTCTCCTCCAACCCAAACAAAGGAGGAGCGGAGGGCAGCTGCGAAACAGGGGCCGATGTGTCGAATGGGGTGAGTCAGAACGAAAGAGGAAAAAAGGAGTGCACCATTGTCATTAAAAAAAAAAACATTGCAGAAACCAGCTTACTTTAATAGTCAAAATGTACTTTTGGGCTAGTTGGTTCATAATCGTAGTAGAACAGCGCCGGCGAAAACAACAGACCAGACGAGGAGAAGGACACGTAACACAAGGCGCACTAACAACTGAAAGTTTATTCGGTATCTGCACAGAATAAATACTGCCTTCACATGAATAAACAGAAGAAAGAAGGTTACAAAAGCTATGACACTGTATCACGTGGTCACTCCTACTGTGCGTGCAAAACGGTTCCTGAAAGAAATCTGACATCCTTCTCTGAAAGCAAAACAGAAGGCATGCTGACACAAGATTCCCCGAGCTTTTTAATCTCTAGGGCTTCAACAACCTCCCTTGTTAACCTGTCAGCTGACTTGTACATGACGCCAGTGCTTTCAATGTGATGCCTAAGTCCGTGTACCATTCGAAGGCGTCCGAAGCGTTGGCTTCAACATTTAAGCAGGTCAGTGAAGTTAGCCTGAGTAAGATACGAACAAAAGCCTCACAATTATGTAGAAAACTAAATCTCGCAAAGCTATCGACTGCCATTGAGTCAAACAAGACGCTAAGTCTTGATGTGTTTTTTGCAGCGAAGACGCATAAACCGGAGTGTCCCCTTCGTGTAATTGTGTCAGAAGACAGAGCATGGCAGAAATGTTTGTCTTTGTACCTGCAGCAGAACTTAGACCAATTGATGGTTGATGATCCCTTCAAAGTAAAGAATTCTGAGCAAGTTGTGTGCTTTCTTGCAGAAAATGAGACTAGACAACTGAATGCTTTTTCAATTGACATCAAAGACCTGTACTACGCGATACCACAAGATGCTCTTCTTACTAGCGTAGCGGAATGCATTGACAGCTACGGGGCGGTTTCATTCCAAAATGCTTCCGGTATAGCAGTAGGCTCGTTCCTGGAGCTGCTAAGAACCTACCTTGGCTCTACTTATGTAGAATGGAAAGGGGACATCTGTTTACAAAAAGATCGTGTGTGCATAGGTTCATGCATAGCTCCGATACTAAGTGACATCTTTTTAGCGAAATTAGACAGACTGTTGCAGCAGCGCCTGACACCCACTCAGGTGTTACGTGCTTTTAGATTCGTGGACGACTTTTTAAGTGTTCTAGATTGTGACGAGGAAGACTTGCAAAAGCAATCTTCTGATATACTTGCACTTTTTCGTCACTGCTTGGCACCTTTAGTTTTGACTCACGAGCTTCCGGTTGATAGTTTTTTACGTTTCCTCGATTTAGGGCTTCATTTTTCACCTCGTCACGTCTGCTGGGCTTTCCAGCCAAGAGCTAAAAAACAGGTTCTGTTGTTTCATTCTTCGCATTCTAAGCTAGTCAAGCGTAGCATCGTTTATACATCTTTTGACAATGCCCTAAAGAAATCATGCATTCACCGGCTGCGAAGTAGTTTCGACGACCAGGTTCGTCGTCTAACAGACGCGGGGTACCCGCGAGCAATTCTCTCTAGCGTTGCAGAAAAGATGCTAAAAGTGAAGAACCAAGGCGCTAACGCCAACCGTGCAGCAGCACAATTGTGCGGTACAAAGAATGTCTCCGCTATTCCTTACGTACATTCCGTTTCGCACAACTTGAAGAAAGTGGCGGAAAGGGCGGGAGTAAAGGTGGTGTTTACCGCACCCGACAAGCTGGCAAAAATGTGTCGGGCGGTTAACGCAGAAAGTAAGACACCTGTGTGCACTAAGAAGCATCGCGACAGGTTTGTACAGTGCACCGATAATGTGGTTTACACAATCCCTTTGTCTTGCGGTGCGTCATACATAGGCCAAGCAGGAAGATGCCTAAATGATAGATTAAAAGAGCACAAGTACAACACAACGAAAGTGGTATCGGGGCATCTAGGTATCCATTGCAGAGACTGCGGTTGCGCACCTCGGTTTGAAAGCACTGGCGTCATGTACAAGTCAGCTGACAGGTTAACAAGGGAGGTTGTTGAAGCCCTAGAGATTAAAAAGCTCGGGGAATCTTGTGTCAGCATGCCTTCTGTTTTGCTTTCAGAGAAGGATGTCAGATTTCTTTCAGGAACCGTTTTGCACGCACAGTAGGAGTGACCACGTGATAAAGTGTCATAGCTTTTGTAACCTTCTTTCTTCTGTTTATTCATGTGAAGGCAGTATTTATTCTGTGCAGATACCGAATAAACTTTCAGTTGTTTGTGCGCCTTGTGCTACGTGTCCTTCTCCTCGTCTGGTCTGTTGTTTTCGCCGGCGCTGTTCTACTACGATTACTTTAATAGTCAACCAACTTAATAGCATTAAAATATCTGGAGAGTTCTTCAGTCTGGAACTAACTGAAGAACTTGCCCAATTTGTAGAACATAGAGAAGATAAACTGCTGATGAAGGAAAAGTGCAAGAAAATTCATGCTATGAACTCTGCCCTGAGTAATTTAATGAACATGGCGGAAATCTCCGCAACACCAGTCCAACACCCAGAACGCAGTAGCAAAGTGATAGACGTATCACAGAGCCCAAGTTTAGTTGATATAGGTCTGCTCAAGCGCGGCCTTACATTTTGCCGCACAAATAATGCATCGAAGGGTACGAGATCCACAAAGATATAACTGAGTTTTTCAAGACGTTTGCGCACGAAAGAATTCGTTTTTGATAAGGCAGATGGAGAAGACGTAAGCAATGAGTCGTGGCGACCGCCAAGCACTTGGACAAGATACAGCACAATGCCAAGAGTTCGATCAATACATAAATCTAGTCTCAAGGGAAATTCTGAGCACAACTAAACTGAGTTGGAAGCCAGAGAACTTAACTTATGCAGAACATGACGTCTTGAAACAACTGTCAAACGGAAAGGACATTGTTATAAAACCTGCGGACAAGGGTGGTAGCTAGTACTGTAGAAAAATATAAAGACGAAGCTATGAGGCAACTCAGCAACAACACCCATTACCGAAAATTCACCTCCGACCCGACTCAAGAATATAGTAAGAGCACACAACATACGATAATGGATTTTCTAGCCAGGGAATTAGTCACACGCTCCGAGTACCGGTTCTTGATGCCTAAAAACAAGCAAGCAGTCCGAAGATTCCGAAGGTCGCGGGATCGAATCCCGGCCGCGGCGGCTGCATCTTCGATGGAGGCGAAAAATGTTTGAGGCCCGTGTACTTAGATTTAGGTGCACGTTAAGAACCCCAGGTGGTCAAAATCTCCGGAGCCCTCCACTACGGCGTCTCTCATAATCATATCGTGGTTTTGGGACGTTAAACCCCAGATATTATTATTATTAGTCCGAAGATTCACAAGGTTTCCATAGATGAACTATTTATCACGCAAATCCCAGGCAGACTTACAGTATCCAACAACAATACGCCTACTGAGCCGCTATCAAAATTTCTAAATCATCATTTATCCAATATACCTTCCACTCTTCCATCCTTTATTCCAAATACACCTCATTCCTTTCAAATAATACATTCCGTTAACGAAACACAAACACTCTCAAATCAGGTTATTCTGGTAACCTTACGTCTGCTCATTGTATATGAATATATGTATCATTGAAGGGATTGAAGCAGTCTCAGAATCATTCATGAAAAGCAAGCAAACACATAATGTTGAAGGTTACCTCTCACTACTAAAAATAGTCCTGACACAATTATTTTGAATTTGATTCGTCCCACTACCTGCAAATATTTGGCACTATCTCTGCGACGTAGATGACATGTTTATTAGATGGGAACATGGCATAAGTGCACTAAATGCATTCATTGACCCATGACGGCCAGCGCAAACAGAACACAGACGAGAAAAAGTCTAGTTTTACATTCATTGACCATTTGAATAGGTTTCACCCGAGTATTAAACTTACCATTCTCCCAGTGAAATTAACTTCCTAGAGTATCTCTTGAAAGAGGAAAATTACAGATGATGCTCTACAGGAAACCAGCAGATAGCCAGCAGTACCTAGATTATACTAGTCATCTCTCACGACACTGCAAGCAAGGGGTATTTGTCGTACAGGCGAGGCGCATCTGAAGGATCTGTAGCGACGACAGTGACTACGTTTGCCACTTGAGCAGCCTTAAGGAAGCATTAGTTCAAAGAAATGGCCTGCACAACGTTCTAAACAAGGTCTACAATAAAGCATGCAAATTAGAACATGAACACTAGCTAGAAGAGCCCCTGTAACAGCCAGCCGCTAGAATTTATAACCAAATATTCAAATGCGCTCCCAAACATAAGTAATATCCTCTGCAAGTATTATTCAATATTAGCTGGCAGTGAATGCCTTAGAAAAGCGTTTCCCGAAGTACGAAAGGTTGTGTATTACTGCAGTGTATTACCGCAGTAGACATGCATGCAAAAGTAAACCCTCATTCTACTGCCCACATATTCCTTGTTCTCGTCCAAGATGTAAGACTTGCAAACACCTTCAAGATGACGTTATAGTTAAAAGCACTGAAAGTGATTACGTCCATCATATAAAGTGAAATGCTTCAGCTACTTTACAGCCACAGCAGGTCTGACATTGTAGAGTTTCCTATACCATGCCTTAGCTCTCACTGGTTGTCTGTCCTTTTGCTTAATGTCAACTAGATACCCACGTTTGTTCTCTGCTGTCTTCCCAACTCTTTATGTTATGCCTATCATTTTCTGTGCCATCACACACAACGAGGTCCTTAACTTTTTCTCAACTTTCCCTGTTATGCCCCAAGTTTAAGGCATGATATAGCTGTACCGTTTTTACAACCTCAAAATGCTTCGACGAGAAATTTAACAGATGTTTCGAAGATCTAGGAGAATACTGCCAGCTTACGTGGCTCCTCTGAAATGTTAAGGAATGTCTAGAAGTTGTATTCCATCATTCTGAGGCAATTCTGTAGCAAAGTCTTTAGTAAGAAATGGCAAAAGTTGTGTCTCCAAATAAGGATGGCCTGTTGCAAAGGGTGAAACACAAGACAAAGATATTGCCCAGTAGCCTGAGAACAGAAGAAGAGTTCAAAATTAGCAATCAATTTTGTGCATCAGTGCATAAATATACGGGGTCTGTATACAAAGTATCAGAAACAATTTTTTCCTGACATGACTGTACGTCCCAGCACACTTGCATTGCACATGCGCTGTGGTGGAGGATATGACCTTCAAGATGCACCAAGCACGAGTCCCCTGCGAGCGTTCGTTCAGTCGAGATGGTGTTTTTAGTGGAGCCCTGTCGAGTGACTCAGTGGAAGTGCAAAATGCAGCGAACGATTCAACAGCACTATGACATCAAATATTGTGTTAGCCTGATGATACCTGACTACCTGAGCATAAACAACACTGCGCTGATTCCTCAACCCCTTTACAGCCCTGACTTGTGTTATGTCGCCACCGGATACGCCGTGCGGTGGAACAAAGGACGGCGCTTTCGCGCCGGAGCGCACGCTGCGTAGGTCAGACCAGGCCGAGAACGGGGAGGGGCTCTCTTTATTGACAGAGAGCGTATTGCCACGCCCCCTTCTTGTTTTATTTTGATGTATTGGGTTTGACCCGCAAGGACGGTTAGCAACGTTCGACGCTGACCGCGCCGCAGTGTTCGAGAAACTGACGTCACATCGCCTACTACTTCGCGAGAATGCAATGGACGCCCCGACAACCTTCCTGTTTCCGTCGCCAGGCCGCTACGTCTCTCCCTGACGCCGAGCATACACTGGCCCAACTCGGGGCCAGTCACCTAGCCCGTATGCGGAAAACACTAAGGGCAGCAACCGATGGAGGTGCGGTTGCTGTACGACGAACTACCAAAGATCCTCCGCCTCCGACGACAACGCCGCGACAATACCCTAAGAACACGACGCAAACCGGGCGGAGCCCTCACAACGAAACTTCGCGGCCTGAAGAAAATCTGACGACGCAACGTCGAAACAGCGGGACAAACCGACGAAGCCGTGATCCGACACCACGACCTAACCGCGACGCAAGACGACGAATGAGCGACCTCGACGTTCTTATCGACGGCCACAGTGTCACAGCTCTCGTCGACACCGGAGCCGACTATTCTGTTATCAGTGGACCGTTCGCCATGAAGTTGAAGAAAGTCAAGACCGCCTGGGAAGGCCCCGAAATCCGGACAGCTGGAGGTCACCTAGTAACGCCAGCAAGAATCTGCACAGCGAGAGTCTCGATTAACAACCGCATTTATCACGCATGCTTCGTAATCCTGCAGCACTGCTCGAGAAATGTCATCCTTGGTATGGACTTCTTGGGCCTTTATGGTGCAGTCATCGACCTGAGATCCAAGTAGATATCTACTGAAAAAGCTCTACCATCGTACACGCCACCAGGGAAGCACGCCTTGAATGTGCTAGAAGACCAGGTCACCATTCCCCCTCGCACCAGCGTCATCATTTCCGTCGGATCTCAGAAATTAGCAGACCTCGAAGGCAGGGGCGTAGCCAGGGGGGGGGGGGGTGTTGGGGGTTCAACCCCCCCCCCCCGAAATTTGTCAGTTTTGCTTGCGCATATATATACGCGCGCATACAAATGCATGCACAAACATATATAAAGTATACCCCGCTTAAAAAAATTTCTGGCTACGCCCCTGCTCGAAGGCGTCCTTGAAGGCGACCAGCACCAGTTGATTAACCGCGAGATTTGCGTCACAAGAGAAGTAGCCGAGTTGAGGAGAGGAAAAGTAGCAGTGATACTCACAAATTTCAGCAACGAGTATAAGCACGTGAACAAAGGCACGACGGTCGCATACCTCGAAGAAATTGTGGAAGCCACCAATGCTTTCGCCCTGATCGATTCTTCCTAGCCTACGCCGATGAACCAAGCTCCTCAACCAGCTTTCAACGTCAATCCTAGCCTTCCGAAGCATAAGCAGGAACAGCCCAAAACCCTGCTCCTGCAATACAAGGACTGTTTTTCGTCGTCGTCCAGAATTCGGCAGACCTCAGTCGCAAAACATCGCATCATTACAGACGAAAGTGCCAGACCACTCCGTCAGAATTGTACAGAGTTTCGACGCGAGAACGCGAGGCCGTAAAGAAACAAGTCGACGAAATGCTCCGCGATGACATCATCCAGCCACCAAGAGTCCGTGGGTGTCACCCGTGGTGTTAGTGACCGAGAGAAGACTGCCTTTATAACACCAGACGGCCTCTTCGAATTCAAGGTCACGCCCTTCGGTCTTTGCTCGGCGCCTGCGACTTTCCAACGCGTTATGGATACAGTACTGGCAGGCTTGAAGTGGCAAACTTGCCTCTACCTGGACGACGTCGTTGTGCTTGCCTCAACCTTCGACGAGCACCTACGGCGCCTTGAGGCTGTACTTCAATTAGTCAATACCTCTGGACTAACCTTGAAGCCAGAAAAGTGCCGCTTCGCGTTCGAGGAGCTCTTGTTCTTGGGCCACATGATTAGCAAATCTGGAGTTCACCCCGACCCACGGAAAACAGCTGCCATAGCTGTTTTCCCGCCGCCCACCGACAAGAAGGCCGTACGCCGATTTCTGGGCTTGTGGGCCTATTACAGGCATTTCGTCAAAGGATTTTCACGGATCGGCGAGCCACTAACGCACCTCATGAAAACCGACGTGGAATTCAAGTGGGGAACGGCACAAGTCGAAGCATTTCAAGAATTGAAACGATGCCTGCGGACGCCGCCGATACGAGTACTTTCGCACTTCGACGAATACGCCTACACGGAAATACATATCGATGCAATCCAAACCAGAGCTCAAGTGCCTTGTGGAATACCTCGAGGGCAAGGCCAGCCTTGTTCCAAAGGTGTTGAGGCGAGGACTGGCGTCGTTTTTATTGCGGAATGGCGTTGTCCTAGAGAAAAACTTCTCACCACTACGAGCCAAGTACCTCCTCGTGGTGCCTTCAGCATTGCGACCAGAAGTCCTCCAGGCCCTGCACGACGACCCGACAGCAGGACACCTCGGTGTTTCTCGAACGCTGGCAAGACTACAGGAAAAGTACTCCTGGCCGTACCTTGCCGCCGACGTCTCTCGCTACGTAAAGACCTGCCGGGACTGTCAGCGACGCAAGACACCGCCGACTAGGCCAGCCGGACTTCTGCAGCCTATCGAGCCACCGCGACGGCAGTTTCAGCAAATCGGGATGGATTTACTGGGGCCGTTCCCGACGCCCAATACCGGAAACAAATTGATCGTCGTAGCTACCGACTACCTCACCCGCTACGCTGAGACAAGGGCCCTGCCCCGAGGCAGTGTCGCCGAGGAAGCGAAGTTCTTCGTTGAGAACATCGTCCTGTGTCATGGCGCCCCAGAGGTCCTCATCACCGACAGAGGTACGGCGTTTACTGCTGACCTAACTCAGGCAATATTGAGATACAGCCAAACAAGCCACCGCCGGACCACAGCGTACCACCCACAGACCAATGGCCTCACCGAGCGGCTAGACAAGACCATCGGCGGCACGCTGGCCATGTATGTTGACGTCGAACACGAGATGTGGGATGCCATCCTTCCCTATGTGACCTTCGCATACAACACGGCCATGGAAGAAATGACGCAAATGACGCTGTACAAGCTGGTCTATGGAAGGAGCCCGGCAACGACTGTTGTGGCGGTTTGGGCGTGTTGGTATGACATGGCCAGTAAATTCTAACCAATAAATTACGTGTTCTTTGTCCTCGTCTGGATGTGCGCTTAGAATCTATTGGTCCGGCAACGACGTTCCATGCAATGCTGCCAACCGGCACCGACGAAGACGATCTTGACGTCGCCGCTTATTTGCAATGCGCTGAAGAAGCTCGCCAGCTCGCCCGCCTGCGCATCAAGAACCAGGAGAGGGCCGACAGCCGTCGCTATATATAATCTTCGACGACGCCACATGTACATGACCGTGTGTGGGTCTGGACGCCGATACGCCGACTGGGACTTTGCGTGAAACTTCTCCGACGATACTTCGGACCATACAAAATGCTCCGACGTTTCGGCGCCCTAGACTACGAAGCTATCCCGAACGGCATTTCTAACTCTCAGCGGCGCCGCGCACGTCCTGAAGTCGTCCATGTCGTGCGCCTTAAAGGGGCCCTCTAACACTCTTCAACCCCCCATTTTTTACTCGTGGATTGCGTAGACTGAAGTACGGACGAACTAGTGCAGCAAGAACGGCAGCAATAGCTGCACGCAGTACGAAGTTATTCAATTTAGAAAATTCAAAATACATGAAATAAAATGCCTACCCTCAACTCGATTTTCGCGGGGTCACGTGACCACATTTCACTCTCTGCTGTGACGTCGGATGGCGCTCCAATGAAATGGGCTGAAAGCTCTTACGTAGGGGAAGCTCGCACACCATTGTTGCTTCTCCTTTCCAACGCATTGTTGACGTCGTTGCCATAGTAACAAACGTGGTTCCTGAAACCTGACTTGTCAGAACTTGAGCGCGCGCTACTGCTTCGAAGCGAGGCTGGGGAGGCTTTGTCTGCTGTTCCTTACAACGACATTCCGTGTCATTCCCTCTTCTCATTCTGAGAAGGGAATTTCTGGAGCGGCATGGGCGGTTAAACACGGTCGCCCCTACGCGGGTTGTTCGGTGAGCAGCCCGACAAGTTACAAGTGTGCAGCGACCACAATTCAACGAAGAGGATTACTTGCACCGTTTCAACAACAATCATGAGCCTACCGCACATGCGGAAAGAAGCAGCTCGCAAACGTACAGACGCAAAAAGAAGGAAGAGGGGCAAGCGTTTCATATGGACATCCGACCGGCGCAGGCAAAAAAAAAAAAAGAAAGCCAGAGCAACCAGAGGCGAAATGGCAACCGGCGCCTCTGTCGTACTTTGTGGTTGCAGCGATATTTTTTGTTGCGACGGCGGCTATTTGGAGTTCATTGAAAAAGCACAGAAAAGAAAAACGAAACACAATAGTAATCTCAACTTTGATGCAACGCCGTTATTACTTCTAACGTTACATTTATCCAATCATAGGCCAGCGCTCATCTTCGTCATTTCCGCCCGCAATAGTTCTGGCAAGCGCCACTACGCGCTGATGCGGTCAGCAGCGATGTAGCGACTTCAACGCGTGATTAAAATACTAAATAATTTGATATCGGTGCTTAAACTTATGCTAAAATTATCCCCAGCCATCAGTCTACGCAACCCGCAAGTAAAAAATGGGGGGTTGAATTGTGTTGGAGGGCCCCTTTAAGCCATTTTTTGCACGTTAGCGAACATGAGGACTACTTTTTGGATTATTATTCTACTTTCTTTGTGTATGCACTTCCATTTTCTGTTTTACGCATCGGGACGATGCTTTTTCAGAGGGGGGCACTGCCATGCCCCCTTGTTTTTTTATGTATTGGGTTTGACCCGCAAGGACGGTTAGCAATCCTCGACGCTGACTGCGCCGCAGTGTTCGAGAAGCTTGGCGATTGTAGTAGATCATTTCGTTAACATTGCGCGCAGGACGCGAATAGTCTAGCTTATTCCAGAGCTTGCACGACCACCAGTGATAAGGCTGGAAAGTTCGATGCATGATGTATAAAAGACGGCTCGTCCCAGCGATCATCAGTTTTTCGATGGCCGACGCTCTGTTCACCGCTATCAGCGTACAGTGTGTATTGCTGTTGTTTGATTTTCCGTTTCCCGGCCATGAGTTCGGCCAAATAAAGAGTGATCTTCCGCATGCCGACTGCTGCCTTCGTCAACGTCACGACCGCGTGAGAGTATGAACATTGTTTACAGGAAATGATACAAGAAATGCCCGTCGTGTGGCGCTGTGTACCATACCCTGAGAAACCGAAACTGGGCAAAAGTATGAAATGCGCGACACCGCATCATCCCCCCTAGAAAGGAAAGGAGACGTAAACCCATGCGTATCTGTACAAGAGGATGTGATCAAATTATACAGAATTAGCGCCACAGTAGGCAATTGCAGTTGTACTCTGTATAGAACATTATACAGTGGTAAGGCACTGAAACTTTGCATGCAGTAACATGTGTAAGGTCGACTAGTACAAAGTAGTAAAATGCTTTGGCGCACAACCGTTGAAAATATCGTGTAGGAAAATTTGCAAAAATAACACCATTATACACTAGTTATCACATGTAGGAATGAATTCTTGATTAGGACGGTATTCATGTGACAAGAGTTGAAGTAGTTTGACTAAACTTGATGTAATGGATTTTCATTGCATGAGCCCATTTATGAACCGGTATAAGTAGTAATTAGGAACTTAGTGTCAGTCACCATTATGTTCCACAAAATCAGGATTATGCAGTGAAAGGAGCGTAGAGCTGTGCACGGGCCGTATTTCCGAGCCCGAGCCCGGCCCGGGCCCGCTGACTTTGTCGAAGGCCCGCCCGAGCCCGACAGCAAAGGGCTGCGAGCCCGCCCGGCCCGGCCCGACGTACGAAAACACAATCCCGGGCCCGGCCCGGCCCGGCCCGGCCCGACACGGCTTTTTGAAGGTTCGCTGCGAAAACAAAACATCGTTTTCCGGTAATTTGGCATTTTAATGAGCATATCGAATATGATCAAACGACACACGACGAACAGTCTCTAATAGAGACTGTTCGCGGCACTTTTGCTATACAAGTAGACGGCCTCATGCCAGCAACAATGGAGTTCGCTCGCCAAAGCCGTCACGTGTATGAGGTATGCCAATGCAAGCGTCAGCTTGCACGAAGGCGATCTACGTCGGGTCGCTCGTCGCTGTCGCGTGCATATTCACTCATATGGGATTTGGCCTTAAATCTAACGCGGAACAGTCGCGTGGCGCCGTCACTAGCTCAGGTGGTGCTACTTCTCTGTTTGTCGGAGTGCAACAGTGGCGGTGCTTTACCTGCTCCCCTTTTGTTTAAAGTGGCGAATGGAAAGGAAAGCGGTAAAGGGTGGTGGCGGAAAAGGCGCTGTATGCGTGCTGGAAAACAATTCCCACTCATTCTCTATATTTCGGGCTTGAGTCGGGCTTTGCGCCGGGCCCGAGCCCGGCCCGATAAAGCTCCAAGTAGCCCGAGCCCGGCCCGGGCCCGAGGTGAAAGTACGTCGGCCCGCCCGAGCCGGGCCCGCGGGCCGGGTCGGGCTCGGGCTTTCGGGCTACCCGGAGCCCGTGCACACCTCTAAAAGGAGGTATATGAAAATATATTGTAAGGAGTACATAGTAGTATATGAAAAATGAGAGTGTTATGAGGAAAAACGTGTATATATTTAAGAAACGTAATCCTTGTAACGTGCCGGCTTTTTACGGTGCCGTTTGGGACGAAGGCATGCAGGAGGGCCAGGTGAAGGTTTCACCGATGAAGGCTTATCTAGCTCAGAAGAGTTTGAGCCTTGAGGCTCACCTATATGCTCATCGTTAGAGAGCGAGCGCAGCAGAGTTTGAGTGTCCGTAGCTGACGTATGTTTCTCCCCTTCGATAAGAGTTGCATTGGGGCTGGGGACTCCGGTGAAAGAAAGCAGGGTGCTTCCGCGCGGGAGCGCACGCTGTGTACGCTGCGTAAGTCAGACCAGGCTGAGAACGGGGAGGGGACGGGGTCGTGTGGCCCGTGGCCATGTTGGCTTCCTCCCGAGTTCTGTCGGGGAGGCCGGCGATCATGATTCTTTTGTTTTGGTGAAGTGGAAGCTGAAGTGTTTTGGTGGCCATCTTGCGTACCCACCTGAAATCCTACCCTATCAACTTGCGTGTTCGCGAACTCCTGCATGTCGAGTTCGGTACGCCCCTCTTCTTTGGCAGTTAGGATTGCTTGGTGTACGGTAAGGGTATGACCCAGCTGCAGAAGTCGTCTGCGCACTTGTTTTGCGGTAATTTTGTTGAAGAGGTGATCGCGGACCATGGAATTGATGGACGTCCCGAAGTTGCATCGGCTTGCCATGGTCTGTAATGCAAAAGCAAAGTCAGTAACTGACTCCCCTGGTAGCTGCTTGCACATCTTGAAGTAGTGACGCTCAAGTATTTCGATGCTCGGAGCTTTGAAATCGTTCTCGAGCAGCGTGAGCGCTGTGATGTGTTCGTCGTCGTGCGTGCCTTCGTCCTGAGTCCCGTCGCTGTTCCTCGCCTGTTCTTGGGCATCTTGTAGTGTCCAGTAGACGTCGAGGCCCTCAACCCCCAGTGAATTTAGCGGTAGACTCTTCTTGAGAGTGGGCCGGGCGGTGTCTCCAGTGGCGACGTCGACGTACGCCTGGAAAAGACGGCGCCATTTAGCCCAAGGCACGGGAGGAGTACCCGGAGTTAGTAAGAACGGCGGAGGAGCAGTAGCGGAGGCCATGCTAGAAATGTGGTGCACTGAAGAGTCGCAGTCGCCAGTATGCGTTGGTGAGTCACTGGTGCCAGGAAACATTGGCCAGTCGTGCAGGGCGTGGCCGCAGTAGGTCTATCGCATTCTGTGCAGCGTGCAAGTGGGATGGTGCCCCGTAATGCGCCTAAACGGTGGCGATCCGCGTAGAAAATGGGCTGAAAATGCCGACGAAGTACGGTGAATGCTTACTTCTTATTCATCTCGTCGCCAGTTTTTTGCGTCGCCACCGGATACACTGTCCGGTGGAACAAAGGAGAGCGCTTTCGCGCCGAAGCGCACGCTGCGTAGGTCAGACCGGGCCGAGAACGGGGAGGGGACTCTCTTTATTGACAGAGAGCGTATTGCCACGTGCGTTTCTTATTATCACTTTCCCTGTATTCGGTTTCTACCCACAAAGACTGTCAGGAACGCTCAGCACAAACCGCGCCTCATTGTTCGAGAAGATTCGCGATTATTGTAGATCGTTTTGTTAAGATTGCGCGCAAGACGCGAACACTCGAGCTTATTCTAGACCTTGCGCGACAACCAGCGATAACGCTGGAATATTCGACGGCACATGTATAAATGCCGACCGGCTTCACCGTTTGTCAGTTTTTCGACGGCCGACGCTATGTTCGCCGCTATCAGCGTACGCTGTGTATCAGTGTATTGCTGTAGTTTGACTTTCAGTTTCCCGGCCACAAATTCGGCCAAATAAAAAGTTTCATCTCGGATACGCTGTCTGTTGCCTTCGTCGACGTCACGACCACGTGACAGTATAAACATTGTTTACGGGAAATGATCGAAGAAATGCCCGTCGTGTGGCGCTCTGTACCATACTTTGAGAAACCTAAACAGGGCAAAAGTATGAAATGCGCGACACCACAACTTGGCATCAGCAGACTGTTTCCCATTCCCAAAAGCGAAACCCTCCTTCAGATACCACCAAGTGGCTCTAAGCGCTGTCAAAGAAGCTTGCAGGACGTGTGCCCTTAAGGACCTTCTGCAATCAGCCTCCCTTCAAGTCGTGGAAAAGCAGTTGGCAAAAGTGTGTCGATGCTCAAGAGATCTACTTTAAAGACTTTTGAGGCATTGTAGCAATATCTCTAATAAATGAATTTTTCCGAAACTTCTCAATACTTTTTTATACAGAACCCGCATATACCTAGGCAAATTACAGGCAATTAAGGGTAGCCTATGCATAGAAAGGAGATGCACTAAAAAATAAGGCTGTAGTTGCGTACAGCAGGCATTTGCAACTTATTACAGGCAATTGACCGCTGTCCCTAAAGCAAACGATCATTGTGTACTGCCATTTCTAACATATGCGGGGCGAGGGGGTAACAAGGAAACTTGAGAAGACCTGGTTGTGTGTGATGGCCCAGAAAATGGTAGAGAGTTCGGAAGACAGCAGAGAACAAACGTGGCTAGCTTATATTGTAGCTGACATTAAGCAAAAGGACAGACAAGCAGTGAGAGCTAAGGCATGGTATAGGAAACTCTACCATTTCACACCTGCTGTCGCTGTAAAGTAGCTGAAGCATTTCATGGCCTGCCTCAGCGTCACCACTTGTCGGAAGAAATCTGATACAAAAACTTAAAGGGACTGTCTACCGCTCGGAAACATTTTTCTGATTGTGGTGAAAATGAGATGATCGTTCGTCACATCGGCAGTAACGAGCATGCTTTTGCCCCATAAAAAAGGAATTATATTCTAAATTTGATGTTCAAAATCGTGAAAGAATGACCGCTAGCGTCACCCAACGGCGATGTGGTTCAATCCACTGGTATAGCAACAAGTCCTCGCAGGTAGACTCATTTTGCTTAAAAACGAACATGTATAACTTGAAATTTTATTTTATGCACTTGAGACAACTTTTGGTTGCGTCAGAGAGTAACTTTTGCCTTATTTTTTCTCACGCATCCAAAAAGGCGCCGTCATCGATTTCTTCTGCTTCAACTCATGCACTATGCCATGCGGCTCTCCGCGCTGGTCGTAATGTGCCGCTGTATTGTTGTTAGGATGTCTCACATGTGCTGCGCTGTGAAGGCGCGCATTTACTGTCTCTTTTTGATGAATCGACTTGGCTTGGACTGCGACAGCAGTGCTAAAATAAACGCATAGACTGCGATTGCAGCGAAACAAGTGCACTGTAATTGTATAATAAGGCTTCATTTAAGCGCTAGCGCGCTGAAAACGACTGTTACATTCATTACAATAGTGTTCAGCGAAAATAAAGTAATCCTTAAGAAATCACATGTGCTTTCGGTTTTAATTTTTACCGGCACTACAATCGTCATCACGTCCACCAACCAGTGTTGTGGGCATGTTTCACGCCAATGGAAGACCGAACGACGATCGAAAAATTATGTTTTAAAAATTTCTACTGACTTTTCAGAGAAACCGCTGCAAGGTTGGATACTTCAGACGGTACGCTTTCTATTGCGGTGCAAAACAGAAAAGCGATGAAGGACGGTAGACAGTCCCTTTAAGACAGTGCAAGTGACAGAAGACCAGCAAATGAAGTATTCTTTAGGAGATATCTAATAGACCTTTTGTGACATCCAGTCAGCAGCGGTACTGAATAGCAAATGTCACTTCTGTATGGATTTATGAGAAAGTGTATGATGAACCTGCATGATGAAGGAGAAGGTTAAAATCTGACCACTGTTCCTACTACAATAAATTCACCAAACGTGCTCGCACTAGTCACCGTGATGCCACACCATGTTGAGGAAAGGTAGTACAAGTGTTTAGAGAACAGCCAAATGATTTGTTCTAAAAAGACAGGGCGTGCAAACAAGGACAGAAGAAAGAAGTCAGGACACCACAAACGCCGACTAACAACTGAAGAGACGCACAACGGCTGAAAAGAAAGAAGGCACGAAAACTTATCTGCGCATGCCCATGCAACAGGCGAACCTATCAATCCGGCACGCGTGGCGGTCTACGTGGAAAATAACTGTTAAGGCATTTGATTTCATCTTTATGCAAGTTAATCGACGGTTGGCTCACGCATGCGCTACCACTATTCTCGATATGCCATGCTTGAATCATCAGGCGCGTTTCTTCATTTCTATGACGGTACAACACTGCGCATTCATCGAATTTTGGCGTGCACTTACAATCTCGACAATGCAAAGATAGATTAGAAGGTGAGCCTCCTGTTAGCGATCTCTTATGTTCCAACAATCTCTGGCTAATGCATCGGCCCGTTTGTCCTACGTAGAAGCGGCCACAGCTTAAAAGGGACCTTATACACCACACTCGTACGGCAATCAGTGAATTTGTTGGTGTGTTTTACGAAACAAATATCGGTCCGCTTCTTTTCTTTTACTGGCTCAATCTTCCTCTGCACAGCGGCACAAATCTTACCTAGCTTATTGGCAGCCGTGAAAACAACATTAACGCCGTATCTACTTCCTACTTTCTTTAGCCTGTGAGATACGCAATGAATGTACGGTATAGACGAAGGAAACACAGCGCCGACCAAAAGTAAAAATATATTCTTAAAAAAGACGTTTCGGCTCCCACACGGGAGCCTTGTTCACAATGAAGCATGTGCAGCAAGTTCGCTTACTTATAAGGTTGTCTAATCACATGTTTGAGGCAACGGGCATACACAGGCGGAAGATTACCACAGTTCTTGTTCAGCGTGTGCGCAGTGGTTTGAATAAACAATGATTCGAGATGAAGCCGTGGAAAGAGTTTCTTTTCCGTGGCGATGACGGAAGCATCTTCCCCGGTTGATCACATGGCCCGTGGACACGACATGTTCGGCGAGTGCATTTGACGTCACCTTTCTGTTTTTCACGTCATTGCAGTGCTCGCGTAACCTTCTCTTGAAATTGCCGGTCTCACCGATATAAACATGTGTACAATCTGTGCAAGGGATTTTGTAGACGACACCTGGAAACCTCTCCCGCTCTGACTTGTCCTTGACATTCGTGAGGCTGTTTCCAAGTTTGCGTGCAGGTATATGGGAGACCTGTACGTCGTAGGAGCGCAAAATTCTGGCGAGTGCCTCACTGAAGCCCGGAGCATACGGCACTGACGCTCTTTTCTTTGCTGAAGGATTGCTTGGTTGGACCGGCCGCGATAGTTGACGTTGAACTGAATTGATGAATGAGGACGAACTTCTCCGTCTACAGGAAAAGCACACACTGGCCGCTACCTGAATTTCAGATCGCTGAATCCTTCCTGCCACAAACGCTCTGTCGTCTCGACTCTCTTAAAACGGGCTCAACGGACTTGCTCATGCGAAGAAGACCCACGTAGTGACGTGGAGACCGTCCGTCGGGAGCTGGCCGCATGCGGTTACCCGTCCTCATTCATCAATTCAGTTCAACGTCAACTATCGCGGCCGGTCCAACCAAGCAATCGTTCAGCAAAGAAAAGAGCGTCAGTGCCGTATGCTCCGGGCTTCAGTGAGGCACTCGCCAGAATTTTGCGCTCCTACGACGTACAGGTCTCCCATATACCTGCACGCAAACTTGGAAACAGCCTCACGAATGTCAAGGACAAGTTAGAGCGGGAGAGGTTTCCAGGTGTCGTCTACAAAATCCCTTGCACAGATTGTACACATGTTTATATCGGTGAGACCGGCAATTTCAAGAGAAGGTTACGCGAGCACTGCAATGACGTGAAAAACAGAAAGGTGACGTCAAATGCACTCGCCGAACATGTCGTGTCCACGGGCCATGTGATCAACCGGGGAAGATGCTTCCGTCATCGCCACGGAAAAGAAACTCTTTCCACGGCTTCATCTTGAATCATTGTTTATTCAAACCACTGCGCACACGCTGAACAAGAACTGTGGTAATCTTCCGCCTGTGTATGCCCGTTGCCTCAAACATGTGATTAGACAACCTTATATGTAAACGAACTTGCTGCACATGCTTCATTGTGAACAAGGCTCCCGTGTGGGAGCCGAAAAGTCTTTTTTAAGAATATATTTTTACTTTTGGTCGGCGCTGTGTTTCCTTCGTCTGTGTCTTTCCCCGGCCAGGCGGGTTTCCGCCAAGCTCCCGACTTCAGAATGTACGGTATACCTACGACACGTTTCTTCCTATCGCTTTCTGCAACCATGCTCGGACTTAACACAATAGACTTCTTTAAACGTTCAGCGACCGTGGCCACTGCATCACGAGGATACCCTACATCTAAAAGACGCGTAACCTGTGCGTTAAAACTATCACTCATTTTGTGCTCACACGACTTGGTCAGGGCTGATTTAAGGCAAGCCATGGCGATGCCGTTTTTTACAACCTTCGAGTGCTTCGACGAAAAATTTAACAGCGGTTTCGAAGATCTAGGAGAATACTGCCAGCACACGTGGTTCTTCTGGAACGTTAAGGAAATGTCTACAAATTGCATTTTATTATTCTGAGGCACCTCTTTAGTAAAGCTCAGCCCACCTCCATTTAATTCAAATTTTTCGCTCACGGAAGTTACCACGTTTTCAAAGTCCTCACCACTACAAAAGATCAAGTAATCGTCCACATAACGAAAAACCTTAATAACCGAATTACCTAAGGCGCCTTCCAAAAGATTGTCAATCTTGCTAAGGTATAAATCACTAAGAACCGGAGCAACCTTAGAACCAATACATATCCCTGATTTCAGCACATAAACACCTTCCTTCCAAACTACAAGCGTCGACTTTAAATACATGGAAGGGATTTCTAGAAATGCCCCGGTACAAACACCACAATTATCGGTGAAAACCGTCAGGTGCGCTTGTTCGTTAATACATTCATTAACACAATTTAACAAGTCCTCATGCGGCAAAGAATAATACAGGTCTTCAATATCCATATTAAAGCTTTACAACAGCCGGGGTTCTCCTCTGAGAGGAACTGAACTAGCGCCTGAGAATTACGCATACGAAAAGGGTCTGAAAAACTCAAAGAGGTTAAGCAGTTCTGCAAATAACTAGATACAGCGACTTGCCAGGTGCCTCGCTCTGGAACGATTGCTCGAAAGGTGATCTCGTTCTTATGCGTTTTGGCTGAAAAAAAACAATTCTAAAGTAAGTGATTTAGCCTTCTTGACTTTACAAGCTATTCTCTCAAGATTATGTCTTAACAAAAGGTCGACAGCACGTTGCCTATCTACCGATGGCTTAAGTTTTACCGTCCTAAAATTCTTTTCTATGGCTGCTAATGCTTTTTCTGAGAACAAACTGTCCGGCGTAATTACAAAATACCCTTCCTTATCTGAAATTACCGGCCTGAGTTTCTTCTCGACAGAGTAATTAACCAAAGGCCGGATAGGATCAGAACACTTGAGATGCATATTAGAACCCTTGATGCTAGCAAAGCAGTCTGAAATGCAGTGGGAATGCTCTTCTTCAGGAACAAGTCTAGTGATTGTACGCGGCAACCTTAAAACGTCTATTGGTTTCAGGTTCGCCTTAAAACAGTATTTAGGACCTAAGGCAAGGGTTTTGCAGTGACTATCATCTAAGGCAGCTCCTCCAAGGACTAGCAAGTTATTTTGCGGTGAAACAGTAGAAATAGTCTTCCTCTTACATGGTTGTAGTTCTCGAAGTTTTAGCCTCCATATGAATTCCGCATGCTGGTTAGCTACCCTCATCCAGTCGGCGTACATCTGCTTCTGGCGGCGATCGTCACGCGAAGTCGAGCAACGGACCTTGAGGCATTCCTGGTAAAATCTCACTTGACGCCATGATTCCGCGGTCAATATGGCACATATCCTCCTGGCATGACCGGTAGATGGTTGCAGAAAGCCACACAAAAGTTGAACTTCAACTGGGCAAACTCTATCCTTAGAAAACCATGAAAAAGTTCTAGCACGGACCAAGCAAATAGCAATTAAAGAAGCCAAAGAGGCAGGATTGTTCAGATAAGTAGGAGAACACGGAAAAGGGCTCAGAGTACTAGAAATGAAGCTTAGAATAACAGAGAGCTGAGCTAGTTGGTAAGTATTCATTCTAAAAAGACAGGGCGTGCAAACAAGGACACAAGAAAGAAGTCAGGACACCACAAACGCCGACTAACAACTGAAGAGACGCACAACGGCTGAAAAGAAAGAAGGAACGAAAACTTATCTGCGCATGCCCATGCAACAGGCGAACCTATCAATCCGGCACGCGTGGCGGTCTACGTGGAAGATAACTGTTAAGGCATTTGATTTCATCTTTATGCAAGTTAATCGACGGTTGGCTCACGCAAGCGCTACCACTATTCTCGATATGCCATGCTTCAATCATCAGGCGCGTTTCTTCATTTTTATGACGGTACAACACTGCGCATTCATCGAATTTTGGCGTGCACTTACAATCTCGACAATGTAACGATAGGTTAGAAGGTGAGCCTCCTGTTAGCGATCTCTTATGTTCCAACAATCTCTGGTTAATGCATCGGCCCGTTTGTCCTACGTAGAAGCGGCCGCAGCTGAAAGGGACCTTATACACCACAATCGTACGGCAATCAGTGAATTTGTTGGTGTGTTTTACGAAACAAATATCGGTCCGCTTCTTTTCTTTTACTGGCTCAATCTTCCTCTGCACAGCGGCACAAATCTTACCTAGCTTATTGGCAGCCGTGAAAACAACATTAACGCCGTATCTACTTCCTACTTTCTTTAGCCTGTGAGATACGCAATGAATGTACGGTACACCTACGACACGTTTCTTCCTATCGCTTTCTGCAACCATGCTCGGACTTAACACAATAGACTTCTTTAAACGTTCAGCGACCGTGGCCACTGCATCACGAGGATACCCTACATCTAAAAGACGCGTAACCTGTGCGTTAAAGCTATCACTCATTTTGTGCTCACACGACTTGGTGAGGGCTGATTTAAGGCAAGACATGGCGATGCCGTTTTTTACAACCTTCGAGTGGTTTGACGAAAAATTTAACAGCGGTTTCGAAGATCTAGGAGAATACTGCCAGCACACGTGGTTCTTCTGGAACGTTAAGGAAATGTCTAGAAATCGCATTTTATTATTCTGAGGCACCTCCTTAGTAAAGCTCAGCCCACCTCCATTTAATTCAAATTTTTCGCTCACGGAAGTTACCACGTTTTCAAAGTCCTCACCACTACAAAAGATCAAGTAATCGTCCACATAACGAAAAACCTTAATAACCGAATTACCTAAGGCGCCTTCCAAAAGATTGTCAATCTTGCTAAGGTATAAATCACTAAGAACCGGAGCAACCTTAGAACCAATAGATATCCCTGATTTCTGCACATAAACGCCTTCCTTCCAACCTACAAGCGTCGACTTTAAATACATGGAAAGGATTTCTAGAAATGCCCCGGTGGAAACACCACAATTATCGGTGAAAACCGTCAGGTGCGCTTGTTCGTTAATACATTCATTAACACAATTTAACAAGTCCTCATGCGGCAAAGAATAATACAGGTCTTCAATATCCATGCTAAAAGCTTTACAACAGCCGGGGCTCTCCTCTGAGAGGAACTGAACTAGCGCCTGAGAATTACGCATACGAAAAGGGTCTGAAAAACTCAAAGAGGTTAAGCAGTTCTGCAAATAACTAGATACAGCGACTTGCCAGGTGCCTTGCTCTGAAACGATTGCTCGAAAGGGGATCTCGTTCTTATGTGTTTTGGCTGAAAAAAACAATTCTAAAATAAGTGATTTAGCCTTCTTGACATTACAAGCTATTCTCTCAAGATTATGTCTTAACAAAAGGTCGACAGCACGTTGCCTAACTACCGATGGCTTAAGTTTTACCGTCCTAAAATTCTTTTCTATGGCTGCTAATGCTTTTTCTGAGAACAAACTGTCCGGCATAATTACAAAATACCCTTCCTTATCTGAAATTACCGGCCTGAGTTTCTTCTCGACAGAGTAATTAACCAAAGGCCGGATAGGATCAGAACACTTGAGATGCATATTAGAACCCTTGATGCTAGCAAAGCAGTCTGAAATGCAGTGGGAATGCTCTTCTTCAGGAACAAGTCTAGTGATTGTACGCGGCAACCTTAAAACGTCTATTGGTTTCAGGTTCGCCTTAAAACAGTATTTAGGACCTAAGGCAAGGGTTTTGCAGTGACTGTCATCTAAGGCAGCTCCTCCAAGGACTAGCAAGTTATTTTGCGGTGAAACAATAGAAATAGTCTTCCTCTTACATGGTTGAAGTTCTCGAAGTTTTACCCTCCATATGAATTCCGCATGCTGGTTAGCTACCCTCATCCAGTCGGCGTACATCTGCTTCTGGCGGCGATCGTCACGCGAAGTCGAGCAACGGACCTTGAGGCATTCCTGGTAAAATCTCACTTGACGCCATGATTCCGCGGTCAATATGGCACATATCCTCCTGGCATGACCGGTAGATGGTTGCAGAAAGCCACACAAGGGGGTAAAACTTCGAGAACTTCAACCATGTAAGAGGAAGACTATTCCTACTGTTTCACCGCAAAATAACTTGCTAGTCCTTGGAGGAGCTGCCTTAAATGATAGTCACTGCAAAACCCTTGCCTTAGGTCCTAAATACTGTTTTAAGGCGAACCTGAAACCAATAAAGGTAGCGTGTATTAGCGCGGCACATAAAAGAAAGGGACAGGACACAGACGTAGAGATAGGTAGGCGCTAAGGTAGGCGCCTACCTATCTCTACGTCTGTGTCCTGTCCCTTTCTTTTATGTGCCGCGCTAATACACGCTACGTTCATGGATGACCAACTCGCCCGATCAGCAACCCTTCTCAAACCAATAGACGTTTTAAGTTTGCCGCGTACAATCACTAGACTTGTTCCTGAAGAAGAGCGTTCCCACTGCATTTCAGACTGCTTTGCTAGCATCAAGGGTTCTAATATGCATCTCAAGTGTTCTGATCCTATCCGGCCTTTGGTTAATTACTCTGTCGAGAAGAAACTCAGGCCGGTAATTTCAGATACGGAAGGGTATTTTGTAATTATGCCGGAGAGTTTGTTCTCAGAAAAAGCATTAGCAGCCATAGAAAAGAATTTTAGGACGGTAAAACTTAAGCCATCGGTAAATAGGCAACGTGCTGTCGACCTTTTGCTAAGACATAATCTTGAGAGAATAGCTTGTAGTGTCAAGAAGGCTAAATCACTTACTTTAGAATTGTTTTTTTCAGCCAAAACACATAAGAACGAGATCCCCTTTCGAGCAATCGTTTCAGAGCAAGGCACCTGGCAAGTCACTGTATCTAGTTATTTGCAGAAGTGCTTAACCTCTTTGAGTTTTTCAGACCCTTTTCGTATGCGTAATTCTCAGGCGCTAGTTCAGTTCCTCTCAGAGGAGAACCCCGGCTGTTTTAAAGCTTTTAGTATGGATATTGAAAACCTGTATTATTCTTTGCCGCATGAGGACTTGTTAAATTGTGTTAATGAATGTATTAACGAACAAGCGCACCTGACGGTTTTCACCGATAATTGTGGTGTTTCTACCGGGGCATTTCTAGAAATCCTTTCCATGTATTTAATGTCGACGCTTGTAGGTTGGAAGGAAGGCGTTTATGTGCTGAAATCAGGGATATGTATTGGTTCTAAGGTTGCTCCGGTTCTTAGTGATTTATACCTTAGCAAGATTGACAATCTTTTGGAAGGCGCCTTAGGTAATTCGGTTATTAAGGTTTTTCGTTATGTGGACGATTACTTGATCTTTTGTAGTGGTGAGGACTTTGAAAACGTGGCAACTTCCGTGAGCGAAAAATTTGAATTAAATGGAGGTGGGCTGAGCTTTACTAAAGAGGTGCCTCAGAATAATAGAATGCGATTTCTAGACATTTCCTTAATGTTCCAGAAGAACCACGTGTGCTGGCAGTATTCTCCTAGATCTTCGAAACCGCTGTTAAATTTTTCGTCGAAGCACTCGAAGGTTGTAAAAAACGGCATCGCCATGTCTTGCCTTAAATCAGCCCTCACCAAGTCGTGTGAGCACAAAATGAGTGATAGCTTTAACGCACAGGTTACGCGTCTTTTAGATGTAGGGTATCCTCGTGATGCAGCGGCCACGGTCGCTGAACGTTTAAAGAAGTCTATTGTGTTAAGTCCGAGCATGGTTGCAGAAAGTGATAGGAGGAAACGTGTCGTAGGTATACCGTACATTCATTGCGTATCTGACAGGCTAAAGAAAGTAGGAAGTAGATACGGTGTTAATGTTGTTTTCACGGCTGCCAATACGCTAGGTAAGATTTGTGCCGCTGTGCAGAGGAAGATTGAGCCAGTAAAAGAAAAGAAGCGGACCGATATTTGTTTCGTAAAACACACCAACAAATTCACTGATTGCCGTACGAGTGTGGTGTATAAGGTCCCTTTCAGCTGCGGCCGCTTCTACGTAGGACAAACGGGCCGATGCATTAACCAGAGATTGTTGGAACATAAGAGATCGCTAACAGGAGGCTCACCTTCTAATCTATCTTTGCATTGTCGAGATTGTAAGTGCACGCCAAAATTCGATGAATGCGCAGTGTTGTACCGTCATAGATATGAAGAAACGCGCCTGATGATTGAAGCATGGCATATCGAGAATAGCGGTAGCGCATGCGTGAGCCAACCGTCGATTAACTTGCATAAAGATGAAATCAAATGCCTTAACAGTTATCTTCCACGTAGACCGCCACGCGTGCCGGATTGATAGGTTCGCCTGTTGCATGGGCATGCGCAGATAAGTTTTCGTACCTTCTTTCTTTTCAGCCGTTGTGCGTCTCTTCAGTTGTTAGTCGGCGTTTGTGGTGTCCTGACTTCTTTCTTATGTCCTTGTTTGCACGCTCTGTCTTTTTAGAATGAATACTTACCAACTAGCTCAGCTCTCTGTTATTCCAAATGATTTGATCACTGCTTGCATCCAGACATCAAGGACATTCATGGGAAAACAGATGAGGACAGTTAACATCGTGCCCAATGAGCCAGGTCTACTGTGGAATTTTTTCCCTAGGTTTCGCCTGCTTCACACCATATTGTTGTTCACACCATGTTGATTGTTCCTTTGAATGTATGTACATATTTTCGAAGTTTTTTCCCACCCTGCCACGATCTTTCAAATGAAAGATTGCAGTATTTATAAATAAATAAATAAATAAATATTGCCAAGCTCTTAACATTTTCGCCAATAAATGCACCGAATGAATGCTTCATCTGTACTCCTAAGAAGTCTGTCAAAGCACTTTCGTTCTCATTAATAGTTTTTGTGAATATTGCGCTGAGTTAAAGGCTTTTTTAGTTTACTTAACACTTTAAGTGCCGATTAAATTACGGAAAATTGTTCGAAAATTGCCAAATTTTCTTGCGAAGTGAAATGCTTGAGTAGCATGTCCAAAACAGAAAAATACTTGTAAAAACATTTTACGGCCAATAAAAGCGCTTTATTCGTCATATTTCGCACCGCCACGTAATACCCAGGCCCGTAGCCAGGAATATTTTAGGGGGGGCTCACTGGCTGAAGGGCTTGAGGAACACCTATTTTCTTTATTTATTTTCGGTAAAACACCTGCGTTTATCAGAGTTTTGGGAGAGGGCGGTGCCTGAACCACTAGCCCTCCCCCCGCCACGTCTGTGGGCCTGGTGATACCCCATACCTGGGCCATTTTATGTGTGCTCTGAAAGACATTTCTGCAACTCCACAAAGTAAGGGTTCCATTTGACTTCCCGTGGAAAAAATGCACTATCCCTCGATAGTTCAATGCAAACTAGATGAGGATACCATATTGTGGTAGCGTTTAAAGCACGGCACTGCAGCATGTTCGTTTATAGTGTGCGGAAAACGAAAAGCGCGCATTTTGTCGTTTGGCGTGCACACTCATTCAATAAAAGTGCCAATCACGAAACCCGTGCTGTCATCTATGTTTTAAATAGCAAAACACCATTGGGCTCGTCAAAAGCCTCTTGGAACATTGCTGCAGAGCCCTGATGAGCACGGGAGGCAAAAAAGTGACGTTTGCTCATGACGAGCTCAGGTCGTCATAAGCGCTTAAGTGGCTAATCTGGAAGAAATCTAGAGTGAGATGTGTGCTGCACCCCATGAGAAATATATTGTACCAAAATGGCAAGCTTGGTGCATCTTCGTTTTTTTTTAAAGGAAAACAGCGCAAGAAAACCAAGATAAAAACGCCAGGCCTGCGCGGAAAGAGCAGCACAGTCACAGCGAAAGCTGGAAGAGCGGCGTTTCTAGAGCCCGCTTGGGGCTACAATACAAGTACACTAGAAAAGGTACCCACTACGCCATAAATCACAATTTTTGGGAAGTTGGGAAGCACCTACTAAGCAATTATTCGTCATTCTGCGGAAAAGCGAGGCACCAGCTACACGTCCGTAAGGCATTATGTGCACTTTGTTGACGCGACGACTGATGACAATGAAGAATTATGGCTCAGCCCTTTGTAATGGGTTGGAATCTTTAAACGGCCCACCAGTTACGTAATTTGCATTGGGTGACGCCCGGTCGCTATTTCCCTCTCCCGTCATGCTGTATAACATACGTTGATGTGGGAGAGAGACGGGGAGGGGGAGGCGACGAATTTTACTGAGATCCCGAGGAAGTGGATCATGCGCTTATGGGCTTCCTTGGCAACCAATACAAGTGCACTTGCGAGGAACCCACTACGCTATAAAGCATTGTAATTTTTGAGAAGTAGGGCAGCAGGCACTGTGCCATTTTTCGTCATTCTACGGAGAGCGTTGGTACCTGCTAAACGCATGCAGGCATTATGCGCACTTTGTTGATGCTGTCCCTGATGACGATGAGGAATTATGGCAGAGCCCTTTGTAATGGGTTGGAAGCATTCAACAACCTACTCGTTGCGCAATTCGCATTGTGTGACGCCTGGTTACAGAATTCGCGTTGTGCGACGCTTGGTGCTTATTTTAGTCTTCTACCACGCTATATTGCATATGCTAATGTGGTTCCTTCCCGACATGAAGCCTGTATAGGACCTTTTTGCAAAGCAGTTTCAAGCATGGGCATGGCTCAGAGGTTGAATACTGGGCTCCCTCGCAGAGGGCCCAAGTTCGAACCTCGTTCCATCCTGGAATTTTTTTCCTATTTCGTTTTTTTTTCTTGTTTCGAGCGATACTGGTTACGGACACCGGCGGCGGCGGCGGCGGACAACTACGGCGCGAAAAACTGCCCGTGAAATGATCTCATAACAGCTTTCGCTAAAAAACAGGGTGTATTCCCTCTATTTTTGTCTTCATTTTGTGTGCACTGTTTTCTTCCAGAAATGCACCCCTTGAGGTATGCGATTCTGGTTGTGGAAATGCTACTAAAATGCTAGCTCTTTTGTGAGGCAGTCAGAATTATAGTCTTAGCATTTAGGATGACTGCCAGTCGGGCATGTTGGTAAAGGTTCATGATGAAACAAGCGCAATGTGCACGGAGACTTACAAAGGACACAGGACGAAGCGCTCCGTCCTGTGTCCTTTCTAGGTCTCCGTGTATATTGCGCTTGTTCCATCATGTAGTCTTAGCATTTGGCCAAACATTTTTCGAACACTTTTTTTTATGGAAGCTGGCATTACGATAAATGTGAAAACTTGAAAACGGGTGTACCAGCAAATTTTTTTCTTTTGTGTACAGCACTACCCTCGCACAAGAAAAAGGCGTTACATACTGACTTTCAACTGTGGTGCATGTTGTGAGAAAGAACCCAAATAACTTGAAAGGGCTATGGTACTAGTTGCAGTGAGAATGCAGCAGTGGGCTAGTTGGACGTAATCACATTTGATGCTATCGTAAGTAGTTGTAGTTAATGACAGGAGGGGCTGACGTGCAAGTAATTGCTACGCTGTCGCATGCTCAGAGTTGGCCGTGCCTATTTCATTCACTATTGTTACGCCCACTGCGGCTGCAGCAGCAGCAGGTTATATTGGTCCTCTGCATTGTGCTTTTGAGCTATAATGTATTGCATTTTCATACTGCCACCTTGTGTTTGCAAAAAGGAGGTGGATCATTGTCATTAGCTACAGTCGAGAACATCATCATGATGGGAGAGAGTAGTACTTTTCCAGTTCAATTGTTCGAGCTTAAAATGTCTGCAATGAAGGAACATATTGAATGACTGCTGTGTTTCTGCCTCACCGAAGTGAGAGCAGATGGGCTTGCTCCTCTGGATTTGTGCCGGCTGGACACCCTTAATGCCCTTTGACCGATACACAGCACATATTGTTACATGCACAAGCAGGCCTGACCGCAGTTGTGACTGCAAATGTGTTCTTCCTTCTGCAGCTACCTTTATGCACAAGGCAAGCAAGTGTGGAAGAAGTGGAAGAAGCGTTACTTCGTGCTTGTCCAAGTGAGTCTGTCTGTGTTACAACAGTGCCTTCATCTGGATTTTGTTTAAAACGTTTTGACCCTTCCAGCAAATGACAGCTTTCAAATTCGCTGCAGAAGTGTTGTGTCTCCACAGCACTGATCAAACGACAAAAATTTACAGGAAAGACATCATCTGCAGCAGGGGGGTGTTGCATGGCATCTTACATATGAGGCACACGAATAATGTGCAACTACCTGTACAAGGGTGGAGGCTTCAGCCTCTCGGAAATCCATCGCAGTAGACATAAAGACAGGAAAGAACACTGCACGGTATTACCACACAGCATAATGCGCGCTGCAGCCATTTTATGTGCTTGTCACATGAGGGTGCGCGTGCAGGAGAAAGGGGGAAAAAGGCAAAAGAAAAAAAAAAGAATAAAACGAGGTGTTAATACAGCACACAAGTCAAAGTTAAATACTATCAAACAGAAAAAAAAACGGTATGACCCGTCCAGAAAGGTAATTTAACTGAGTGAGAGCAATGGAGGGAGAGCTGACACACCAAGTTGTGTGATGTGATCAGCTTCAATGATTTCGCATGTGAGCTGAAATTGATGCCTTGCCAACACATGTGTACTCATGAAAATGGGCACGTAGCCACAATCCCAGTGTACAGTACTCACGAATTGAAACGGGACAATTTAGGGCTAAGTAACGCACATACTTTTGTTTCGACCGTCTTCAGTTCGAGCCATATTGGCGTAGTTTTGACTCGAACGCATAGATCAGAACCAACATTATCTTTAGAGACCATATTTGTGCGACATGACGTGGTTATCTGGAGCGATAGCGCATACCATGCGTTATAATAAAAAATTGATGTCGCATTTGAATCCGTCAGTACTGTACACCCAGATGCTTATGTTATGTGGATTATGAAAGTTGTTCTGGTGCTCATTAAGGCACCTCCTAGACTACCCAACATATTTATCACACTTTTGCTATGCGGGCAGCGTGACCTGGACAGGGGATTTTAAGGAATGGACATACACTAGCGCTTACTGACAACTGGTTTTATTTCATTCACACATGTGGTTAATAAACACAAAGAAAAGAATCACATATTGTGACAGGGTGTCATTTGATGACACCATTTAAAAATTGCAATAGAGATCTGGCTGACCTTGCTCCACATGCATGTGGTAAGTTTCCACAGTCTCGTGATTGGCTTGGTTGCTGCTCTTATGCAGCATCTCTGTCCTACAAACATCGGTTCACAGTGGCATATTTTGCAATGCGCAGCCAGGTTTGCAACACTAGAGTTCATGACAGTGGCGTGGTGATTCCCAAGACGGACGTTAATACAGTGCCCCATCTAGCCGAAGTACATTTTACCACATGGCAATGGGGTAGCATACATAGTGAGCACGGCACGAACTGCTTCTTGTGCTTGATAGGTCGTCGCCAGACCCTACCCACTTGCTCCAGGTGTTACTCTCAGTTATGCAGAGGTCGTAGCTAGGCCCCAATTGCCACCCGTTGTACAGTCCTACCACCAGCCACTCCACGCAGCGCGTCCTCTGATGTGGATTGGGCCATTTACCGCGAACCTGTGGCGTACTTCAAACAACTGCCCTATATGCTTTGGCTGCGGCTACACCGGTCACATTGCACGTTACTGTAATTGAGTGCAGTCAGCTACCACCGCGTCATTCGTGACAAGCCGTCCGACCCGTCCATATTACGACCTACCTTCCGCTATGTCACCGACATACCACCACGCGCGAAATACCAGTCGTTCCCCGTTTCCATGCCATTGCTCATTATCGCTGATGCAGCCTTGTCCCATCATTCAGGAAGAGAAAAAAACGCCAGGCCTGCGCGGAAAGCTCAGCACAGACACAGCGAAAGCTCGAAGAGCGGCATTTCTAGAGCCCGTTGTAAACTCTCTTGTGGCTACTGTAAACTCTCTTGTGGCTAAGTACACTAGGAGCGTACCCATCATCATCATCATCATCATCATCATCAGCCTGTCTACGCCCACTGCAGGGCAAAGGCCTCTCCCATGTTCCGCCAATCAACCCGGTCCTGTGCTTTCTGTTGCCACGTTATACCTGCAAACTTCTTAATCTCATCTACCCACCTAATTTTCTGCCTTCCCCTCAGGCGTTTGCCCTCTCTTGGAATCCAGTCAGTTACCCTTAATGACCACCGGTTATCCTGCCGACGTGCTACGTGGCCGGCCCACATCCATTTCTTCTTCTTAATTTCAACTATGATATCCTTAACCCCCGTTTGTTCCCTGACCCACTCTGCTCTCTTCCTGTCTCTTAAGGTTACACCTATCATTTTCCTTTCCATCGCTCGCTGCGTCGTCCTCAATTTAAGTTGAACCCTCTTTGTAAGTCTCCAGGTTTCTGCTCCGTAGGTAAGTACCGGTAAGATGCAGCTGTTATATACCTTCCTCTTGAGAGATAGTGGTAGACTACTATTCATGATTTGATAATGCTTGCCAAATGAACCCCATCCCATCCTTATTCTTCTAGTTATTTCACTCTCATGGTTCGGCTCCGTGGTTACTACCTGTCCTAAGTAGACGTACTCCTTTACAACTTCCAGCGTCTCGCCACCTATCGCGAAGCGCTGTTCTCTGCCAAGATTGTTCCACATTACTTTAGTTTTATGCATATTAATTTTCAGACCTATTCTTCTACTTTCCGTATCCAGTTCAGTAATCATGAGCTGTAATTCGTCTCCCGCGTTACTCATCAATGCAATGTCATCAGCGAATCGCAGGTTACTGAGATATTCTCCATTAACTCTTATCCCTAATTCTTCCCAATCTAGGGCCCTGAAAACCTCCTGTAAACACGCGGTGAATAGCATTGGAGAGATCGTGTCTCCCTGTCGTACGCCCTTCTTTATTGGGATTCTGTCGCTTTCTTTATGAAGGACTATAGTGGCTGTGGATGCGCTGTAGATTTCTTCCATTATGTTTATATAGGCTTCGTCGATGCCCTGATTCCGCAGTGCTTGCATGACTGCTGATGTCTCCACCGAATCAAATGCCTTCTCGTAATCTATGAAGGCTATGTATAGGGGTTGGTTGTATTCCGCGCATTTCTCTATCACCTGATTGATAGTATGAATATGGTCTATTGTTGAGAAGCCTGTACGAAATCCTGCCTGGTCCCTTGGTTGATTAAACTCTAATGTCGTATTAAATCTATTAGCAATTACTTTTGTGAATAGCTTGTAGACAACGGACAGTAAGCTGATGGGCCTGTAATTTTTCAGGTCCTTGACGTCCCCTTTCTTATGGATCAAGATGATGTTGGCATTCTTCCAAGATTCTGGTATCCTCCCTGTCGAGAGACACTTCGTATACAGGGTGGCCAGTTTCTCTAACATAATCTCTCCACCGTCTTTCAACAGGTCTGATGTTACCTGATCCTCACCAGCGGCTTTGCCTCTTTGCATTCCATTTAGGGCTTTCTTTACTTCTCCTGTTAATACTGGTGGGATGTCAGATTCCTCTGGGATATTACTGCTTCTTACGTTATCATCCTGACTGTCTCGGCTGCTGTACAGATCTCTGTAGAACTCTTCCGCTACCTCAACTATTCTATCCATATTGGTTGTGACCTTGCCATCCTTGTCCCTTAATGCATACATCTGATTTTTGCCTATGCACAGTTTTGTCTTCGTAGCTTTGAGGCTTCTTCCGTTCTTTAGAGCATGCTCAATTCTCTCCATATTATACTTTCTTATGTCGGCTACTTTACGCCTCTTGATCAACTTCGAAAGCTCCGCCAGCTCTATTTTGTCTGTTGCATTTGAGGCTTTCATGGCTTGACGTTTCTTAATGAGGTTTTTCGTCTCATGGGATAGCTTACCAGTGTCCTGTCTAACGACTGTACCCCCGGCTTCCACTGCACACTCCTTAATGATACTAGTCAGATTATCATTCATTGCGTCAACGCTAAGGTCGGTTTCCTCGGTTAAAGCCGCGTACCTATTCTGAAGTGAAACTCTGAATTCCTGTACTTTCCCTCGCAGAGCTAGTTCATTAATCGGCTTCTTGCGTATCAGTTTCTGCCGTTCCTTCCTCACGTCTAGTTGAATTCTAGATCTTACCATTCTATGGTCACTGCATCGGATCTTGTTAACTACTTCCACATCCTGTATAATGCCCGGGTGGTCGCACATTATGAAGTCTATTTCATTTTTAGTTTCGCCATTAGGACTCCTCCAAGTCCACTTACGAGTAGTCCGTTTTCTGTAGAAGGTATTCAAGATCCGTAAATTATTGCGTTCTGCGAACTCTACTAGTAACTCCCCTCTGGCATTTCTGGAGCCGATGCCATATTCCCCAACTGCATGATCTCCAGCCTGCTTCTTGCCTACTTTTGCATTGAAGTCGCCCATCAGTACAGTATACTGTGTCCTTACCTTACTCAGTGCTGATTCTACGTCTTCGTAGAAGCGTTCAACCAGTTGATCATCGTGGCTGGATGTTGGCGCGTAGGCCTGTATCACCTTCATCCTGTACCTCTTATTAAACTTAATCACGATACATAACACCCTCTCATTAATGCTATAGTATTCCTCTATATTGCCAGCTATATTTTTATGAATAAGGAACCCCACTCCTAGTTCTCTTCTGTCAGCTAAGCCACGATAGCATAGGACGTGTCCGTTCTTCAGCACTGTATAAGCCTCCTGTGGCCTCCTAACCTCACTGAGCCCTATTACATCCCATTTAACACCCTCTAATTCCTCGAATAGTACAGCTAGACTCGCCTCACTAGATAAAGTTCTAGCGTTATATGTAGCCAAGTTCAGATTCCAATGACGGCCTGTCCGGACCCAGAGATTCTTAACACCCTCTGCTGCGTCGCAGGTCTGACCGCCGCCTTGGTCAGTTGCTTCGCAGCCGCTGGGGACTGAGGGCCGAGGGTTAATTGGTGTATTCATGTGGGAGGTAGTGGCCAAGTACTACACCAGGGTGGCCAATCCTGCTCTGGTGAGGGAGTGCATTGCTGGCTGTGGTCGCCAGTGAGGCTGCACCCCAGGCCTTTTTACACAATTCCATCATCACGCGGATTTTTTGTTTTTTTTTAATCCGGTTGGGAATTGTCCGGCACCGGGATTCGAACCACGGACCTCTTGCATGCGAAGCTGATGTTCTACCCACTACGCCATCGCTGCAACTCGAGCGTACCCACTACGCCACAAATCATAATTTTTGTGAAGTTGGGAAACACCCACCACGACATTACTCGTCATTCTGCGGAGAAGCGAGGTACCATCTCTAAGGCATTATGTGTACTTTGTTGATGCGAAGGTTGATGACGATGAAGAAGTGTGGCTGCTCCCTTTGTAATGGGACGGATGCTTTAAAGGACCCACTAGTTACGTAATTCGCATTGTGTGACGCCCGGTCGTTATTTCATTCTCCCACCACGCTTTATAACAAACGGTAACGTGAGAAAGAGATAGATAGAGGGAACTAATATTATTGAGACCCCGAGGAAATGGATCATGGGAGGCTTATGGGCTTCCTTGGCAACCAATAGAAGTGCACTTGCGAGGAACCCACTACGCTGTAAATCATCATAATTTGTGTGAAGTAGGGAAGCAGCCACTATGCAATTTTTCTTAATTCTGCGCAGAACCGTGGTACCTGCTAAACACGTGTAAGGCATTATGTGCCCTTTGTTGATGGTATGGCTGATGACGATGAAGAATTATGGCAGAGCCCTTTGTAATGGGTTGGAAGCATTCGACAACCCACTCGTTGCGCAATTTGCATTGTGTAGACAATGCCCCCTGCTCAGTACCTAACATTGTTGTTTCTTCCATCGACGTTCACACCATTGCTACCGAACAGCGCAAGGATAAATGGATCGCCTCGCTGATAGACTTGCTCACTGATCCGTCGGCAACCCCAACCACTCGCGCGTTGCGTCGTCAAGCGCACCATTTCGCTATTCGTGACGACCTACTGCACCGACGCAGTTACAACGCCGACGGCCGCCAGTGGCTACTTGTGATACCCCGCAGTCTGCATTCTGAAATATGCGAGTCCTTCCACTCTGATCCGCAATGCGCGCACTCTGGGGTATCCAAAACTTACCACCGCATTCGACAACGATACTTCTGGCGAGGTTATATGTTGGGCGAGTTGGTTTCTAGCTTCCATATTTCACAGCGCAAGACGACAACACAGTGAGGAACACAAGACACACGGAGCGCTGACTGACAACTGATATTTTATTGAAACCAGCCAGTCTTTTATACCACTGGTGGCGAGGAGAAACGGGCAAGGTACATGCGCGGAAGGGTCATTAGTGCCGGGAGAAAACAGACATGCGTCAAACTTCACAGTCAAGATATTTGATTTCTTTTTGGGACAATGCTACTGAGGATGCGCTTATACACTTATCTTGCAACTTCGCTATCACATGTGCCTCCTGTATTTCTCTTGTTAGAGCATCACGATGCTTGCCTATTACTTTGCTGTCTCTGTACATCGGTTCACATGGTTCGCCGTCATTCTCGTCAGATCGACAACCTCTGCAGTGTTTGGCAACGTGACCACAAGTGGCCACGCGTGCGACATTGTCATGGTGCTCTTTTAGTCTTTGGTTTATGCATCGTCCAGTTTGTCCCACATACTCTTTCCCACACGAAAACGGCAGGGAATAAATTACACCTTTCTTGCACTCGACAAACTGCTTGACATGCCTGACAGTACATCCACGTGATTCTTCATTCCTACGGTTAACCTTTTTGCACATGCCAGCCAATTTTTTGGGAGCCGAGAAGACGACTTCCATTCCCGCGCGTTTTCCAATTCTCTTGAGGTTGTGTGATACCTGATGGAGGTAGGGCATGGCAACAACTTTTTTTCTTTTTTCTCTCAGTTGGAATGGCTCGCTGCCATCTCGAGTTCTAAGGCTATGCTTCAGTTTCTGTGCAACAGCGACCATAAGCTCGGAAGGGTAGCCAGCCTTCGTGAGCTTATGGTCGCTGCCTACCCTTCCGAGCTTATGGTCGATCCCACAAATTGAGATAACATTCTGCGTTTCGTCACCTACGCCTATAATACCACCCCTCAAAGCACAACTGGTTTTTCACCCTTCTTATTCTACGGAAGGCACCCGTTGCACATGGGAATATGGGAGTATCGACACGATACTCCCATACTAACCGGATTCATCTGAGTGTGCGCCTATTTCTGACACAGCCAGGCTTGCGGACGAGCGTCGCGAGCTTGCAAAGACCTTTGCAACGCATGAACAAGAGCGGCAGAAGAGCATTCGCGGTGGCACCACCACTTCTGAGCCCATGTTCCTCCCTGGAGCGCTCGTATGGCTCTCGGTCCCTGCCACTGCAACTGGCCTCTCTTTAAAATACTGCCGAAATACGAAGGCCCTTACCGTCTCATCGAGCGCACACCCCCGGTCAGCTGCCTGATCGAACTCATCGAACCATCTTCGGTCATGCGCCGTCGAGGGCGCGACATTGTCAACGTGGAACACCGCGAGGCCTACTATGACCCGCTCATAATGACGAGCTGTTAGGTAATTACCTGGGGTAATTGTAGCGAAGCCTTGGAGATGAGTAATGGGTTGCGCTCTCTATAGCCTTCTAGTGGGTCGTCCTCTATGGCTCTTCCCGCTCGCGCTGTGAGTCTGTGTTTTGCCTTGACTGTCGCAATTAAGCATCGTCGCCGTGAAATACACACCTCAACAATAGAAATATCTCATGCGAGTCACAAATTTCAGAAAAAGCGTCCTTACTGGATCGCAATTACTGATAACTCGTATTTGAAGGTACAAGATCAAAAGACGTGTCGCACCGATTATGTGAGATATTGGTGTTAAAGAGCATTTACACCATGATCGGAGAAGCTAATTTTACGCCCGCAGACTCATGAGTCAACTCACTCAGGCTCACTCATACTCAGATCAGGCCGTGAATCTGAGTGAGTCCAGGAAAATGCTATTATGGTGATTTTTAGTCTCGGTGAGTCCGATTGAGAAAAAGTTTAGTGTCCAAGTGAGTCCAGTTGAGGAAAATATTGGTGAGTCTGAGTTTGAGTGAGGCCTTAGAGCAGAATATATTTTTTGAGTGAGTCTAAGTAAGCTCTAATTTTTTTGCCGACCTGTGAATGCGACGCTGGCGAAAAGTTCTCGTCGCAGCCCGTCCAATGTTATAGAAGTGTTTGTCACTGGTGTCCGCACATCTGGACGGGAGCCACCGTGTGTGTTATGGACACAAAACTTAGCCGCTTACTTCGGAAAGTCACGGCGCCCCTTTCCTGACTGTCTCTACGCACAGCCAGTGCCCAGGATATTCATCCCTTAGCATCTTGCACTGCTCGTGTCGACATTCAGGACGTTGTGTACGCCATCGAATTCACCATCATGTCTCCTTGTTCTCGCGATGTCATCCTCGGCTGGGACTTTCTGTCACCCCGCAGTGCTGTTATCGATTGTGCACCATAGGCCCAAAATATAACTATCACCACTCTTAGATTTGAGAACCACCACCAAGACTCCGTCCCATCCCAGGAAACTGATTGTCAAAGCCGACACTCGCGTTCCTCCAAACGCGTCAATGGTCGTGCCTATGTACTGCAATGGCATCTCTGACGCAATACTTTCGCTGTTTGACCTCTCTCTCATGCGGAGGGGCCTGGTGCTACCTTTTGTAGCCGTGGACATCACAAAGGGTACTAGCGCAATTTTTGTTTGGAGCCTTTTTCCACACCCTGCCATGCTGCTAAGAGAGTAATCTATTGGCACCGTGGAAGCAATCGATGATGTCCAAGTTAATGCTGTGCCCGATGACACGTACTGTGCAAACTGCCCTAATCTCAGTGCTATTTCTACATCGGCCCCGTTGCCCTGCGATGCATTTGGTTCCTCCATTGATGGAACCCTTACAGAGGACCAGTGTTTCCCTCTTGGAAGAATTTCATTCTTCTTTCGACATAGGGCAACCTTCCCTGGGCCGGACGTTAACTGTAACACATCACGTCGACACTGGCTCTCAACCAGTACTGCGTCAGCGCCCGTATCGTGTTTCTCCGACAGAACGTCGTGTGATCAACGAAAAAATCCACGACATGCTACAGTGCGAGGTAATTCGACCTTCTAAAGGTCCATAGGCATCTCCTGTCATCTTTGTGGCAAAAAAGGATGGCTCCGTACACTTTTGCATCAATTATCGGCGGCTTAACAAGATCACTTGCGAGGACGTTTATCCCCTGCCCCGCATAGACAATTCAGTTTACAGCCTACAAGGAGCTAAATTCTTTTCATCTCTGGATTTATACTCAGGCTATTGGCAAGTGTCCATGTCAGAAATCGATCGGCTGAAAGCAGTCTTCTTGACACCCGATGGCTTGTAGGAATTTTACGTAATGTTTATTGGACTTACTAATGCGCCCGCGACATTTGAGCGCACGATGGACACTGCTCTCCGGAGCTTGAAGTGGCACACGTGTTTGTGCTATCTTGACGACGTTGTTATGTTCGCTCCCAACTTCACCAGCATGTTTTGATGTGCTTATCTAACGCCGGCCTCCAACTAAGTTTGAAGAAGTGGCGATTTGCTGCACGGCAACTCGCCATAATTGGCTACATCGTATCAGAGAATGGTATTCTCCCTGACCCTGCCAAACTCCGGGTCATTACTGAATTCCCTAAGCCAATATTCATCAAAGAATTACGCAGTTTCATTGGCCTTCAGACGCTTCATTCATAATTTTGCCATCATAATTTCACGTCTGACGAAGGTCCTTGGCACCAACGGGCCACTCACCTCGTGGTCACCAGAGTGTGACAAAGCGCTCACAAAACTCTTGTCGCTTGCTGACGTCTCCCCCAATATTGCGCCACTACAAACCAACGGTCCCCACAGCCAGCGGTGTTGGGCTCAGCGCTGTCCTCGCGCAGTGAAAACCCTGAATATGTTGTGGCTTATGCAAGTCGAACGCTTACCAAAGCTGAGAGTAATTACACCATGATGGAAAAAGAATGTCTCACGATCCTCTTACTAAGTCGCGGCCATATTTGTTTGATTGCCCATTTGATGTGATCACGGACCACCGCACACTCTGTTGGCTGTTGTCGTTAAAAGGTTCCTCTGGCCCGTTAAGCACTTTGCCTGTGATATCTACGTGCTGTACCGCAGTGGACAACAACATTCGGAAACCCTCTCCCTTGGATGAGGGCTCAGTATGTCACCTTCACCGAGCAGCGCAAGGCCCTCTGGATTGCCTCGATGATAAGCTTGCCCTCTGATCCATCGACACTACCAACCACTGGGGCAAAGCGCCGTCGAGCTGAACATTTCGCATGTGTTGGCGAGGAATCGGTTTCAGCTGATGCGTGAAAATATTGAAGCTGATCACATCAGACAACTTGGTTGTGTTTGCGTCAGCTCTCCCTCCATTGCTCTCACTCCTAGTTAAATGACCTTTCTGGACAGGTCATAACAGTGTTTTTTCAATTTTTTGTGGTTTGGTAGCACTTACCTTCGACGCATGCGGGCTTTATGAACGCTTTTTTTATTCCTTTTTTTATCCCCCCCCCCTTTCTTCTGCACGTGCACCCTTATGCATACAAGCACATGAAATGGCTGCAGTAGCATTAAACTATGTGGTAAGACAGCGCAGCCTTCTTTCTTGTCTTTGTGTCCCCACACTGTAGGTCTACTTTCTGACCTATGCATCAGATCGTGTCTACCAATGGGCGTTTTTCTAAACATGCAGCCAGCAAGCGTCCATTGGAATGTGAAGGCGTTGTGTGGAATTGTATTTTTGTCCCGCACTTTTTGCCTATCTTCTGCTGTGATCAGTTGGGACATGATAGCGCATATACTGTTGAACTTTAGGCAAGGATTTCGTAAGGACTTTATAGCCTGTGGCAGGCGCACAAAAAAAGTTGCTGCTGAGCCTACTATGTTGAGAGCCATGCCTTACTGCCACGAAAATGCCAAATTAGGCATAGCACTCAAACTCAAGAGGATGACTCAAACTTGGTGCACTGATTGCAGGCAGTAGTAATTGAGCAGCCTTTTTCTTTACAAAGAAAGCACTTAACTATATTAAGTGCAATATTGAAGGAGTTGAACCATAATATGCAAATGTTATGTGAACTGTCGTTTCTTTCGAGTGTCTGCGCATGCGTGGGTGTTAAGTATTGCCTCTGAGATTGGAACTGGGTGGGGGTGTTTATGAGGCACCGACGCCAACGAATTTCCAGTTTTTTCACGAGACACTAGGCAGGCAACAATGCCAAGTGCTTCAGCGAAAGGTGACTTGAGCATGAATGGAGCTGCGATATGGGCACAATCTGTCTACACCCATTCTGGCGATGCACTTTCAGTAACAAACGGCGTAAGAAACTGCTGACTTACTTTATGCCTCGAAGCTCTAGGCATGATTAAGAACATTAGCACACATTGAAAGGAGTCAGACAGCTTCTACACCAATTGCTGACCTAAAACGGCCAGAAAATGATTCATGGTGCTAGATGTCACGTGGTCGTGACGTCGACGAAGACCGCAGGCGAGGTGTCCAAGCTGAAACTATTTATTTGGCCGAACTTGTGGCCGAGAAACGGAAAGTTAATTTACGGCAATACACATGGTATGTACTGATAGCGGCGAACAGAGCGTCGACCGTCGATCAACTGACAAGCGGTGAAGCGTGTCGGCATTTATATACGTGCCGTCGAATATTCCAGCGTTATCGCTGGTTGTCGCGCAAACTCTAGAATAGGCTCGAGTGTTCGCGTCTTGCGCGAAATCTTAACAAAACGATCTACAATAATCGCGAAGCTTCTCGAACAATGAGGCGCGGTTTGCGCTGAGCGTTGCTGACATTCTTTGTGGTTGAAAACCGGATACAGCAAAAATGATAATAAGAAATGCACGTCGCAATATGTCGCAATAGTCATTCAAACACACGGTGGTAGCAGATGATAACGAAACTGGCGCACATTAATTTGGACTCTGCAACCGGCCTTTGCTATGGGGTCACGTGAGTTTGGAAAAAGGTCCATTGTTGTTGTACTTTTACTGCTGATTGTTTTGCTAGTGCCCTCAACAAAGAATCTTCAGTAAATAGTTTTTTTAACCAATGGCAAGGTGTCAACTTGAGGAAGCATCACACTTGTTTGAAAAATGTGCAGCAACACATGGTGTTCTCGTTGACAGATTGTAAGGCTACATACTTTATCTATCGGTGCGCAGTGTCTTGCCAGTGTTTTTGTTCTCTCACCTGATCATAGGCTTATGAAGGTTCCCGTGTTTTCAGGTGTCACAGTACACGTTTGCCATGTGCAGCTTCAGGGAAAAAACATCAGTGCCCACTGAGCTGCTTCAACTTGATGGCTACACAGTCGACTACACAGAGGCACTCACAGGTGGGCCTCGCGTGAGCGCATGCACTGGCCTTCATTCTTAGCTATTTCGGAATTCCCGTGGAGCTTAGCCAAAAAGGCAGTTTTGAGCAGTTTTTTCATCCCTGTGCAGAACTGGAGGGTGGCCGCTTCTTCTTCAATGCCGTGCGGGAAGGGGATAGTGTGGCCTTTGCGAGTGAGGACGAGAACGAGTGCCACCTTTGGGTGATGGCCATGTACCGGGCCACGGGCCAGTCGCACAAGCCGACACCCCTCATCCAGCCACTGGCCAGCAAGAATTCCACCATTTCACGCATGCAGGGCGGTAAGTGTCCTCGGGCTGTGGCTGCCCGCCCTCCGCTCACTGGTGTCCTGTGCAGACACGGAGCGGGCCCGCAAGCACGGCATGGACGAGTTCATCTCGGCCGACCCGAATCGCTTTGACCACCACGGCCTGTTTCGCATGCTGCAGACACTGACCCTCGATTACCGACTGGCCGACCCGTACTGCTCCTTGGTGCGCATTCCTCGCTCACTTTCTCCGTTCCTTGGATGCAGTGCTGTTTGCTGTGCAGGGTTGGTTCAGCCCTGGCCAGGTGTTTGTGCTGGACGAGTATGCAGCACGCTACTGTGTGCGCAGCTGCTTCCGTCACCTGTGCTACCTGCAGGACCTGCTCACACGCGCCGAGAAGGGCCTCCTGATTGACCCCACGCTCATACACTACAGCTTTGCCTTCTGCTCCTCGCACGTCCATGGAAACAGGTAGGTTCTTCTGTGCAGACATCCAAAGCACATTGTAGAGCTTGCCCAGTGGCAACAACCTTAGGTGCATGGTCCCATTGTTTTGTGCCCCTTGTTTTTTCCTCAGCCGCCTCTTGTACCTTTTGCGGCCTCCTTTTTTGCCAAAGCTGTGCACACTGCACTTCCTTGGGCCTGTTTGTCCTTGCAGCAGCACTTGTCTTCTGAGTGCCACGGTTGTGGTGGTGATAATGCTACACAGATACTGCAGTCCGGTACTTCAATTGAGTACCTTTAGAGCGTAGCTAGGCAACATCTGGTTGAGCTATTTGCCGATCTCTGCATGGGCATGATTAGCTCTTTTGCACGAGGCATGAATATAGGCAGAGCTTTAATGCTAAGGGCTACCCTCCCAAGTTGTATACACGTGTCGTGTGGGAGTTTTATATATATTAGAGCGCAGGTTTTTCTCATACTTGATGATGATGATGATAATCGTTTTGTTTAAGAAGTTGGTTAACTTGCAGCTCAAGCACGTAAGTGGTGAAAGAACAGCGACACAGTGAAGAAAGGAAGGGGGACGCACACGAGCGCTGTCTACCAAATAAATTAATGCGTCATGACAGAAATCTACAAATATATGTACACACAGCTGAAAAAAAAATATCACGCACGCGTCAGAGCCTTGTCACAAATCGGTACGTCAATTATTAAAACCAAGGGAAGAATTACATTTAATAAAAGATAACATAGATTCAAAAGCACGAATTGCTTTTATGCATAGTATCCAAAGGCTGGCTAACATTTGTCACCATATTTCTTAATGTAATGAGCCCCTGTCTTTCTGGCGGTTCAACACACACCCAGCCTGAAACTGAGGTTGGCACCACAAATACCACGACTGATTTTCCTTCAGCATTCTGTAAAAATATTACACCATCTCCCGCTAAAGGGGACCATGAGGCGATGCGAAGTCGGAGAACTTGCACGATCGCGTTCCGTTGGCGCTCGTTGGGCATGCTACCGACCTCGCGTCGTGGAACGCGAAGAGGAACGCTACGCGCGTCGTGTCTAATTCCCTCTTGCTTGGCCGTTAAGTCTCACAGGGCGAGCGGGGAACGCGGTCGACAGGTGCGCGAGAGGGGGGGAGAGTAGGAGAAGAGAGAGGGGGAGCGGACGCGCATGCGCTGGCGCTCATCGCGGCATTGCGCAGGAGAGAATGAGGCGTGCGAGAGGGGGGAGTGGAGAGGGTGAGTGGAAGTCACAGTAGCAGATTGTTACTGTAGCAGAAAAAACTGCGATGTTAAACAAGCAGACAAGACAGGTCTGCCACTGTAGGTCCGCACCAGTACATTGTGCCTCACAAAGTACTCAATGCGCCTGCATAAAACTAGCCAGTTGATGCTCACGTGGTTTTCTCAGCACCTCAGAAACTGGCTAGTTTGTGCAGTCGCCTCAGTGAGAAGAAACAAAGGAAGAACGCATGTGGTACTAACCACACCGTGAAATCTGTATTTTACATGGCACAGGTTGTTTATTGCATGCTGTTGAGTACTGACGCTAGCCGCTGTAGTCAGCATATTGCGTAGCCTGATCAAGCATGGAATGGATGGATGCTATGACATACCTGCCAAGTCTCCCGGATTTTGAACGTTTCTCCCGGTTGTACGGGTCATAGGAAAATCTCCCTGAAATCCAGTTTTGCCCCGCGCGTCCAGTGCTTTGTCTGGCCACATGAGCAAAGTTGTCTGGCCACGTAGTAGAAAGGACGAAAGGATTCTTCTTTTTTTTTAACGATGGTAGAAAGGTTCAATTCAGTTGCATTGCGCATGAAGTACCTATGCACTTTGTGCCGCAGTGCTGCCAACGCAAACGTGTCATAGCGCTGCAGCAGCGTCTTGCCTCTGATGCGTACATATAAGTACATAAAAAAGGTGCGCTCTGTTTTCCCTAGGAGGGAGCGCTCGCAAGAATTATGGCACCAACACAAGCTCGTGATGCAGGTGGCTGTTGTTTGATGTCGTGACGCGAGGTGGGACGTTCCGCGTACAAATGCGCAGCACGCAATTTAAAAATTGATCCTAAATGTGTTCTAGGTTATATCAGCCGTTAATATTTCGTAGATGATGCGTTTTTGTACACACAAATCTATCCCACAAGTTGTCTCGCCTTCAGAATTTTGTCACTACTGCTTTAAGTGGAGAGCCCAACACTTCAAAGGGTAGCCGTTACCGATGTCTGTCGAGATAGCGCGTTCGCCAGCGCTCGCGACCGTCCCCGTCTCAACGGCGCCCCTTATGGTCCCTTGCCCGACGAAATAATTGGTAAGCAAGCGACGACAGACCTCGCACGCGCAGCGATGTTATCGCATGTTCCCTTCGCGCGACAGTGACGGCCGGGTCGTTTCATCTGTGCTTCAAGCGCGTTCGTCCCTAGAGCTAGCGCGCTTTTACTCGCACGTGAAACAGACGATGCGTAAGCGATGTTATCGGTTTGGACTCTGTACAGATCAGCGGCGACCGCAAAATCCCGCTCGCAGTAGGCAGTTTTAGAATAGCGTACGCTAAGTTAGCGTTAGCGTTTGCGGCCCGCTATTTCCGTCACTTAACGGGAGCCCGCAAGCGGTTAGCGTACGACGCATGCGCGGTGGCGCGAAAAGCCAACGCAAAGCTTTGCGTATGCTATTCTAAAACTGCTCAGTAGGCAGTTTTAGATTAGCGTACGCTAAGTTAGCGTTTGCGGCCCGCTATTTCCGTCACTTAACGGGAGCCCGCAAGCGGTTAGCGCACGACGCATGCGCAATTGCGCGAGAAGCCAACGCACAGCTTTGCGCACGCTATTGTAAAACTGCCTAATGTCGGTATAATTGCTATCGCAGTAACCCCCCCCCCCCACGCGGTCGACATATTTTATACCCCCCCCCCCCCGTTGAGTAAATCTCCCGGATTCCGTTTCTCCAAACTTGGCAGGTATGCTATGAGCGTGCCCTTTATAACGGGGCGGTGACAAGTGTGCCACCAGGCTCGATTAAAAAAAAATTTTTTAGCCAACGGCTGGGTGGGGGCCTACCTAGTTGGCCCGCTGCCTTGCCTCTCAGGACCACAATAAAGTTGTTTGTCTGTCTGTCCGTTTTAATGCTGGCCTAATGTCTCTACTTCAATATAATCTATCTTACTGCAGGAAAAAAAAAAGAAATTCTCAGCCCAGTTCTCCGCCCTTTACGGCAGAATGTCCAGATTTTTTTCCCCAATATTTATTTTTCTCCTTTCTCTAATTTTCTGCCACCTGTACTCTAACCGTCTCTTACATATTTCAATCGCGGGTGTGTTCAGCTTTCCACTGTCGTCTCTAAAACCCAAGGCTTCATGTAGGCTCGTGCCTAAACGTACACTTGGGTGGATATCTCCACATTCAATGAGAACATGCTCCGCCGTTTCCTTATCTTCCCCGCAGCACGTGCATTGTGCTTCTTCTTTACTGAATCTCGCTTTATAACAACGCGTTCTAAGGCAACCCGATTTGGCTTCAAACAGTAAAGCGCTTCCCCTTGAATTATAAAATGCTTCCCTCCTTATTTCATTTTTGCCCTTTCGGTAATTACTCAAAGCCGGTTTTTTCTCCATAGCCGCATCAAGTAAATCCTCTCACCCTCTCTGACTTTTCGCTTAACGCTCTTTGTTGACATATTGGTTACACTATTAGTGAACCTCCTAGTTCTTTTTCTCCACTGCGTGTCCACGCTCTTCCTCTACAAATAACGGAACACCTTCTCTGCCCATCTACTCTCCTTCATATTCCTTAGCCTTTCTTCGAACCTTATTTTGCTCTGAGCTTCCCTCGCCTCAAGACCTGCCCATCCCATATCGCCCTTTACAGCCTCATTTGTCGTCTTCCCGTGAGCACCCAACGCGAGGCGTCCCACAGTCAACAGTGCAATGATGATGATGATGATGAGTTGTGGTCCTTCCCTTTGTAACGCGTAGGCAGCTCTCAAGTGCCTTAACCAGAAAAGAAATAAAATAAAAAAAGTGTGATGGACAACGCGCACACACGCACAAAACGAATAATCACGTTTGCAACAGCCAGCCAGTGTCTCTTTGCAGACCGGCTACATTGTCTGAACGTCTACATTGTCTGCGCGTCGGCATTGTCTGCGCGTTCTGGGTCATCACTGCACCAATCTCTGTTTTGTGACGTCGACCGCTCTGGCCACCGCTGTGTTCTCCAATACAACCCTGTATTGAAGAGCTCCATCTGCCGGGGGCAAACGTACGTATATAGTAATATTATACCAGTTGTTCCTCAGACTTGTGTTTGGTTTCGTGATGGCAATAAAGATGCATCGGCTATACTGCCCCGTTCCTACGTTGCCGCGTCGTACGACCAACGCTATTTAACACTGGCGACGAGGATGGGATGCGACGGAAAGTCGACAGACACCACCGCAAAGGAAAACTAGTCCCGGCGGCTCCAGTGCATACTCGTCACGATGACGGCCGCCACTGCAGACGGGATCGAGGTCTTCGACATCACCCATTCGGAAGAATGGGAAGACTACGTGCAACGCTTCGAATTCTTCTTGGAGGCACAGAGCATCACGGACGCTGCCAAGAAGAGGGCGTTATTTCTCAGCCACCGCCGCCTTTCAGCTGGCCAAGGCGCTAGTGGCGCCGGGCCTCTTACAGGGACTCTCGAACGCTTTTCCAGACCTCATTGTTTTACACTTTTTACTTTCCGGTTGTGTGGACTGTAGGCTGATGAGATTATTGCAGCAAGAACGGCAGCGATAGGTGCACGCAGTCCGAAGTTATTCAGCCGAGAACACTCAAAATACAATAAAATGGAGGCCTACCCCCTACTTGATTTTCGCGGGTCATCTGACCAAGTTTCACTTGCCCTGTGACGTTTGATGGCGCCCAATTGAAATGAACTGAAAGATCCATGGAAAGATCCGACGTACGGGAAGCTTGCATACAATGTTGCCTGTTCTTTCCAACGTAATGATGACGTCATTGCGATAGTAACAAACAATGTGGTGCATGAAGAGTGAACTGCACGTGCGAAACGAGGCAGATCGCGAACACCTCTATCATGTTTTGTAGTTTTAGTCATCTTTTTTTGTTGCTACGGCGTCCATATCAACGCGCTTACATTTTTTCCCTTCAGTTTCTTCAAACAACGGCGCCTGGAGCGTACCCAGCGCGTTTCCTCCAGTGCCATGAGGTTCGGCGCATTCTTTGTCAGGCGCTGGAGTTTTAAAGCTGAAAAAGTGTAAGACCCTTCGTCTATTTGGTGTTCAGTGAAAAAAGCACGCCAAAGAAAAGCTAAACTCAATAATAACCCCTTTTGTGATGCAACGCCGTGATTACTTCTAACGTTACGTTTATCCCATCACAGGCTTGCGCTCATCTTCGTCATTTCCGCCCGCAATAGTTCTGGCGAGCGCCACTGCGCGTTGATGCTATCGGCAGCGATCTAGGCGCTTCGAAAAAAAGTGTTCGAGGGCCCCTTTAAAGGATACGTCATTCCAAACGATTCTCGCCGCGCTGCGGGACCACCTTGCGCCGAAAGCGCCAGAGGTGGCCTGGCGTTACGAATTCCATCGCCGCGACCGGGCACCGAGTGAGTCTGCCGCCGCCTACCTCGCTGCCCTTCGAACCACGGCACAACACTGCAACTTCAATGACCTCGACACCGCGCTACGGGACCGATTCGTGTTCGGTCTACAGAATGACACGGTGAAGCGGCGACTACTGGCAAAAAAAAAATTGGCCGCGTATCTGCGTGCTTCGCTGCAAATGTCGTCTAAAGACGATAGAAGAGGCGCTGCGTGAGATATGGACGCCATCTGGCAGTACGTCGGGAAACATGAGTGCTGTGTTGCGGGCTGGTAGTCCCGGCGCAGCAGCAGGCAAAGACCGGCGGTCACCAACGCGACCGGCGGGGACGCCAGCCAGCCCGAACATGCGGTTTGGCGCGAAGCGCTGAAGCAGAAGAAACGTCCGCACTCAACGAGTACTCTCCACGCACTCTTTTATTTATTCGTCGCCTCGGTAAAACAGGAATGCCAGAGCGGCACCCCATGGCATTCGTACAGTGCAATACAGAACCGAAACCGAAACACAACAATGAGCTCGTGCAGAGGGCATGGAGGAAGGCAAGTTTCAGCGCAGCTTAAGAAACTAGGTCTTTAGAATTACGTATGTATGCATTTTCTAATAAAGGAACACACCATCTAATACCTACCTAGTGATGTTGCGCCTCAGATATGCGTGATATGTACTTTTTGATCGACAACGTTCACAAGTATGAACACCGTACCAGTTCAAGATGGCTGGCCCTGGGGCAAGTGGTTCAACTTTGGCCGAGTGGCTGAATGGAGTGACGTGCCGACAAACAAAAAGACAGACAGACCAAAATTTCTCCGTTTAAGTATCCCAAGAAAGACTATCGTCTTTAAAAGTCGTCGCTGACCAGTGCTGCCGCTGAGGCCATTGCCCGGGAAGGAAGCTTTACCTCGCCCCAAAGCACAAGCGCGCTGCGCGTCGAGCCAGTGCACCACGGGAGGACGACAGGTGATGCCGGTGAGGAAGGCGCCAGTGAAGATGTTCTCCGGCTTCGTGCAGGCCCCGAGCAGCAACGGCGCGTCGAGATACTGTCAAGTGGCTCCTGCGCCAGCTGCGGAGGCCCACACGAACGCGTCTGTGTCGATTCCGTGCTGTCCAGTGCAGGGAATGCAGAACAACCGGGCACATTGTTAAGGTCTGCCGGTCCCGGTGGCAGTCTGGCCCATGTCGACATTCCGAAGCCGACGGCCGGACACAGCGTTCCAAGAACGCCCCTCGCACAAACATGGCGTACTGCGAACTGCTATTAACGCAGTGTCAGTCTGCCAAGAAGAAGGTACATGTGGACGTCAGAATCGAAGGCGCACAGTGCCAGATGGGGGTGTACTCGGGATCAACCTATTCGATCATTTCCGACGCCACAGCCAGACGTATTTTAACACGAAAGTGTTTTATGCCAGGATCCACCAAGTACACCGTCTTCTTGTTCCCGTCTTTGTGCGCTTAACGGTTTCATAATGCAAGTACATCCGTCACGGATATGACGTTGATAAAATCGACGCCAGCGGGTGAGAAAGAAAAAAACCAAGAAAAAGATCCCCCACGTGGAATCAAACCCACGACCTTGCGGCCGCGACGGTAAGCGCCCGACGCCCTGCCGACTAAGCTAACTCTTTTTTTTTCTTTATTGCCTTGCAAATCAAGACTATCTACATACTCACAAAAAAACAAGGGTATAGCTATATAAAGTGCAATTATGAACCGTCAGCACTGAGCTGACTACAATCAAAACTTTGGCATGCGCAACAATAGTTCCACTCGTGAAATCCACTCTGGTACATCCTCCTGCCCTTTCAGCACTTCAAGAAAACGGCACACTGATTCGCAGGAATATTCCCGTACAGATCTCACTTGTACATCCGCATTGTCAAAGGCAGTTCGAGTTTGCCATATACTATGCAGGCCCAGGAGCATGACTAGATCGAAAGGTACTCCATCATCATTTTTAACAGAAAGAAAACGGATGCCATGTGGACTTAACGGCAACTCTTATTTCAAAGTTCTCTGTAATATGTCCCAGAAGAACACCCCGCTCCAGCAGTCTATAAACACGTGTTCAATTGTTTCCGGTTTATTGCATAAGAAACAATGTGTGCCCCAAGGTACGGATAATCCCCTATCTACCACCGACTAAGCTAACTCGGCAGTGCGGGACGCGGCGCGAACGCGCCTTATATCTTTCACACATTCTCTCTTTCGCACGGTGGTCACTGTTGGCGGTGTAGGTAGGCGGGGCGGAGCGGGGCGGTACCGCCGTCTATGAGAGGTGAAAAGATGTAATGCTTCACGATCGACACTTACTAGCGCTTATTGCGAGAGTGCGCGCGATATAGGAAGTCATGGTTAAAGCGTCTCGATACCAGCGAGGTACACTGGCCGCGCTGGCGTCGCCGAGGCACCCTTGACGCAGTTACGCAGTTCGCTTTTAAAGACGATAGTCTTTCTTGGGATACTTAATCGGAGAAATTTTGGTCTGTCTGTCTTTCTGTTTGTCGGCACGTCACTCGATTCAGCCACTCGGCCAAAGTTGAACCACTTGCCCAAGGGCCAGCAATCTTGAACTGGTACGGCTGTTCATACTTGTGAACGTTGTCGGTCAAGAAGTAAATATCACGCATATCTGAGGCGCAACATCACTAGGCAAGTATTAGGGTGGTGTGTTCCTTTAATAGAAAATGCATACATACGTAATTCTAAAGACCCTAGTTTCTTAAGCTGCGCTAAAGGGGGTCGAGCGCCGCCTCCGGATAATAAAGTTCTTTGCTTGCCTGCCTGCCTGCTGAAAATGCGACTGCGCTGAAACTTGCCTTCATCCGTGCCCTCTGCCCGAGTTCATTGTTGTGTTTCGGTTTCGGTTCAGTATTTCATTGTACGAATGACAGGGTGCGCCGCTCTGGCATTCCTGTTTTACCCAGGCGACGTGTAAATAAGATAGTTTGTGGAGAGTACTCGTTGAGTGAGGACGTTTCTTCTCCTTCGGCGCATCGCGCCAAACCGCGTGTTCGGGCTGGCCGGCGTCCTCGCCGGTTGCGTTGGTCACCGCCGGTCTTCGCCTGCCGCCGTGCCGGGACTACCAGCCCGCAACACAGCACTCATGTTTCCCGACGTATTGCCAGATGGCGTCCATATCTCACGCAGCGCCTGTTCTATCGTCTTTAGACGTCATTTGCAGCGAAGCACGCAGATACGCGGCCAATTTTTGCCTTGCGCTTCGTGTTAGCGTGCGTCGGCTCATCGTAGTAGTGCGGCTTGCACATGCACTAACGGGATTTCACCGCCGCCGACTGCTTCAATTGCGAGAGCACTGACTAACACAATTGCTGCAATACGCGTTGCAGAAAGGACACGATTTCGACGGGCGAATGTCGTGCCTTGGTGGAACGAGACCAGCGCCGGCGAGACGGGTTACGAACCCTACCTCCCGTGTTGCTAAAGCGCAGTGTGTTGTATACATGAGCGCGGGCGTCGGTCACCCATTGCTAGAAAGCGCACACTGTGTCGTTTCTCTCCTTAATTGACGACGCTTTGAAGAAGTGCATACCGGGTACCAGTGTTGATTATGAGCTTGTTGATATCATCGTTACGCGGGATTCACGATTCGCTGTGTCCAAATATATGTTCACAACGTCAGCTACCACAACGGTTTAATCATGATCATGGGCGTCAGTCGTCGCGATAGAGACATGCCGTCAACATAGGTGCATCCACGTCAAACGGTGCTGTAGCTTCCCAACACGAATATACATTGTACAAGCTTTCATATATCACTACACAATAAGCACTACTCCTGTGAAGACACGTTTCACTTTCGTGTTATACCGATTCTTATGACAGAAGGATCAGCCATGTTTTTTTCCAAAGGGGTGTGTCCCAATTCTACATTCTCATTGACATCATCATGGGAGACTATCAAGCCAACCGCATCGCTGGACGGTGTATTGGTACCGTGCGAGTGACGCTCAAAGTTTTTGACGGCCAGCTGCGCCTTGTCATTGTCAACGGGAAGCACCCAAGTCTTCTCGGACTTTATTGGTTTCCCGCACTCGGGATTGATATTACGAGAGTGCAACACACTGACCAACTGTCAGCGTCACTTGATAGCATATTCAAAGACTTTGCCTCTGTGTTTGATGGGACAATGGGCTGTTACAAGGGACCGCCTGTGCAATTTCAACTTAACCGCGGTGTTGTTGTGCCTATCCGCCTAAAAGCAAGGAGGGTTCCTTTTGCACTTCGACCAAAAATTGACGTCGAACTGAACAAACTGGTAAAACAGGGAATCCTGGAGCCGGTTGATCACGCTCGTTGGGAAACCCCCATTGTTACGCCACAGGAGGCAAATGGAGACGTCTGCATCTGTGCAGACTATAAGTGCACAATCAACAAAGCCTTGCAGCAGCACTCGTATCCCGTGCCAGCGGTCAGCCACCTGCTGGCATCCCTCTCTGGTGTAGCTGTTTTTGCAAAGCTAGACTTGGCACAGGCCTACCAGCAGCTGCCTGTGACTGATGAATCTGAAGATGCACAGACCATTGTGACACATCGGGGTGCTTTCCGTATTTGCCGACTGCAATTCTGTGTCAGTGTCGCACCTGGCATTTTCCAGAGCTTAATGGAGAACCTCCTGCGGGGACTGCCAGGTGTCATTCCACTTTTTGATGATGTCCTCTTTTCGGGATCCTACACCAGGAAGTGCTCAGTCGCCTTCGAGAGGCCCTCCAGCGGTTCCAAGATGCAGGGCTTAAAGGGACACTAAAGGCAAATAACAATTGATGACAGAGTGATAGGCCAATCTGTGAGAACGTCTAAAACGTCAATAGTATCAACAGCAGTGTTCTAGTAATCGTGAAATTAAGGTAAATGTAGGACACGGTGTGCGCTACAATTGGGATATTTTGGAAATGATCCCGATGACGTCAAGAACCCGAGTACAATTAACTGCCAGTAATTAAACTAGTCGCGATAAAAAAAGAACCTTCTGGGTATCGCAAGACGTAATAAAATGCTGCTAGTTCTTTTTTGTTTGAATCACGGAAAAAAAGAACCTCTTGGCGGTACCATGGGGAACGGCGCGAGGGCCTCAAAAGTTCCGTTGTCGCCGAGCTGCACGTCTCAGTGGCAGTTTCGGCATCGCGTACGGCTGCGTGTGCTTGGCTCTCGCTATTTTCGCACTGTTGATATTCTGCTGCTGCTGCTGCTGCTGCTGGCCAAGCTAAGCTCCGTTACTGTGAACTATACAGTTTCGGAGTGACCTGCGGCTGCGTCTTGGCAAAATTGATGGTCGCTGTTGCGCAAGAAACCGTAGCGTCAGCGGCCGGGCAGTAAACGCGGGCAACGTTGGGCACGGCAACTGCTGCGTCAGGAGACCCGTTCAGGCGGGTGATTTGAAGTGCGCTAACGCCGGGCGGACCACTAAAACGCGATTTGCTTCTGAAATAAGCATTTCCTTGGCACGAAACAAGCATTACGGAGTGTCTGGAACGCTATTTCAACAATCAACGTTGGCTTAATATTTGCCTTTAGTGTCCCTTTAAGGTAAGAAAAAATGCCAGCTAGGAGTGACTCAAGTGGAATTTTTGGGTTTCTGAGTCGTAGCTGAAGGTATTCGTCTAACACAGGCTAAGGCGCAAGCCATCCTTAACGCACCGCCGCCTTCGAACAAAGGCGAGCAGCAGGCCTTCCAGGATCTTCTCAATTTTTATCATGCATTCCTGCCACACAAGACCTCTATCGCGGAACCCCTGCACCGGTTCTTGAATAAGAAGGTGCCCTGGATGTGGGAAACCCCACAACAGGTAGTGTACGACCATGTGAAGAAACTGCTGGCGTCAAACCAGCTGTTAACACATTTTGACGAGACGAAGCTCATCATCCTTGCCTGTGATCCATATCCTTATGGAATCGCAGCGGTATTGAACCACAAAATGCCAGATAACATAGAAGCACCCATCGCTTTTGTAGCGTGAGCTATACTGGCCTAGCTGAGCCAGTTTCGCGTGGATCCTCAAGAGCCGTGCTGCGCATGTGCGAGGATCAGTGGTGTCACGCACCGGAGCCGGCAACTACCGCGCACTCCGCCTACGCCGGTCTGCGCTTTCCAGAGGAGTGACGGCGTAGCCTTGGCAGACGTATAGACGTCAGACTCTGGAGTTTCCAAGACGTGTGGCGCCACCTGTCGGAGCAGTATTGAGTAGTGCATAGACCGACTCTCTCGCACAGTTTGCTATGGGACCAGGTGCAACTAGCGAGTGTGAAACAACGATTGAGCTTAATATCGCGTGTGTTTGCGCATTTAGCACTCAGAACGAGAGCTGTGAATTGCTCTCCGCTAGTCGGACGCGCCACCGAACCGTCGTGAAGTGCTTGCTGGATCACTCGCCTGAACGACGGCGAAAACAGCAGCAGACGAGACCCCACCGCATGCTACGAAGAAACTCCGCAAAAGACGCACTGTTGCGTTGTGAATTGCCACGGACGTAAAAGACTGAATAACTATGTTCAGTTTTACCGACTTCCATAGTTGTCGTACGAAGAAGAAAGGCGAGAGCGCTGGATACCGGCCGTTGCGAGCATGTTGGGTAAGCGAAGTACCTGCGTTCTCCACAGCCGGTGGCATGAATGTGTGGCTCTGCTGTTTTTTTGCGTAGCCCTGATGCAAAACCGTGGTAACCTTGACTATGAAGCTCAGCAGAGGCTCTGACCGCGGTGCTTGTCGTGTAACACGAAGTGAGCAGCTAGAGGCAGACTGGAGACGCGTGATACGCACACCGCGACGAGTTGGTCATCACAACACAGCATCGCGGACGTACGTTTTGAGGGCTCAGAGTTCTGGTTCTAACTAGCTAACAGCACCACGTGCATCATACAAGTAAATCGCAGAATGTTGGTCGTGACCCCCTTCAGGTTTGTTTCGCCCGTGTCCTCCGCGGTTGCCGTGGCTATCTCGGAGGCCACGGTTTTGCCTTTGGTTGTACCCCGTGAAAGTGGACACGCACATATCCCCATTTGCAGTACATACAAACGGAAGACGACCATCAAGAGACCATTTGAGGATGCGTAATAAAACATGTAACTGAAAAGGCGAAAATCGCCGGAGCCATTCGCCCCTGATGAACCGAGTTTTGTACCACCGATCGTAAGATGCATAGCTAAGTAAATTGATCGTGTATGTAGGTACTTTATCGCTGTGGCATACGTATATACCAGATTTTAACGCATTTAGGCTCTAGAGAACGGATGTCGGAGGGCTTGCCTCGAACTCGGTGTCGTGTGATGCTCGCTTGTACTTGCGAGTTGCAGCGCGCGGTGGTAACTAAAACTTATTTTGCATTGTACTCGCAGTTCGCTTTGATCAGCTTCCTTTGTTTCTGAAGCGTGGATTGGCGGAAGAAGCTTTCCAGGTCCTTGATTTTCAGGAAACCGCGCCTCGACATCGACGAAAGAGGAGGGTTATATTGCGGCCTATGCACATTCGCTTGCGGACGGCTCTCTTTGCACTACCCAGTTAGTGCCAGGGCTACGATGAGGGCGCTGGTGGCGGTGTTTTTCGCAGCGCCGCCTGGGCAGAGTCTGACGTCTATTGGCGCCCGCAGCTATTCGCCTTCGCTGTGCAGTCGCCGTCTTACACTGCGCTGGAGCCGGTTGATGGCGCCTCTGACTGGTGTTTGCCAGTGCGGTTTGGCCATGGAGGAGGAGAGCGCAAATGCTGCTCAACGGCACAGAAGAGCGGAGAAACTTAACTCACCGGATCCCGAAGTAGTTGCCTGGCAAAATAAATATACATGTGCCACATAATACGTATACCGTGTGTGTGTTATTGGAGCAGCAGTAAGCATGATAATCAAGCTAATCCTAAACAATCAGGAAAGCTGAGAATAATTAGCTGAACCTTTGCTAACGCTACGTTATCCTGGCATAGCCGAGCTAAGCCACTGCAACATTTTTTTATTCAAGGACTTTATCTTCCGCCGAGTGGAATTACGACCAGATTGATAAGGAGGCACTGACTGGTTGCAGGAGTAAAGAAAGTTCCATGACTATGTATTTGGCCGCCCATTCCAGATCTACACAGACCATAAGCCGCTCCTTGGGCTGTTCACGTTGGACAGACAAACTTCACAGATGCAGGCTCCACGAATGCTGTGATGGTCCATCTTTCTGAACGGATACCAGCATACTCTCCTCCACCGTCCAGGGAAACAAAGGAGCCACGCAGATGGTATCAGCAGACTTCCCCTAATGCACCAGCGCCAGGACGACCCTTCTGCAGCACAGGTAGTCACGCTACTAAATGAATTTCCAGAATCTCCTGTCCATGCAGATGACGTGGCTCAATACTCTGCAGGGATGGTGTTCTCTCCCGTGTCCTCAAATCGGTGTGGATGGGGTGCCCAAGGTGGGCTCCCAGTTCCCAATTCACATCGTTTGGGTCCAGGCAACATGAACTGTCCGCCCACAAGGGATGCTTACTGTGGGGCGACCGTGTGGTGATTCCGCAGAGGTTGCGTGTCCTTCAGAATGAAGGGCAAGCGCCTTCAGAATGAAGGCGCTTGCCCGCAGCTATGTATGGTGGCCGGGAATGGACGCGGTCATCGAAGAATGGATCCGTCGGTGCCTGCCCTGCCAGGAAACACGGCCGGAGATGCCCCGGGCACCGATCCACCCATGGGAGACGACCCGGACTCCATGGTCGCGCCTGCATATGAACTTTGCTGGCCCCTTCCAACCTTCTTAATTGTGGTGGATTCTTGTTCCAAATGGCTCGAGGTCATCCCATTGCCATCAATGACATCAAATGCTGTAATTAATGCCTTACGGCAGTCGTTCGCAACACATGGCCTGCAGATACCCTGGATACCCTGGTATCAGACAACGGGCCCCAATTTGCATCCGCAGAATTTCGGGGGTTCGCGGACATGAACCTCATTCGCCATGTAATGTCTGCACCGTTCCATCCATCTACGATTGGGCAGGCTGAGAGGATGGTACATACTACCAAAGATGCTCTATCTCGAATAATCCAAGGGAGCTGGGCACGGCACCTGGCAGATTTCACTCTTCAGCAGCAGGTAACTGCACACACTGCCACGGGACGCACCCCGTCCGAGTTACTGACGGGCTGTGGACTGTCTACCATGCTAGACCGGCTGCACCCAGAGCGGGCCCCTGAAAGGCCTTCCAGATTCACAGAAGCTCTGCCTGCCTGCCGAGGACCCTGACTTTGCACAGAACTACAGCCAGGGCCCACCATGGGTCTCCAGAGCAACTGGCCCGATCTCGTATGAAGTTATTCTTCCAGACGGCGACGTGTATCGCCAGCACGTGGACCAGCTTCGTCGTCGGGGCAGTTCTCCGATTAGGGTCGCAGAGACTGTACCTGTAGGACAGCCTGAAGTCCGGCTTGCGTCAAGCCCTTCACGTGGCGAAATGAGTAGGAGCGAGACAGAAGACCACATTGAGCCCGAGGAGCCACCAACAGCCATGCTGCCCTCGGACAGTGTAGCAACACCTCAGCCAGCAACACCGGAGGAGAGTGTAGAACCGCCAGGCCCACGCCGCTCGCAGCCTTGCTGGAAATTACCCCAAAATTTTCGGGACTTTGTGCTCGGATTGGCTGACTGTTGAGTCGTCTGAACTAAGGGGGGAGGGGTGCTGTGTGTTGACGCTAGTCGCTGTAGTCAGCATATTGCGTAGCCTGACCAAGCAACCCTGTATTGAAGAGCGCCATCTGCCGGGGGCAGATGTACATATATAGCAATGTTATTCCAGTTGTTCCTCAGCCTTGTGCTTGTTTTCGTGATGGCGACAAAGATGCCTTGCTGATACCGCCCCCTGCCTACTTTGCCGCGTCGTCTGACCGACGCTACTTAACACATTCCTTTCTCTTGTGGCCATATATGCATTGACCATACAGGCCGATGCATTAACATTCGCCCGAGAGAACAGAAGGCCTCTCTTTTGACTTGCCATGGAGCATACTTACCGCGCGATGTTAGATAGAGCGGATGCATGCCGATGTTTGATAGCACCAGTATTTTAAGCCACAGAAAAAGCAAGCCAGAAAGGGTGTTTTGGAAGTTTTTTACATTGTAATACTACTAGGAAACACATGCATAAGTGCTACCTCTATGAGCCAAGGAAGGAAGTTTGAATTGGTGTGATGCTTCATTGCACTTTTCCATTGACTCTCGCCAGGTGATTGTCAGAAGTTTTAAACGCGTTGTTTTCTGCAATAAATTTTAGTTGTTATTTCCCTGTCGCCACCATTTTCGGTGTCCTTTGTTCTTTGCTGGTTTTTTTATCTACAATCATGCACCAACCCGCCCAACCATCTACATTCTTTCAGTGTCATAGTTTGGCTCTGTGGTTACTACCTGTCCTAAGTAGACGCATTCCTTTTAACACGAAAGTGTTTTATGCCGGGGTCCACCACGACTCCACTGACGTATTTCCGTCACGGATATGACGTTGTAAAATAAGAAGACTAACTGTGGGCAAAGAAAAAAACCATAAGAAAAAGTTCCGTCACCGGGAATGTAACTTACGACTCCTCGCGCCGCAGCGCGAAACGATTCGGCCACGGACGGCACGTTCTTCGCAATGCTAACGGCCAGTTATTTATGTACACCATTTGCCGGTGGCTGTACTCAGAGATATGTGTTACAGCGTGTTTTAGTTATCACTAGCGAGATGGCGCGAAAGGCTCGAAGAGCGCGCTTGAAAGGTCGTTGCCGTTGCGATGAGCGCCCGCGTCTACAGGGAGTGGTCGCTTGTGCGTGCGCTTATCACGGGATCGCGGTGGTTTGTACGTCTCGCGTTGAGAGTGCGAAGGTCACTTGACTCATTGCAGCGGCTGCTTTTGCGAAAGGAGCGCGGTGCTCACGCAGAAATAAGCTACAAATGTGACAGTTAGTTCGCCCTCATCCTGTGTATGTTCGTTCCGTGCGTCCTTTCTGCTTGAGAAGCGCGTTGCAAGTTTCGAGCGCCTTGCCATTCTGCGCGTGACATTACAATTTGTTAGCAGTCATTCCTTTGCCCTTGGGGCGAAAGAATGCGCAACAAACGCTCAACTACGTCTTTAAAGACATGTTTCACTTTCGTGTTATACCATTTCCTATGATAGAGGGATCAGCCATGTTTCTCCCACTTGCAGTGCCTCGCTACGTGTTGCAAGGCACTGTTTTCGTCGGAGATTGTTGAACATTGCATTTGCTTTCTCCATGATAATTTTCAGACCTACCATTCTGCTTTCCTTGTCCAATTCAGTAATCATGACTTGCTATTCGTCCCCCGAGTTAGTCATCAAGGAAATGTCACCAGCAAATCGCACGTTACTAAGGTACTCTCTATTGACTCGTATCCCTAAATGTTCTCAATCTAAGGCCTGAAAGCCTCCTGTAAGCATGTGGTGAATAGTATTGAGGCGATCGCGCCTTCCTGCCTTACACCCTTCTTTACAGGAATTTTATCGCTTTGTTAATAGAGGACTGTGGTGCCTGCGAAGGTGCCATTGATTTCTTCCAGTATTTTTATACATGATTCGTCGACGCCCTGATTCCATAGGGCCTGAATGACTGCTGAGATTATCAGTTGTGGGCAGTCGTTCTTCTTTATTTCCTTTACGACATTAGCCGTGAGCTCTAGCTGCTTAGAAAGCTGCGCTATGTCAGGTCCCAGGTCGGTCTAAATATCACCGGCAAGCATTAGTAGTTTAACAAGACATACAGTGTCGCAAATCATCAAACACAGCAGCCTTAGGCACGGCAGCACAACCAAGCACAGCTCGTCATGAGTGAAAACGCCAGAATGCTTCCTCACCCGAACGAGAAAGACCAGGGGATTATTTGTCTGCATGCCTTGAATGCTGCAGTGTCCTTTAGTCCCCTGAAGACCATCAGCGACTTTTAAGCAATGCAGTGCAGGTTTCACCGCTTAGGTGAAGCTTTGTCACTTTAAAACACTGCTTGAAGTCTCCCGGTGTCGCTGTGGCTGGTGGGTGATATTCAAAGAGGGGTGGTGTTGCTGGTGCATGGCGAGCATAGTCGATCATTCATTATTGTCAGCCACGAGGCGTAAAGCAACCCCATTCTTACATTCTTCAGATTTCGTAAATAAGCACCATGCAGAAGAAACTTAGATAACCACACTATAGCGGCATCAGAATTTGATTTGTGCAATAGACACCCCATGAATGGGAGTAAGAGCAAGTGTCATGGCAATTCAACAGTGCTCTTCGTCCCCTTCTTCACCTTCTGCTTCGCTCCCACAGCACGTGCGCCGATTTTTACGCCGTGGGAGACAATAACTCTGATTGGCAAGAGAATGTGTACAGAGAGAGAGAGAAAGAAAGAAATTCTTGGTGAAAAAATTTCTTCGTGAGCTGAGATTCGAACTTGTGCACCCATAATCCAAAAACGAGCGTTGTAAACACTTGGCTATCTAGGCACGCTAGCAGAACGTAGTATAGTCATGTATAGTATAGTATAGTAGGGGCGTGAGAAAGGGAAGTGAGGGAAAGGAGGGGGTACATGGTAAAGAATAGCATAGAAAGAAAAAGTAGAAAAAGCTAGAGAGAGAGAGTGTACCAAAGAGGTGGGAAAGGAATGTGAGGGTGAGGCATAGGATGGCCATGTATAGTATAGGGTATGAATGGGTAGGAAAGGGAAGTGAGGGTGAGGAGAAAGGGTGAAGCATAGTATAACAAGTATAGTACAGTATAGCAGAGGATGGGAAAGTGAGGAGGAGACAAATGAGAAAGGAATGCGTCTGCTGATTCCTCAGTCTTTGCCCCACTAGTGTGTAGCTGCTCCAAACTTTTTCCTTCCTGACGTCTTTATTCAAAGAGTTCTTAAAATCATAATTCGATTGTTAGCAAAATAAGCGCTTTCTTCTTTTGCATCCCATACATTACCTAGGTCTTTGTATTGTTTTTCCTGGTTTTTTTACTGAAACGTGTCTTTTGTAATCTGCTGCCAGAATCAGCTCCGGGCTTTATTCTTACTTTCAAGTGTCTTCATCATTTTGACTGCTGTTTACATATTTACGTTCCACTTGAGTTTACTGTTGTGTTAAGGCGATGTTTAGGGCGAATATTTAATAATCTGGGTGTACTTGGAGTATAACAAAAATTCTGCTTTCTAGGGAACATCGTGAAATTGAGTTTGCATTATAATAATGTAAGCTATTAGGAGCCATCTTAAATATGTTACGGAGGGTTTTCAAGAAACATTGCTATACCAAATGCTTCGTTTTTCCCATAAGTGTCCCAACGAGCCGTTTTGGGCTATTTTCCATAGGCACTGAGTTTTCGACTGTCTCACCTTAACAGATGAGATCACGATACTTCATGCTTAATTGTGATAGCTACTAAAGGTACAGTCGGTAGTGTGTTTCTATACTTATTCACTGTGATTGTTTGATATGGAACATCCAATTCTCTTTTACTTAGATATTTTAGGTGCGAAGCACTTTAGGGGACCGGCTTGTCGTCCATCTATCTCATGTGGCGTGATCACGCTCACAGTAAAGCGCTCAATACAGGCCATAACAAGGCTAGCAATGCTCAAGACCGGCTTAAAATACATGAACAAGGTCTAAAATAATATAATTGACAGAAATAACCAAGAAGTAATCACAATAATTTACTTAAAATAGCTAAAAACGCTTCGGAAACATGCAGCTGACTTCCGCGCCGCGTAAGAGATGGCGCCACCGCCTCGCCAAGCGCGCGATTGCTTTTCCCACCGGCACTTCTCCGGTGTCTTCGTCACCACATCTGAAGAGGGAAGGAACCTGATGTATACCTCAACTGCCGTAACAAGCAGGAAGTCGATAAAGTGCAGCAAAACGTGGGGCACATATCGCACACCGAGCTTGTGAATCTGCCTCTACTTGTTCCGGGAAACGCTTGCCCCTAAGATTGGCGTCATTGACGCTTTGGTAAACGGAGCAGTGGGAACTCAACAAACGGTAATCGGTGACTGCTCGTGCGACGCACTTCCTCAGGTTTCACAGTAGTGGACGTTTTTGTTTAGCTTTAGGTCTCCCTGCATTTTTTTCTCTTACCAATCACCAGGTAATCGGAGCTATAAGTGGCAACAATGTGAAAGTGGGAGTTGCCTGCGACATTTTGTGCAACTATAGACAATACGTCCGGGCGTTTCTGTGGTGCACACGTTGTCTTGTAGAAGGAAAATTGTTAAGGTTGAATGTTAGAGAGTATGTGCTAACAAACACTTTTTTTATTGTCACCTGCAACATGTAGTACAAAAATTTGAAAAAAACATTTCTGGTTGGCTGGTGACGAGACCAATGGTTAGACATACTGCATAACGCAGCAACCAGTATCAACCGTGACAAATGGAACATGTATAAATATATATACTGGATTTGGAGATACTGGATTTCGAGATCGAAAAATAAAAGCACACAGAGTGATTGAAACTATATCACTATCTGCCAACGTAAAATGCTTCATGGCTACAGGAAAGTGTGCTGCTTTCACATCGGTTGGTATAGCATTCCAAATGAGAGTGCTATCAAATTTTTTTAGCCGCCGACCGTGGACCTTTTAGCAACCGGTAAATCCCCACCTCGCCCACCTGTCGGCCAGCGCTACCCACTGAGGAAGACGGACGTTTGGCGTGCCCCTGACAACCGACTGCTCTGCTATCACTGCGGGGAAGCCGGCCACACTTACATCCGCTGCCAGTACCGCCAGATGGGCCTACGTGGCTTCGCCGTCAACGCACCGCCTGCACAGCGTGGTGAGCTGCCACGCGACATCGCCGACTACTTGGGCACAGCTGAATGGACACCTCGACGTTAGTCTCGTTCGCCGTCGCCTGGACGCTACCGGTCCCCTCAGCGACGACAGCAGTACAGTGGCTCTAACCGGGTCCGTTCCGTGAGCCCATATCCGGAAAACTAAGGGCAGTAACCGATGGAGGTGTGGTTGCTGTACGACGAACTACCTGCATCCTCCGGCGACGACGACGCCGCCGCGACGAAACCTTCAGAAAACGACGCGAACCAGACAGACTCCTGACGACGAAACCTCGCGCACCGAAGAAGATCTGACGACGCGACATGGAAGAAGCGGAACAAACCGACGCAGCCGTGATCCGACGCCACGACCTAACCGCAACGCGAGACGCCGAACTAGGGACCTCGACGTTCGTATCGATGGTCACAGCGTCGCAGCTCTCGTTGATACTGGAGCCGACTATTCCGTCAGTGGGCCCTTCGCCGCGAAGTTGAAGAAAGTTAAGACTGCTTGGAAAGGCCCCGAAATTCGTACCGCTGGAAGCCATCTAATAACGCCTCCGGAGTCTGCACAGCAAGAGTCACAATCAATAATCGCACGTATCCTGCGAGTTTCGTAATCTTGCAACACTGCTCCAGGGATCTCATACTTGGCATGGACTTCCTAAACCATCACGGCGCCGTCATCGACTTAAGAACCAAGTCGATAACCCTATCGTCGGACAAAACGACACCGCCGGACACTAATCCATGTCAACATGCCCTGAACGTGCTCGAGGATCAAGTTACCATTCCGCTTCGCTCCAGCGTCATTATTCCCGTCAGCACCGAAAACGCTGAAGACATCAAGGGTGTCATCGAGAGCGATCAGCGTTTGTTGCTAGACCGTGACATTTGCGTCGCAAGAGGCATTGCTAGGTTGCATGAAGGAAAAGGAAGCGTGATGTTAACGAACTTCAGCCAAGAATATAGACACCTGAGCAGGGGCACGACGACTGCATACATCGAAGAAATCTTGGCCGCCAGCGATACGTTTGCCTTTTCAAATTCTGACGAAGCTACGACAACGACCATAATACCTGAGCCACCCTTCGACGTAAACCCAAGTCTTCCCGCTCGCCAACAGCAACAGCTTCGATGCCTACTGCAGGAATACAAGGGCAGTTTCTCGTCGTCATCGCGGGTCCGACAAACGCCCCTTGCTAAGCACCGCATTATAACAGAAGAAAACGCTCGGCCTCTCCGTCAGAGTCCCTACCGGGTTTCGACGCGGGAACGGGACGCCGTTAAGAAACAAGTCGACGAAATGCTACGCGACGACATCGTCCAGCCGTCCAAGAGACCGTGGGCGTCTCCCTTGGTGTTAGTGAAGAAGAAGGATGGGACCCTACGTTTCTGCGTCGATTATTGTCGCCTGAACAAAATCACAAAAAGGACGCGTACCCTCTCCCACGGATCGACGACGCCCTGGATCGACTCCACAACGCGAAGTACTTTTCGTCGATGGACCTCAAGACCGGCTACTAGCAAATCGAAGTCGATGAGCGAGAGCGAGAAAAGACTGCCTTTATAACACCGGACGGCCTCTTCGAGTTCAAGGTCTTTGCTCGGCACCTGGGACTTTCCTTTTTGCTTGGTCTTTGCTCGGCACCTGGGACTTTCCAACGCGTTGTGGATAGAGTGCTGGCCGGCTTGGAGTGGCAGACATGCTTTGTGTACTTGGACGACGTCGTTGTGTTTGCCTCAAACTTCGACGAATACCTCCGACGCCTTGATGCTGTACTTCAAGCAATCAAGGCCTCCGGACTCAGCCTGAAGCCAGAAAAGTGCCGTTTCGCGTACGAGGAGCTCTTATTCTTGGGCCACGTCATTAGCAAATCTGAAATTCGCCTCGAGCCGCGGAAAACAGCTGCCATCGTTGCCTTCCCGCCGCCCACCGACAAGAAGGCCGCACGCCGATTTCTCGGCCTGTGCGCCTATTACAGACGCTTCGTCAAGGAATTTTCGCGGATCACGAGCCACTAACTCACCTCACGAAGAGCGACGTGGAGTTCAAGTTGGGAACGGCGCAAGTCGAGGCATTTCAAGAACTGAAACGACGCCTGCAGACACCTCCGATACTTGCGCATTTCGACGAATACGCCGACACGGAAATCCACGCCGACGGAAGCAGCGTAGGACTCGGTGCCGTCCTTGTGCAAAGGAATGACGGACTGGAAAGGGTTATCAATTATACTAGCTGGTGGCTATCTAAGGCAGAAGCCAACTATTCCACAGCAGAAAAGGAGTGCCTTGCCATCATCTGGGCTACGTCCAAGTTTCGCCCCTACCTGTACGGCAGGCCCTTCAATGTTGTGAGCGACCAACACGCCTTTTGTTGGCTAGCTGACTTGAAGGACCCTTCAGGTCGCCTCGCAAGGTGGAGCCTAAGACTCCAGGAATTGGACATTACCGTCGTTTACAAATCCGAAAGAAAACACTCCGACGCCGACTGCCCGTCCCGCGCCCGTCGACCCACCGCCGCAGGACGACCAGGAGGATGACTGCTTCTTGGGAGCAAATAATTGCCGACGACTTCGCCGAACGACAGCGAGCGGACCCAGAACTCAGGTTCCTTGTGGAATACCTCGAGGGCAGGACCACCGTTGCTCCGAAGGTATTGACGCGGGGACTGACGTCGTTTTTCTTGCGCAACGGTGTTGTCCTAAAGAACTTCTCGCCGCTTCGAGCCTATTGCCTTTTCGTGGTGCCCTCGGCATTGCTGACCAGAGGTCCTCTGGGCTCTGCACGACGACCCGACGTCTGGACACCTGGGCGTTTCTCGCAGGCTAGCATGAATACAGGAGAAGTACTACTGGCTGCGCCTTTCCGCCGACGTCACTCGCTACATCAAGACCTGCCGGGACTGTCAGCGACGGCAGACACCGCCGAGTAGGCGAGCCGGACTTCTGCAGCCTATCGAGCCACCTCAGCAGCCGTTCCAGCAAATCGGGATGGACTTATTGGGGCCGTTCCCGACGTCCAATACCGGAAACAAATGGATCTTCGTAGCTACCGACTACCTCACTCGCTACACCGAGACAAGGGCCCTGCCCAGAGGCAGTGCCGCCGAGGTAGCGAAGTTCTTCGTTGAGAACGTCGTCCTGCGTCATGGCGCCCCAGAGGTCCTCATCACCGGCAGATGTACGCGTTTACTGCTGACCTAACGCAAGCAATACTGAGATACAGCCAAACATGCCACCGCCGGACCACATCGTACGACCCTCAGACCAATGGCCTCACCGAGCGGCTAAACAAGACCATCGCCGACATGCTCGTCATGTATGTCGACGTCGAACACAAGACGTGGGACGCCACCCTTCCGTATGTGACTTTCGCATACAACATCGGCCATGCAAGAAACGACGCAAATGACGCCGTACAAGCTGGTCTACGGACGGAGCCAGGCAACGACGCTCAACGCCATGTTACCAAACGTGACCGACGAGGAAAACATCGACGTGACCACCTACCTACAGCGCGCCGAAGAAGCACGACAGCTCGCCCGCCTACGGATTAAGAACCAGCAGACGACTGACAGCCGTCACTATAATCTTAGACGACGCCACATGGAGTATCAACCCGGTGACCGTGTGTGGGTCTCGACGCCGATACGCCGACGGGGACTTAGCGAGAAGCTTCTTCGGCGATACTTCGTACCGTACAAGGTGCTCCGACGTCTCGACGCCCTAGACTACGAGGTTATCCCGGACGGCATTTCGAACTCTCAGCGGCGCCGCGCACATCCTGAAGTCGTCCATGTCGTGCGCCGTAAGCCATTTTTTGCGCGTTAGCTAACATGAGGACTGTACGTTTTGCTTTATTATTCGACTTTCTTCGTGTATGCACCTTCATTTTCTGTTTAAGCATCGGGACGATGCCCATTTCAGAGGGTGGGGGGAGGGGGCAATGCCACACGCGTTTCTTTCTTTCTATGCTTTATGTTAACACCTCATTACACGCATTAATACTGCCTTGCGCCAACAGCGCCAGAGTGTCTGAGAACGTTCCAGATTACTTTGGGATGATCTGTTAGACTTATGCGCGGAAACGCGAACAGCCGAGTCTTTTCTGGAACTAACGCGCGCCACCAGTGATAAGGCTGGAATGTTCGATGTCACATGTATAAATGCCGACGCGCCTTAGCGCTGAGCAGTTTTTTGACGGCCGACGCTCTGTTCGCCGCTATGAGTATACAGCGTGCATTGCTGCAGTATTACTTTCCGTTTACCGGCCATAAGTTCGGCCAAATAAAGAGTTTCATCTTCGACACGCCGAGTGCTGCCTTCGTCGACGTCGCGACCCCGTGACAATATATTTATTATTGCTTATAGTGGTGCTAATGACACAGCATTTTTAAATGAGCGTAATGCCACGCCCGCTTCTTGTCTTATTTTGATGTATTCGGGTTTGACCAGCTAGGACGGTTAGCAACTCTAGACGCTGACCGCGCCGCAGTGTTCGAGAAGCTTCTCGATTGTAGTAGATCACTTTGTTAAGATTCGCGCAGGGCGCCAATAGTCTAGATTATTCCAGAGCTTGCAGGACCACCAGTGTTAAGACTGGAAAGTTCGATGCGTGATGTATCAAAGACGGCGCGTCCCAGCCACGAGCAGTTTATCGACGGCCGACGCTGTCACCGCTAGCAGTGTACAGCGTGTATTGCTATTGCTTGACTTTCCGTTTCCCGGCCACAAGTTCGGCCAAATAAAGAATTTCATCTTCGACATGCCGACTGCTGCCTTCGTCGACGTCGCGACCCCGTGGCAATGTGAAGTTCTTTTACTCAGTATTAACATCCTGATCATAAAAAGTACAGAAATCGATTTGACTTATTTTGTCTCGCAATAACTTGTAAACAACCTTTGTAATGACTTTCCCCCTGGATGGTTTTGTATTGAGAGGTTCAGTTTTGATGGCAACAAATTTAGGCAAGTGGGCAGCTACCGGAAAAGGAAGCACGCCAGCAGACACATCATTGTCAACGTTGCAAAGGGCATGATCAATAAGGGTACTTGACGTAATAGTGATATGGGTTGGCTCAGTTATTACGTTACGCAAGTTTAACGATTTCAGGAGTAAGCTTAGAATAACAGAGAGCTGAGCTAGTTGGGAAGTATTCATTCTAAACAGACAGGGCGTGCAAACACGGACACAAGAAAGAAGTCAGGACACCACAGGAGGAAAGTGTACCGTATTTTCTCGCATAATGAACGGACTCGTATAATAAACGCACCCCCAACTTTAGTCCTAAAAATTTTGATTTTTTTTTATCCCGCGCAATAAAGGCAACCCCTACTTTCATCTGCTGCAGTACCGCGAACCGACGTGCGGCTCTCCTCGCCTGCGGATCTTTTCTTTCTTTTTTTTTTATTATGCCGACCCCTCCTGGCTCGCCCCCCCCCCCCCTCTCCGCCCGCTGCCGCACACCGTTCTTTGTTTCTTTTTCTTTCTATTTGTGCACGGCACGTCCCTCTCTCTTTGTACTTGTTTTTGAAGTATCCGTAAGCCGCAGCAGGATTCACGAATGGTGCGAGTGTAGGGACATCGCGGCTCACAACAGGGGCGTAGCCAGAAATTTTTTTCGGGGGGGGGGGGGGGTTCAACCATACTTTACGTATGTTCGTGCGTGCGTTTGTATGTGTGCGTGTATATATACGCAAGCAAAACTGAAAAATTTCGGGGGGGGGGGGGGTTGAACCCCCCCCAACCCCCCCCCCTTGGCTACGCCCCTGGCGCACAGCGAGCGAAGGTCACGAAACTGCCCACGCCTGCAAATACGAAACTTCAAGCAGCTGACGGCAACCGAAGGCGGGAGCGCATGAAGACAGCTTGCAGAAGATAGCGCCATCTACCACCGAAGCGGCGGAGTTTCCGAGGCCGGGTGCGACAGCCACTCAAAACGACGCTAGACAGTGACGCGTGTTCTAGCGTTCTAGCCGTTCTAGCCCTACTTTATTTTGTTCCCGCCAGCCATTCCCACTCCTTTGTGAGTTCGCTTTAGTCTCCCTTGCGTTTTACCGTAAACGATGGGCCCAAATGCGAGCTACTCGGCGGGTTTCAAGCTGCAGGCTGTGGAGTACGCTCTTGAGCATGGGAATCGTGCTGCCGGTAGGCATTTCGGAATTGACGAAGTCCGTGCGCGTTACTGGCGGAAGGAGCACGAAAAGCTGTGCACTACGAATAGGGCGCGGCGTGCCTTTAGGGGACCGAAGACTCCTGCTGTGGAAGAAGAGGTCTTAGAATATGTCCAGGACCTGTGGGAGTAAGGCTCTGTCGTTTCGCACGAAATGATGAGGACGCACGCGCGCGCCACAGGGGTTCGCGACCGCCGCTTTGAAAGCGAGTAGTGGGTGGACGACACGCTTCATGCAGCGCAACGGACTGTGCTTGAGGACATCACTTTGTCAGCGACTGCCTCGTTGCTACGAAGAAAAGGTCGTGGAATTTTACAAGATAATTGCGACGGGACCGAGAATTTCTTCTCTCACAAATCGGCAAGGTGGACCAGACGCCCATCCATTGCGACATGCCGATGAGCGGGATGGTCAATGAGAGAGGAGCATGCAGCGTGCTCGTTAAAACAACATGCACCGAGAAGCAGTGTTTCACGGTAATGCTGGCTATCAGGGCAGATTGCTGGAAGTTGCCACCGTACGTTATCTTCAAACGTAAAAACCGTGCCGGAGGTCAACTTCCCAGCCGGCATACGCCCTGCTTCGCCCGTCTCTCCTTGTGCGCGGCAGTTTCCGCATCCACCTGGAAGAGAACGTACGCCGGGAACTGGAGGAGCTGCGCATCGAGATCGCCATCATTCCAGGTGGACTCACTTCGGTGCTGCAGCCCCTTGATGTTTGTGTGAACAAACCGTTCAAAGACAGCGTGCGCCAGTTGTATACAGAATGGATGGCCCATGGAGGGCACGCCCTGACGCCGACCGGCAAGATTAAAAGGCCGTCCGTCGGTCTGGTGTGCTCCTGCATCTTGGATGCATGGCGCTCGCTGCCAGCTGATTTGATAGCTGAGTTTGGCAGCTGAGTTTTAAGAAGACTGGAAGGCTGGACGGCTGCGAGGACGACCAGATGTGGGAGCAAGATAATGAAGTGGCCGGCAACCTGGTCTAGCGATTCTGACGAAGAGGCAACAAAAACTGCTTCCATATAGTGTACGCGTATGTTTACTGCAAAAGGTAAGCTACCTAACTTTTTTACCGCATTTTTTGCTCACCCCGAAAAAGTTTTCGTATAATTTACCCCGCATAATAAACGCACTCCCCAACCTTGCTTCGGTTTTTCGGAAGAAGAAGTGTGTTCATTACTCGAGTAGTATATACGGTATTCACTCAAGGTGTTGCAGGACAAGTCAATATTAAAGCCCCCAACAACTACAGCATGTCTTGCAGTGCACGCGAGAAGCTTTTATAAGCACAGACTCAAATTCCTTCAAGAACGTTTTGACCGAAGAACCGGGCGGGCAGTACACGACACCAATGGTTGGCCCTCTTTCAATCTCGATAAACAGTGTTTCTATTTTTTCACTTGAAACAGACGCATCATGCATGACATTGCACACAGTATTCTCCCGCACAAGCAAGGCGACTCCACCCCTCGCGCACGCGAGTTCTTGCGTTATGACAGCCTGAATCCCTGCATACTAACTGTTTCATCAGCTTTCAACCATGTTTTACTCACTGCGATAATGTCAAAAGCAGCATCTACACATTCTATACAGGTAACCAGACTGCTTAAATTCATGCGCGAACTTCATTCATTGCAGTTAAAAACAGAAAATTTGTTTTTTGAAATCAGAAACCTTAAGCATAGACAGACAAGGAGCTCAACATTGCATGAGGACGTGCACAATTTTCGCGAGATCATCTTCAGACTGAATGTGTACAACCATTGAGTTGCATATCAGAATGCGGCCCTGGGATATCCATGCAAATTTCCATTTTTTTGCTGCCTCATGAGCCTTGCGGAACAATATCTTATTATCTAAGCGGAGGTGTTCGTGGACGTAGATTGGATCAGTGCCCATCAAACACAGGTGCCTCATGTTTAGTCTTTTTTTTTCTAGTTGCAGACATGAATGAACACGAGATGTCCTGGTGGCGAATATTACCTCAACATCTGGCTTGTCTCTCGATGGGACACGATGCTCTCGATCACACAACTCCAGTTTTGGGGACATTGTACCCACTGTCGCCTTTAGGTGTTTGTCTGCAGCACGTGGCAGTCCTAGTATTTCCACGTTCATATTCATTTGTCTAGCTCTTTGCGTCCGCCAGTTTCCTAGAGATCTGACTTGAACATTCTTGAAACAGCGCAACGACAATGAGGACGAAGAGAAAGGAACCACAGCGCTCAGCGCTGCAGTTCCTTTCTCTTATGAATATATTTTTTAAACTCTTCAAAGGTCGTATTCGTGTATTCGACAGATTCGCACAGTTTACCAACGTGGACTTTTATGTCTGCGTTGGAGTCCCCAATCTTCGCAACCTGAATTTTAATGTCAACCGTGAACGTATATAGCTTAGTGGCCGGTTCTGATATGACCTTGACGACTTTCTTGATGCTCTTAGGAGCCTTCTCGGTCAGAGCCTTCACTAAATCATTAACAGGGCCATGCCGTTACGAAAGCCTACACATATATATATATATATATATATATATATATATATATATATATATATATATATATATATATATATATATATATATGTATAATGTGTGTGTGTGTGTGTGTGTGTGTGTGTGTGACGTTACTAAACAGACGCGTCGTGGTTCTGATGCCATGCATTTATTCTAATGCACGCGCACTTCTTCGTCGCCTTCTCCTACCATAGGCCTCAAACGCTCAAGTTAGCGCAGCGCCTTCCGCCGCGCCAGCGGAGAGAGGGGAAGGCTCCGGTAGCTCGGACGGGTCGTGCTTGCTTGATTTTCCCAGTGCGCGCACGGAGAACGTGCTCCCCGGGGCTTTTATATCGCATTTTCACGCTATGGGTGACGGTCCTTCGTCGTGCTGGAAAGCAGGCACGTAGTCCTGCTGCATTGTGAACTGTCACAAAAGTTTAAAAATGATGGAGAGCCGAAAACTGCCCGTCAAGTTCTACCGTTTCCAGTGCAAGCAGTTCGAGGAGTAGAGGTGTCAAGAGTGGATTATGGCAGTCCGCCGCATTAAGCGATGCTTTCGCGGTCTTGTCACCTTGAAGCAATTTTTGTCATACACAGTATTGCGAACTATTAACGGGGAGAAACGCGATGGCCGTGCTCGATTGAAAGGGAAGTACGTTTGTGCCCCGCAACGGTGGTGTAGTGGTTGTGGCGCTTGACTGCTGACACGAAGGTCGCGGGATCGAATCCCGGCCGCGGCGGCTGCATTTTCGATGGAGGCGGAAATGTTTGAGGCCTGTGTATTTAAATTTAGGTGTACGTTAAAGAACCCCAGGTGGTCGAAATTTCCGGAGCCCTCCACTACGGCGTCTCTCATAATCATATCGTGGTTTTGGGACGTTAAACCCCAGATATTATTATTATTATTATTATTAAGTGCGTTTGTGAAGTGAAGCTGCAACAAATAGACAGACGCTGTACTTTAGAGATTGCGCGCTGGCTTTCCGAGTAAACCATTTGTAAGAGACAGCAGCGGAGCATGTTAGCTTAATACACCAAAATTTAAATACCGCACCGTGAGTACTGCAAGTGTTTTATTCAGCCCATGGCGGTGCATTTCCCGTCATGGCTCACTGTAACCAGAAGTAAGCTGCACGTTTGCACTGAGCGTTTATTTTGGCCTTGCATGCGACACGCCGTGATTGCTTAGCAGGCTGAGGTGTTCCGCTGCTGAGATCAATGTCGTGGGTTCGATTTCCGCATATGGCAGCTGCATTTCGACGGGAGCGAAATGCAGAAACGCCGGCGTACTTAGATTTAGGTGCACGTGAAAGAACCCCAGTGGCCGAAATTAATCCCAAGTCCTCCACCACGGCGTGCCTCATAATAATGTCGTGGTTTCGGCACGTAATATATTATAGCCAGGGCTGGGCAAAGATACTTTGAAATTGTATCGCGATACGATACAAGATACTCAGGCAAGAAGTATTTGAGATACAGATACAAGATACTGCAACACTGATTGTATCCGATACGATACATTCCAAATGTATCTTAAGATACTTCGATACATTCTCAAATTTGTTAATATATATCTATATAACGCAGCATTAAACGCCTATGCACATAAATGTTCGCTTGAAAATTTATTAACTACGATCAATTGTGCTTCATTTGAATGAAAACGCTTAGTATCTCAAAAGTTTTGTAGTTCTTGTCCAGGGTATATATCTGTCATTCTGAAACAACTTATTGGCGTTGTTTCAGCTGCTTAACATGACAGCTCTTTATACATTTCGCTGATAGTTGTTCTTGCTTGTAGCTTTTGTAATTGATGGGAGCTAGTCGCTGCTCCGCTTGCGGACCAGCGAGCGGGTTATAAACTAGCCATATGAACTTCGATAAGAAGCCTGCGCACGATGGTGCAAATACCGCTGTGGAGTTCTACCTTGCAGGTAAACATATTACGGTTTTCGCAATAAGGGATCACCGGACAGGTGTACGTCACCAAGAACATGTGCAGTCGAGAAATGTTTCAGGCGTATTTTACAGTTGCGCAAAGCGCTGCAGGACACCCACGCTATTCACACTATTGTCCCTTATAGATCCGATTACCTGATGATTAGCAACAGTAAAAGAATTCAGGGAAGCCTAAGCAACGAAAACAAATATATCTAAGTATAAAATAGAAAAGCGGTTCCGTATCAAACACAGCGAATAAGTATAGAAACACAGTACAGAAAGCACCCCCAAGAGCTAAAAATAATTGTTGCGTTTTACGTCGAAAAACCACAATATGATTATGAAAGACTCTCTATGGAGGGCTCCGGAAACTTTGACCACCTGGGGTTCTAAAACCTACACATAAGGTACTAAGGTGCGTATTTGGGCCGGTTGGTACATGTTCAACGATACGAGAAACAGCGCGACACACGGGACAGTGAAAGAGACGGACCAAGCGCTGACTTACAACCAAGGTTTTATTCCGTACATGGGGGTATATATAGCACACGCAACATGAAAGGAAGGAGAGGAGAACAGTGACGTGGAACTTTGTTCACAAATTCTATGAAAGCTTCTGAAAAGCTTTCATAGAATTCGGGGTTCTGTGGGCAGCCACCTAGCTGCGCACAGCTCCGTATGCGGCTGTCATGCAATGTTCGATCAATGTAAGATACTTCGGCGATACAGTGATCAACGAGCACGTGAGATTTATGAGGCATTTTGCATTGACAAAAAAGGTGATATGTGCGTGAGTGTGCCTTCGTTAGCGCTCCTCACCAGGGAAATTGCCTATCTGTCTAGTGGATGATTATTTTTTCAGAAGCTTTCATAGAATTCGTGAACAAAGTTCAACGTCACTGTTCTCCTCTCCTTCCTTTCATGCTGCGTGTGCTATATATACCCCCATGTATGGAATAAAACCTTGGTTGTAAGTCAGCGCTTGGTCCGTCTCTTTCACTGTCCCGTGTGTCGCGCTGTTTCTCGTATCGCTACACATAAGCACAGGGGCCTCTACCATTTTCCCTCCATCGAAATCCCGCTACAGGAACTTCGGGCCAGCAGTCAAGCGCCATAAACACCGGACCACCGCGGAGGGTAACCCCTAATAGCTACGACAATTAAATTCAGTGCCCATGGAAAATGGCGTAAACCGACTCTTTGGGACGCTCATGAGAAAAACGGAGCATTTGATATAACAGTGTTTCTCCAATGCCTTCGCGAACGTATTCAAGATGGCGCCTACTAATTTACGGTATTATAATGCAAACTCAATTTTGCCATATTACGTAGCAGTAAGCAGAATTGTCGTTACTGTATACTCCAGGCGCGCCCAGATTATTATATATTTGTTCTCAACATCACCTTTACATAACAGTAAATTCAAGTGGAATGTAAATATGTAAACCTATGTACCACTTGAAGAAGAACAGTAGCAGAAATGACGCAGACAGTTAATAGGAATGAAGCAGACAGCTTACCTTGGCAGCACGTTAAAGGCATATTGCAGTAAGCAGACGGCAGAAAAAAACAATACAGAGGCATAGAAGAACAGACTGTTGGGCGAGTTGGTAATGCATTCTGTAAAAACTGCGCGAAAAACGTGGACAAAGGGAGAACCGGATGCGCTTGTGCCGTCCGGTTCTCCCTTTGTCCACGCTTTTCGCGCAGTTTTTACAGAGGCATAGGTAATGTATGGGATGGAAAAGAAGGGCAGCTAAGAAAAAACTTCTGCTAACAATCAAATTACGATTTTAAAACTCTTTGAATAAAGGAAAAACTGAGCCACGCCAAGATGGCGTCTGTTAGCTGAATGCTTGTTCTGTTAAATCCAGCATCGGCGCCGTTGTAGCTACAGCTGAATCCTTGAAGAATCTTGCTTGGTGCCACCACTCAGCGGACAAGAGGAGACATAGCCTTCTAGTAGGCCCTGGAGTAGGGTGCAGCCACCCTAGCACAGTCTGGATGTTCAAGGGACAAATAGAATGCCGTGCGTCCCAACTAGCCGAGCGCGCTCGGCAAACACAAACCGCCACAAGGGGCGTCAAACCTGCGGGATCAGTGAGGTCAAAGTTAGGACACATAAAAGAGCCCGTAGTGGTTGATATGAACTGAAGTAACATAGAGTACCGTAGAGCGCATGAAGTACCAAAAGACAACTTCATAAGGTTTTTAGACCTCGGGCTGTATTTTTCGTCAACAGGTGTGTGTTGGGGTTATGAACCGCGAGAAAATAAGCCTCTACTTTCGTTTACATCTGCGCACTCAAAAATTGGTAAAGCGTGCTGTTATAAGTTCATGTTTTCAGAGTTCACTGATGAAATCGTGCCGGCACGAGCTTCACGCAAGCTTGTGAGCCCAGGCTAAACGTTTAATTGATTCTGGCTACCCCCTGCGCCTGCTTTCCGCCGTCGCCGAAAATAGCAGTAGAAAAGGAAGAGCGAACACCAGTAAACAGACCGCCGCCACTAATGCAGCCAAGGTTGCTGTGGTGCCCTACATGCATGCCATTTCGCATAATTTGCGCAGGTTAGCGAGAAAGTCCGGTGCGGACGCAGTTTTTTCCGCTCCCGAACGTCTGCAAAGGATGCGCAAAAAGGTTAATGCGGACAGCAAAGAGAAGCGGGATTGCACAATCAAGCACCGCGAAAAATTTGTGAATTGCAGTGAAGGCGTGGTGAATTCTATTCCTCTCACATGTGAACGCGTCTATATTGGCCAAACCGGAAGGTGTGTAAACCAAAGACTCAGAGAACGCTCGTATAATGTCAAAAAAGCTGTGTCTGGGCACTTGGGCATTCACTGCCAAAGGTGTGGTTGCGTCCCAGAGTTTGAGAGCACTCGTATTTTATATAGGCTCGAGGCAAAAGAACCCGGGAAATAATCGAGGCGTTTGAAATTGACAAAGTGAAAGAAAGATGCGTGATTGCGCCTTCTTTAGGTTTGTCCGGTAAATAAAAGAGGTATCTTGAATTGTCGCTTTGAAGAAGGTGGGTGCAGATAGTTGTGATTAGTGATGACATGTACGCGATAGATGCCGTACTATTACATGTTGTTTTTCCCCTTGGTTTTATCGATCGCCTCTTGCTGTATAAAAAGGACACGTGTGATCAGAAATAAAACCATTAGTTGAAAGTTAGCGCTGTGTGTGTGTGTCCTTCTTTGTCCTTGTGGGTGTGCGCTACGCCAAACAGTATTGTGGAGACAGGAGTGATGATGTCTTCTTCACTCCGACATGACCGAAATGTTAATGTGCGTTCTTAAGAATGGTTCGGGACATGAAACTAACTGCACACTGTCATTTTTCACTTATCAGCTTCTCTTGTTGTTAATTCTAACACGAGCGTTCTTCCGGGGGAGGGGGAATCGTGTGACACATGAAGCCATGGCAGGGCAGGAGAAACCGACAAGCAAGAGGTGCGCGTGATAGAGAATAAAGACACACACACACACACACACACACACACACACACACACATACATATATATATATATATATATATATATATATATATATATATATATATATATATATATATATATATATATATATATATATATATATATATATATGGCGTAGTAGCAAGTGACCAGACAACAATGCTACACTGCAAAAAACGCAACACCTGCAAGCACCTATGGCAACGGCAGCATTGGCAATTGCATAATGGGCAAGAAAAAGTGCAGACAACCTGAAAAAGAGACGAGCGCTGCTAGTGTGTGTCCGTAAGCCGCTGCTGCCACTGCCAAAGTGAACAGTACCACGCCCACCAGGAACCAACGATAAGAACTGCGTCCGTTGTTTAGAGATGGCGGGTGCAACAGTTACGTGCGTGTGCGGGAAGAACAGGTTTAAATTCCAGGAATGGGCTGTGGCATGCCAGAAGACGTCGTCAGTCTGTCAGCCAGTTATTGCAGCTGAGGCTGAGTCCAGGGCAGCATGCCAAAGTCTTCCCGTGCAACGCCAAAGTGCAGGTCGCCATATGAAAAAATTACACCATTTTCCGCTAAAGGGGACCATGAGGCGATGCGAAGCCGGAGCACTTGCGCGATCGCGTTCCGTTGGCGTTCGTTGGACATGCTACCGACCTCGCGTCATGGAACGCGAAGAGGAACGCTACGCGCGTCGTGTCTAATTCCCTATTGCTTGGCCGTTAATTCTCACAGGGCGAGCGGGGAACGTGGTCGACAGGCGCGCGAGAGGGGAGCAGTGTAGTAGAGGGAGAGAGAGGTGGAGGGGACGCGCATGCGCTGGCGCTCATCGCGGCGTTGCGCAGGAGAAAATTTCGCCATGTCGAGCCCGTGTTTCAGAGAAAGAGTGGAAAGAGGAGGTGGAGAGGGGTATGAGAGAGGAAAGAGGAGAAAAAGTGGAGAGGGGAGAGGAAAGGGGAGAAGGGAAGTGGACAGGAGGAGTGGTGAGGGGAGTGGAGAGGTGTGTGGAGAGGGTATGCGCATGGGCAGTAAGGGTGGTCACGCCGCACACCACCACCGGTTTGAACTCCGCTATAAGATGCTTCCCATCTAAAACAGACGAGCGCTGTCGCTCTGTGTCCGTAAGCCGCAGCTGCCGCTGCCAAAGTGACAGCGGCAGTACATTAGCAGATAAGTATAACATGAAAAATTCCAGGTTTATGTCCCCTGCATATATACTATGCATCACAAAAGATGTCGCTACTAGCGTTGTTGCTGCTCTACATCTGTCTGATGATTCAATTTTGCATTAATGGTAGTACGTTTACGCACAAGGTAGAACTCTTTATCGATACTTGGGCCATCATTCGGAGGCTTCTTTTTTAATTTCTTGTATATAGATTGCAACCTGCTAGCTGGTCAGTAAGCATAGCAGCAACTCCTGTCACTTACTTAAGGTGGCAGGCAAAAGCCGCTGACAGCTCAGTGTATAAAGAGCTCTATGTTAAACAGCTAAAGCAACCCCAATAAGTTGATTTGGAATGAAGCATATACTTTTAGCAAGAAAACAATACTTATAATATACTAACAGACATTTCATTCAAATGGAACAAAGCTGGCCACAGTTAATAAATTTTCTAGGAAACATATTAGTGTTGAGAAAAAAAGATTTAGATGCCTAAGCACCACCAGAAGAAAAACGAAACACAAGAAAAGAGGGTCACTCGCAACAGATTTTATTCGCAGAAGAGCAGAAAATATATAAGGCGCACCACACATGCGCAAACAGCACTGCCTCACAGGATCGATCATGCCTGGCTGGTACCAGCAGCGAGGTAGCTATGAGCTGCACAAGAAAGACGAGAAAATTATTCATCCGCATGCCGTGAATGCTGCCGGCCCCTTTGAAATTAAGATGTGTCCGAAATAAAAAGTAAGCGAATATGTGCAGTCCCAATGTACATCGACATAATGGCGCAGTGGGAAATGAACGAGGACAGATGGTAAAAATATAAAACAGCGCTCGTCGCTGTTTCGTCGCTGTTTCGTCGTCGCTGTTTCGTCGTTCATTTTGTGCTGTGCAAATATGTCGATGATAAATGACGAACTAGGCCAAGCTACCGTTCCATCAAGTCTCAATATACAGCTCCAGGCTTGCGTTAAAGCAGGACAAATATGGCACAAATTTTTCATGCAGCAAGTCATATGTCATATCTGACTTGTCGCATACGACAATTTGAAACACACAAAACCAACGATTGAACAAAGCTAGTAAGCTTCCCCTACGACCGGTGGGCTGGCATACAAGCTTAGAATATGTCTAAAATGCTGACCATTACTTGCTTTCACTATACTCAACAGTGTCAACGAAGCACGGTTATACCTCGATATAACGAGCCTTAATGGAACTCTCAATATTAAAAAGTATCCCACTTTTCGTCTCTGGAGTATTTTTAAGCTCAATGCCATGAAGCGTTTTTTTTTTTTGCGATTTCATGGCCATGTTTCACTGCTACTGCGAAGGATGACTGCAGTCATTTGGAATTACTCTGGTGCCACGCCAAATGGTTGTTAGATGCTGATTTTGCATGTTAGTTTTTTCAAAGCCCGCTTTGCACAAAGGATGGAGAGCGGCTGTTGAAGCCGAGCAGCATCTTTTCCGGCAGCGGCTGGAGGCTAGGGAGAATAACATGCCATCTACGCTGCAGTGTAGTTCCCTAGTCCATTATACCTTGCATCAGCGTCCGAGTCGATTTTCCCGCTGGGTGGCATGAGTAGCCAAGGAGGTGGTAGTGCAACAGCCTCTTGTTTATCTTGCTAGTGATCTCAATTAGCAAGAAAACAGGCGTTGCCACTTCCTTAGTGCTATCACTAAGTTCGTTCTCTCAAGGCCAAAGACATTCTTTACTTGCTGATGAAACACTGGGAACTAACAGGCACTTTTACCACAAATAATTTTCTTAGATGCCGATATTTTTTTAGGTGCTCACAGGCGCCAGCCGCACTTCTACCAACATGATAAAAGTGTGTGGCTGTTCTGCAATGAAAACTGACTTGCAAGAGTTCGGTTGAACCAATTCATAGTGGCGACCAAATCTGAAATGCCATAGCAGATCTTGCTGAACTTTTCAGGCATATTGCACGTGCAAATTGTCACAGATGAGAGAGATCGTGCAGGCCAGATTCCTGGTGTGCCAAAGAAGACGTTTGTAAAGAGTGCTGCATAATTCAGGTTGTCGCTCTGCTTTCAAAGTTGTTCTAAACCTCAGCTTTCTTGCTTTTGTGGCAGGCGAGGGCTCTTTTAGACATTGCATATTGATGAGGTTTCTTAGCGAGTAGTGGCAGTCTGTGTAAAGTTTTGAAGAAGCTTGTTCGTGTCTCACACGCTGACACAGCCGTTTCATCGCCTGTGCTGGATTTTCATGAAAAGAAATATTCCCAGGCTTGTGCGAATATTCGACCACTTCGAATATTTGAACGAAGATTCGAAATCGCTTCGAGACGAATTTAAACTATTGTCAATTTTGAAGTATTCGAAATGAACGAATAAACATATATAAACCGCATGTAACCCCCCTGTAACGGTGCTTTTTTGCAATGGAGGGGTGCTATACCGTGAATACACCTACCAAGGAGAAATACGCACTGCCACGATGCCTTACTTGAAGGCTCAATGGGCATATTAGCCTGACATCGATTCATAATTTTTAAGTTTGCTCATTTTTGATTTTTTATAGTATGTGCTATATACTATTCGAATTCCATTCGAAATTATTTGACCAAATCACTATTCGCTTCAAATTCGCTTCGAACATAAACTTTACTATTTGCACAAGACTAAATATTCGATAACCTGCCAATGCTTAATAACGTTCGTGACAGTCGTCAATGCAGCAAACTCTGGGCAAAGGATGCTATTCGGATTTTTTTGCAGCACCTTGCAGGTGAAGAATGAATTTGTAAGTGACTACACACTTTATGAAAGGGGAAATTTTAGTAGAAGAAACCTCTATGTACTGAAGAAATTGTCATTTTTACTGACTTTGTTTTATCGAAGTATACCTACACGTCAATACCCGACTTACATGTAGCCAACTGCATGCGGTTGATTACATATAAGTTTATTTGCTGTTTTTGTAATTGATTGACTAGTTATGTTCTCAGTAAAGATCACTGCAAATTAGTTACGTTTTAATGCAATCAGTTGCGTATAATCAGGTATTTGATTCACAGGACTAGCTGTAACAGGATCATTTAGCATTTGCATTTGGCACAAACTGTGGTAGCATGCCTGCTTTTAGGAACGTGGTAGCCTCAAAGGTGGACCTATTTTGACAGATTTATTTATTTATTTATTTACATTACCCTCAGGGCACATAAAGGCGTTAAAGAGGGGGTGGGTAATAAAACAAAAAATGCAGTAAAAACAGAACACAATAATACAACAAATTAATTAGAATACATGTTCAAACAATACTCAGTTATTAGAGGCTTAAGATATGATCGGTTAGTGCAGACTTGAAGGATGACACGTCCTCAATGGAGGCGATGGAGGGGGGAAGGTGGTTCCACTCGGCACTGGTCTTTGGCAGAAAGGAGTCAGTCTGAAAAAACATTAGTACGGCAGAAAGGAATAAAAAATCACAGCATATCCACGGAGTGAATGATGATGAGTGGGCGAAGCTGCGGAGGTTCATCGGTAAACCGTGAATATTCCGTGAATTCTGCCCAGTACATCATCACCGACGTGAGATCGGGCGCGTTTATACTAAAGGTTCGATGAGTTATGACGACTTGCAGCTCACTTTAATTTTACATGTACGCTGTGAATTTTTATTGTTTAGAAAACCGTTGCTTTAGAAAACATCTGGCGTCTTTCGTTAAGCAGCTGGCGTCTTTTCGTTTTGCTTTAGAAACATCTGGCGTTCTTTCGTTTTGATTTTAGAAAACATCTGGCGTCTTTCGTTGGTTTCTTTCATCAATCAACGGCGTTTTGAACAAAATTTTTATTGTTTAATAACGCACAGGAGAAATCTCACCAGGCACTACCTTGGAGGTAAACAATGGCTGCTAATGGAATGAGACACAGAAGAAGTGGGCTTTTAGCTAACACTTACACTTCTACTTCTACTAACGTTTCCTACTGGAGCATGCCAATGGCTGCTAATGGGGAATGAGAGACAGAAGAATTCGGCTTTTAGTTAACGCGCACGCTGCGAATTTTTTATTGTTCAACAACGCACAGGAAAAATCTCCCACCGGCACCACCTTGGAGGTCAAGATCTGGTACTAGCGTTACGACTGGTTACGCACTACTACGAGGGAAGAACGGGTGCCGCCTAAAGGAGCTTCGCCCCTAAAAATTTATACTGATGGTCAAGACGTGACGATATGTATGAAGGCTCGGAGATGAGTTCCTGTTTAAGTGAGTTATTTTGGTAAAGGATTGTTTGAAAAAGGCATAGACGAGAAATTTTTGTAGTTTGCAAATGAATTAGTCCAAGGTTTGATTTCATTAGTGAAACGCTAGATGTGCGGGTATAGTTTGAATTAATGAAACGTGCTGACCGATTCTGAACTGACTCGATGATAGCTGATAATGTTTTTTGACCGGGGTCCCACACAGATGACGCATACACAAGCTTAGGTCTAATTAGGATTTTGTACAGCATTAACTTGAAATGGCAGGGGGCTTTAGAAAAATTTCGGCGTATGTAGCCGAGGGATCTGTTGGCATTGTTAGTGATGTATTTGATGTGCGCATGCCATGAAAGGTTATTGGTTAGCTGTATTCCGAGAGATTTATATGAAGTTACGTAATCAAGGTTGATGTTATTGATAGCATAGCCGAAAGAAGTGGATGAGTCAGTGCGACGCGAAAAAGACATGATTTTGCATTTAATGGGATTTAGGAACATAATCCGTTGTGAGCACCACTTAGATATGTTATCTAGGTCTGACTGAAGAATAAAGTTATCATGCTGATTAGTTATTTCACGGTATAGAACACAATAGTCGGCAAATAGTTTTATTGAACTATTAATAACAGTAGGTAAGTCATTAATATAAATTAAAAATAGCAATGGGCCCAAGACGGAGCCTTGAGGAACACCTGACTTTACGTCACAGCGCTGGGATGCAGCATCATTAGCAGTTACAAATTGAGTACGGTTAGTTAGAAAGCATTCTATCCAATTGAAAATGTTAAGGTCAATATTAAGAGTACTGAGTTTAAGAAGTAGTAAGCGATGAGACACTTTGTCAAAAGCTTTAGCAAAATCTAAGAAAATGCAATCAATTACTTGGCCTTTGTCTAAAGAGGAAGAAATGCTATGTATAAACGATATTAGTTGTGTTTCGCAGGAGTAGTTCTTGCGAAAACCATGCTGAAATGAAGTGAAGAAAGAGTTTGATTCAAGAAATGAAACGAGATTAGAAAATATGACATGTTCAAGGATTTTGCAAGGTACGCTGGTAAGTGAAATGGGTCTGTAATTGAGAGGAGAATGCGGGTTACCTGATTCTAACAGCGGCACCACCTTCCTCACCTTCCAATCTGCGGGCAAAGTCGGGCACTCAATAGACTGGGTGAAAAGGTACATGAAAATACAGAGGAGTACACAGTAGTATTTATTAGAAATTTGGAATTAATTTTGTCCCCGCCACAGGAAGAGGATAGTTTTAAATTATGAATTAACTTTAAAATCCCCGCAAAATCGACAACAAGTGGATCCATGGGAAAAGAATCCTTTTTGCACATGTATGGGACTGTGTCAGTACAGCAGTCAGAAAATGATTTCGCAAAGGTGTCATTTGGAACCATGCAACATTCTTCATTGCTCATTGTGCAACCGGCAGTATCTGTAAGAGATATGTTATTTTTCTTTTTTTATTTGAATAGTGCTCCAAAATTTCGATGGATTAGTTGAAAGAAGGGAAGGTAGATATGTATTAAAGAAGGTGACCTTTGCTTCTCTCAACGCGATGCGATGTGCATGCAGTGCGTTTGAGTAATCATTCCAACGAGTAGGTGTTTGACAGCGTTTCGCAAGACGAAAAGTGCGTTTTTTCTTGTTTGATAATCTTTCTGGAGTCGTCGGAAACCAAGGGGAGCATTTCTTGCCGAAAAGCCTGCGCAGTGGAATATATTTAGCAACAGGTGACGTGGCTTTGTTCTTAAATAGGTTCCAATTATCTTCTACGGCACGGCTAAAAAATTCTGGCATGAATTCGTCAATGAATAATGCAAGCTGATTATTAATTCCTGTGTAATCGCCTCTCGCATAATCTCTGATGAATTTTGGATTGGTTTATGGACGAGTAACGCGGCCGTTTACAAAAAAATGTAGGAAACAATGATCGCTTATTCCGGGTAAACAAGTTAATGAATGCACTGAATTAGGGTTATTGACAAGAACCAGGTCCAGTGTGTTTGATGAAGTAGTGCCAGTTCTAGTAGGCCCAGAAACAAGTTGCGCAAGATTGAAATTTAAGCACAAGTTAATAAAAGATTCACTTTCGGCGGACGAACCAACAACGGAGGGAAATTGCGAAGCCCAACTTATTCTAGGAAAATTAAAATCTCCCAGAAGAAGCAACGGAGATTCTAAAAAGACAGGGCGTGCAAACACGGACACAAGAAAGAAGTCAGGACACCACAAACGCCGACTAACAACTGAAGGGACGCACAACGGCTGAAAAGAAAGAAGGCACGAAAACTTATCTGCGCATGCCCATGCAACAGGCGAACCTATCAATCCGGCACGCGTGGCGGTCTACGTGGAAGATAACTGTTAAGGCATTTGATTTCATCTTTATGCAAGTTAATCGACGGTTGGCTCACGCATGCGCTACCACTATTCTCGATATGCCATGCTTCAATCATCAGGCGCGTTTCTACATTTCTATGACGGTACAACACTGCGCATTCATCGAATTTTGGCGTGCACTTACAATCTCGACAATGTAATGATAGATTAGAAGGTGAGCCTCCTGTTAGCGATCTCTTATGTTCCAACAATCTCTGGTTAATGCATCGGCCCGTTTGTCCTACGTAGAAGCGACCGCAGCTTAAAGGGACCTTATACACCACACTCGTACGGCAATCACTGAATTTGTTGGTGTGTTTTACGAAACAAATATCGGTCCGCTTCTTGTCTTTTACTCGCTCATACTTCCTCTGCACAGCGGCACAAATCTTTCCTAGCTTATTGGCCGCCGTGAAAACAACATTAACGCCGTATCTACTTCCTACTTTCTTTAGCCTGTGAGATACGCAATGAATGTACGGTATACCTACGACACGTTTCTTCCTATCGCTTTCTGCAACCATGCTTGGACTTAACACAGTATACTTCTTTAAACGTTCAGCAACCGTGGCCACTGCATCACGAGGATACCCTACATCTAAAAGACGCGTAACCTGTGCGTTAAAGCTATCGCTCATTTTGTGCTCACACGACTTGGTGACGGCTGATTTAAGGCAAGACATGGCGATGCCGTTTTTTACAACCTTCGAGTGCTTCGACGAAAAATTTAACAGCGGTTTCGAAGATCTAGGAGAATACTGCCAGCACACGTGGTTCTTCTGGAACGTTAAGGAAATGTCTAGAAATTGTATTCTATTATTCTGAGGCACCTCTTTAGTAAAGCTCAGCAGCCCACCTCCATTTAATTCAAATTTCTCGCTTATGGAAGTTACCACCTTTACGAAGTCCTCACCACTACAAAAGATCAAGTAATCGTCCACATAACGAAAAACCTTAATAACCGAATTACCTAAGGCGCCTTCCAAAAGATTGTCAATCTTGCTAAGGTATAAATCACTAAGAACCGGAGCAACCTTAGAACCAATACATATCCCTGATTTCTGCACATAAACGCCTTCCTTCCAACCTACAAGCGTCGACATTAAATACATGGAAAGGATTTCTAGAAATGCCCCGGTAGAAACACCACAATTATCGGTGAAAACCGTCAGGTGCGCTTGTTCGTTAATACATTCATTAACACAATTTAACAAGTCCTCATGCGGCAAAGAATAATGCAGGTTTTCAATATCCATACTAAAAGCTTTACAACAGCCGGGGTTCTCCTCTGAGAGGAACTGAACTAGCGCCTGAGAATTATGCATACGAAAAGGGTCTGAAAAGGTTAAGCAGTTCTGCAAATAACTAGATACAGCGACTTGCCAGGTGCCTTGCTCTGAAACGATTGCTCGAAATGGGATCTCGTTCTTATGGGTTTTGGCTGAAAAAAAAAAACAATTCTATAGTAAGTGATTTAGCCTTCTTGACATTACAAGCTATTCTCTCAAGATTATGTCTTAACAAAAGGTCGACAGCACGTTGCCTAACTACCGATGGCTTAAGTTTTACCGTCCCAAAATTCTTTTCTATGACTGTTAATGCTTTTTCTGAGAACAAACTGTCTGGCATAATTACAAAATACCCTTCCTTATCTGAAATTACTGGCCTGAGTTTCTTCTCGACACAGTAATTAACCAAAGGCCGGAGAGGATCAGAACACTTGAGATGCATATTAGAACCCTTGATGCTAGCAACGCAGTCTGAAATGCAGTGGGAACGCTCTTCTTCAGGAACAAGTCTAGTGATTGTACGCGGGAAACTTAAAACGTCTATTGGTTTCAGGTTCGGCTTAAAACAGTATTTAGGACCTAAGGCTAGGGTTTTGCAGTGACTATCATCTAAGGCAGCTCCTCCAAGGACTAGCAAGTTATTTTGCGGTGAAACAGTAGAAATTTTCTTCCTCTTACATGGTTGAAGTTCTCGAAGTTTTACCCTCCGTATGAATTCCGCATGCCGGTTAGCTACCCTCATCCAGTCGGCGTACATCTGCTTCTGGCGGCGATCGTCACGGGAAGTCGAGCAACGGACCTTGAGGCATTCCTGGTAAAATCTCACTTGACGCCATGATTCCGCGGTCAATATGGCACATATCCTCCTTTCATGTCCGGTAGATGGTTGCAGAAAGCCGCACAAAAGTTGAACTGGGCAAACTCTATTCTTAGAAAACCATGAACAAGTTCTAGCAGGGACCAAGCAAATAGCAATTAAAGAAGCCAAAGAGGCAGGATTGTTCAGATAAGTAGCAGAACACGGAAAAGGCGTTTGTGGTGTCCTGACTTCTTTCTTGTGTCCGTGTTTGCACGCCCTGTCTTTTTAGAATGAATACCTACCAACTAGCTCAGCTCTCTGTTATTCTAAGCAACGGAGAGTGAGGAAATTCTGAGACGAGAAAATTAAGAACGTCATGCAGCTCATCGCAGAAAGTAGTTGGTGCATTTGGCGTCCGATAACAAGCACAGATCAATGTGTTTTGGTGCTTTATGACAGCACGCACGCAAACCAACTCTGAGGACGTTGTAAGTGCAATCCTATCAGACACTATATTGTCGGCAACAGCAATTAGAACACCACCAGCTGGTTTTAAATCGCGGTCACGACGGTACACAACATAATTGTGGTCACAGTGAAACAGTTCTTCACTATAAATTTTATCAGTCAACCAGGTCTCCGTCAATGCAACCACGTCAGCGGCGCATGAATCAATAATAGGTGTTAGAGCGTCGCGTTTGTTGATTAAACTGCGCACATTTGACAATAAAAATGATAAGCGTTGAAAAACTGGCTGCGTTGCTGATACCTAACTTCTGTTGGGAAAAAGACGAATCAGGACGGCGGTTTGTAGCGGCAGACGACAGTTCAACAGTACTGGCAGCATTGCCCAATTGCAGTTCACAGACACTGTCGGTATCAGGGGAGTAAATGTAACATTTTTTGTTGATATACAGCTTGTTGTACCTCACAGTGAAAAGGTCGCCGCTTTTCTTGCCAAAGTCGTACAATTTTGTCCTGACAGTTCTGGTTGCCTTACAAAAGTCTTCACTCACGGAGACACTACTTGCTTTTAACTTGTTTTTGGAAGACAGAATTGTTTCTGTTAGTTTACAGGATGAAAACCGGATAATAATAGGTCTGGGCTTATTAAAATGTACTGATGGGCTAGTTGGTGAGCCAAGATTCTCGAATAGGCAGCGCACAAAAAGGCAACGAACACGTACACAAAAAAGACGCAAACACAAGCGCTGTACTGCAACTGGTGATTTATTGTCGAAAGACCCGGCTTATTAGGGACAAAACGGCCAAGCCTGTGCGCCCGGGAAATGCGATCACCGCTGCTATTGAGGTTCAGGCTTAAAGCTGAATTTATTATCGAGCAAACTTTTTCTTTTGACTGTGCCCAAGTTTCAGCAGCGGCATCTACTATGCCGTGAAATATTGAATTTTTTCGACGTGAACGGTCTTCAAATTCATTGAGCCGTTGGTTCAGTACGGCCATTTGAGGCACGAGGCTTTCCCCCTGTTGGCCCTTTGATGATCGAATGCTTTGTTCAACTGCCGAGAGCCTATTGTCGATATCGGCGATGTGTTGCTCCATTGAATACTGAGCCTTTTTGACTTCACTCAAGGCAGACATCACTTATTCATGTTTAGAATGAAATTTATCGTGCAGTGATTTAACGAGCTGTAGCAATTCTTTGTTAGGAACGTTTCTTGGGGGGGGGGGGCAGGGTTCAGCTCTACGTAGCCAGACATGGATAACAACTTAGCGATAAACACACATTCACATGTTAATTGAAACAGTGTTTGTGGGTCTGGAAGCACTAGCAGCCAAACATTGTTTGACTTTTTACGGTGATGTTGAGGTGCTGTACTCACCTGCACCCAAAAACGGAACGGTGTTTGAAACATGTTGACGGCTGTAGTGCTACCATTCCCACTGAAGTGGCGCAAGCTATTCCAGCTGCTTTTAAGGCCTGCCGATGTTGATGCGTCGGTCGATTTGGTAGCCGGGGATGAGAGCGCTGCGGTAAGACGCGGCCAGCTTGCACGAAATGTGTCGGTAGCCTCACAGCGGAACGGGTGCTTGTTCAGCCGGTTGGGCGAGTTGATGCCTCCGTCATTTGCTGCCGAGATTGCCAGCACTTGCGCTTGCGCAGAACCAGTGAGGCTGTCCCACGCGGCGAATCCGATGAAAATCTGCACCCAAAAACGGAACGGTGTTTGAAACATGTTGACGGCTGTAGTGCTACCATTCCCACTCTTCGTTATCTAAGGCCTTATCAGCATCGTCTGAAGCCTTATGATCATCTAAGGCCTCATCTAAGGCCTTATGAAGATAAACTTCATAGGGCCTTAGATGCTTCATGGAACGCGAAAATTGACCATCAGCGACATCAACACGACTGATGCGAAACTTCATGTGATGATGTGACTGCACGACGTCACACGATCACTTCATTGCATGACGTGGTCGCTAGGTCAAAGGTGGGCCAATCACGAAGGCAGTGCGCCACCAGGTGAGGTGCAGAGAGCTTCCCATGCCTTTGATCCTGGAGGCCGTGCAAAACCATGTTAGGTGCAGAAAGCCTTTGGAGGGGTTAGGGGGAGGATCAATGCATCGACTGAGAAGAAGAAGATCGCCTTCGCGTCGTCTTAGGTGAATGCACAAGTGGACCTGTGAGTTTTTGTTTCCTCATCTTAATGACAGGTTCGTGTATTGTCAGCACTATACTTAGCATATCGGTATGATTTTGCTTTGCCGCTCATTCAACAGCTCTCAGCATTTATTTATTTATTTATTTTATTTATCCATAGGCACTGACTGCGATCTGGTACCAGATCATAGCATGGTGGGAATAGTACACAGAAATATACGAGCATGTGAGCACACACAAATTCATACCAGTTGAAGGCGTTCTTCAAACACAAGTAAGGAATTCTATAAACAATGGTAGAGAACACATGTCGCGTTTTTTTTCTCAAAGAGCCAAATGCAGAAACCGAACCTGGGTGAAATTTCCCGAGAGCATAAACTGCGCCTAAGTATCTTTCGAGCATTTTTTCAGTGGCCATGTAAAAATGATTTTGTCAGCGACTATATATAACTAGGCTACATAAAAGGTGAAATTTTGGTATAACAGTTTTCAATTACCGACTTCATTATATTGAGGTTTAACTGTATTTAAAAGCTTCAAAAAATTCCTGCTGCTTTGAACACTTAAAGGGACCGACAAGTGGAGAGAACGTGTCATTGGATCCTGGTAGAATTGAAGACACCATGAAATATAGTGACAGATTCCGGCATCCTTTTCGCGTTGTGAGTAGGATTTAAATTTTTAAATCGTGCTTAAAAGTAACAAAAACGGGTATGTCGCGCAGCCTAGCGAAGAGCCTTGAAGCAGGAATATGAAGACTGTCGCATTGCTGTGCGTATACTGACGTTGTTATGCGCGCCATAACTGGTCCTCAAAGTTAGAGTATGTATATTATTATCTATCCCCGCCTTGTTCTGTGCTGCCTACGAGGTAAAAAGAGTTGCACGGCGAGAAGCGGCGCTGCCGTCGCGGCCGCCAGTGGCCCATGCCCAGCCGCAGCGCATGCGCGCGGAGTGCACGAGTGCGCAGTAGTAAACCGCCGCGCTTGAACACGAACCGCTCTCGCGCTCGCTGTTTGCAGCATGTGTTGTCAAGTGTGTATAAGACTTGATATTCACCGCAGATAAAAAAATTCTCGTTAAAAATGTTTGACGGTGTTTTCCACGTTCCCATTTCGTGGCTAGACACTCTGACCAGTTAGCTTTCCGTCGCGCTACAGAAAATTGGTGCCCTAATTTTTGGTTGTCAGTCCCTTTAATGAATAGCTGCCAAATTTTTTTTCGAAGTGCTCAGGCAAAAATAATCCTACTCATGTATATTTAGCATTTTATGTAGGGCTCATGGCTACTGTGAAACTGTAATGAAGGCAGAGTTATTGACAGACAGTAATGTTGCCAACATTTCCAGTTTCTTTCATGGTGGCTTATTTCTGTATTCTCCTTGGCTTCAAATGTGCTTTAGGTGAACAAGAATGTGTGGCTCTAAATGTCACTTAGGTACAACAGGCCCTGGCCTGATTTTCTGTTGGATTCATTTGGTGGTGTGTAGATACAACCTACAAGATGTGCTGCTGTTGATCAGCAGTTGCTGGCACACACTGATAGAGAAGAGCTCATTGCGTCAAAAGAAGAGGCAACATGTGCATTCATCCTGCCTAAAAAAGAAACACCCTATCTGCGTAAATTCATTGACATGTGTAAAAGATGTCATTGTGCGTAGAGGTGTGTTTCCCTGCACATTGCTTGCTTTCTTGCATGTTTTTGGCAGTGTTGTATAGCTCATTTGTTGTTTTCGGTATGATTTATTTATTATTTATTTTCTACAGACAGCACCGATTCAGACCTGATTCTTAAAGCTCAATTACGCTACCTATGCCATCTCCGCCACCTGCTGCCGCTATATAGCACCGGGGGCTAAGAGCTTCTCCAGCTGCCTATAGCAGCTTTTATCTTGGCCCCTGATATTCTGTAACGACGTTTACAATAGAAACAATGAAGAGGCGGCTCGGAGAAAATCGGGTAAACCGTGAATGCTCCATACAATTCCTCTACTGTCATATTGTCACGTGGCCGTGACGTCGATGAAGACAGCAGCCGGCGCGTTCAAGATGAAACTGTTTATTTGGCCGAACTTGTGGCCGGGAAATGAAAAGTCAAACTACAGTAACACACGCCCTACTAGCGGCGAACAGGGCGTCGGCCGTCGATAAACTGCTCATGGCTGGGATGCGCTGTCTTTTATACATCATGCATCGAACTTTCCAGTCTTATCACTGGTTGCCGCGCAAGCACTGGGATAATCTGGACTATTCGCGTCCTGCGCGCAATCTTAAAAAACGATATACTACAATCGCGAAGCTTCTCGAACAATGCGGCGCGGTCAGCTTCGAGCGTTGATAACCGTCCTTGCTGGTCAAACCCGAATACATCAAAATAAAAGAAGACGCGGGCGTGGCATTGCCTCCTCTGAAAAAGCATCGTCCCGATGCTTGCGACAGAACATAGAAGGAAAAAGGAACAAGTGCATACACAAACAAATTACAATAACAAAGGAAAAATAGAGTCCCCAGGTTCGCTAACGCGCAAAAAACGGCTTAAGGCGCACGACATGCACGACTTCAGGTCGTGCGCGGCGTCGCTGGGAGTTCTTAATGCCGTCCGGGATGACCTCATGGTCAAGAGCGCCGAGACGTTGAAGCACCTTGTATGGCCAGAAGTATCGCCGAAGAAGTTTTTCACTGAGCCCACGTCGGTGTATCGGTGTCCAGACCCACACATAGTCATTGGGTTGGTACTCCATGTGGCGTCGTCGAAGATTATAGTGACGGCTGTCGGCCCTCAGCTGGTTCTTGATGCGCAGGCGGGTGAGCTGTTGAGCTTCTTCGGCGCGTTGCAAATAGGCGGCAACGCCGAGATCGTCTTCGTCGGTGGCGGTTGGTAGCATTGCGTCGAGCGTCGTTGCCGGGCTCCTTCCGTAGACCAGCTTGTGCGGCGTTCACATACAACCCACAAGAATATGGCTGTTTTTGCGCAATGAAATAACGAGGGAAGGGGTCCAGGAGAGCGCAATGTACGGTGTCATTTCGTCGTTTCTTGCATGGCCGTGTTGTATGCGAAGGTCGCATATGGAAGGATGGCATCCCACGTCTTATGTTCGACATCGACATACATGGCCAGCATGTCGGCGATGGTCTTGTTTAGCCGCTCGGTGAGGTCATTGGTCTGTTGGTGGTACGCTGTGGTCCGGCGGTGGCTTGTTTGGCTGTATTTCAGTATTGCCTGGGTTAGGTCAGCAGTAAACGCCGAACCTCTGTCGGTGATGAGGACCTGTGGAGCGCCATGACGTAGGACGATGTTCTCAATGAAGAACTTGGCTACTTTGGCGGCACTGCCTTTGGGCAGGGCCCTTGTTTCGGCGTACTGGGTGAGCTACTCGGTAGCTACGACGATTCATTTGTTTCCGGAAGTCGACGTCGAGAACGGCCCCAGTGAGTCCATCCCGATTTGCTGGAACGGCCGGCGAGGTGGTTCGATCGGCTGAAGAAGTCCGGCTGGCCTTTTCGGCGGTGTCTTCCGTCGCTGACAGTTTCGGCGTACGGCCTTCTTGTCGGTGGGCGGCGGAAAGGCAGCGATGGCAGCTGTTTTCCGCGGGTCCGGGTGAACTCCAGACTTGCTAATCACGTGGCCCAAGCACAAGAGCTCCTCCTTCGCAAAGCGACACTTTTCTGGCTTCAGGGTGAGTCCGGAGCTCTTGATTGCTTGAAGTACAACTTCAAGGCGCCGGAGGTGTTCGTCGAAGTTTGAGGAAAACACAGCGACGTCGTCCAAGTACACGAGGCGCGTCTGCCACTTCAAGCCTGTCAGTACTGTATCCATAACGCGTTGGAAAGTCGCTGGCGCCGAGCAAAGACCGAAGGGCATGACCTTGAACTTGAAGAGGCCGTCTGGTGTTATAAATGCATTCTTCTCGCGCTCTCTCTCGTCGACTTCGATTTGCCAGTAGCCGGTCTTGAGGTCCATCGACGGAAAGTACTGGGAGAGGATACACGTCCTTCTTTGTGATTTTGTTCAAGCGACGATAGTAGGGTTCCATCCTTCTTTTTCACGAACAGCACGGGTGACGCCCACGGACTCTTGGACGGCTGGATGATATCGTCGCGCAGCATTTCGTCGACTTGTTTCTTTACGGCCTCGCGCTCTCGCTTAGAAACTCTGTACGGGCTCCGACGGAGCGGTCTGGCACTTTCTTCTGTAATGATGCGATGCTCTGCGACTGGGGTTTGCCGAATTCTCGAAGACGACGAAAAGCAGTTTTCGTATTGAAAGAGCGGGGTTCTGAGCCGTTCTTGCTTATGCGTAGGAAGGCTAGCATTCACGTCGAAAGCTAGTTGAGGAGCTTGGTTTGTCGGAGCAGGCTCGGAAGAATCGGCGAGGGCGAAAGCATTGGTGGCTTGCACAATTTCTTCGATGTAGGCGACCGTCGTGCCTTTGCTCACGTCCTCGTCGCTCGTTGCTGAAATTCGTGAGGATCACTGTTGCTTTCCCCGCAACTCGGCTACTCCTCTGGCGACGCAAATCTCGCGGTTAATCAACTGGTGCTAGTCGTCTTCAACGACGCCTTCCAGGTCTACTGATTTCTGAGTGCCGACGGAAATGGTGACGCTGGAGCGAGGGGGAATGGTGACCGGGTCTTCCAGCACATTCAAGGCGTGCTTTCCTGGCGGAGTGCGTGGCAGTAGTGCTTTTTCTGTGGATAGTGTTATCGACTTGGATCTCAGGTCAATGACAGCACCATGAAGGCTTAAGATGTCCATGCCAAGGATGACACCTCTCGAGCAACGCTGCAGGACTACAAAGTTCGCGGGATAAGTCCGATTGTTTATGGTGAGTCTTGCTGTGCAGACTCCCTCCGGTGTTTCTAGGTGACCTCCAGCTGTCCGGATTTCGGGGCCTTCCCAAGCTGTCCTAACTTTCTTCAGCTTCGTGGCAAACGGTCCACTAATGACAGAATAGTCGGCTCCGGTGTCGAGGAGAGCTGTGACGTTGTGGCCATCGATAAAAACGTCGAGGTCGCTAGTTCGTCGTCTCGCGTTGCAGTTAGGTCGTGGCGTCGGGTCACGGCTGTGTCGCTTTGTTGCGGTGCTTTCATGTTGCGTCGTCAGGTCTTCTTCAGTCCACGAGGTTTTCTCGGCAGGGCTTCGTCTGCTTCGCGTCGTGTTCTGCAGGTCTCGTCGCGTTGTCGTCGTCGGCGGCCGCGGAGGATCTTCGGCATTTCTTCGTACAGCAACCGCACGTCCATCGGTTGCTGCCCTTAGTTTCCCGGATACGGGCTAGGCGACCGGCCCCGGTTTGGGCCAGTGTACTGCCGGCGGTGCGGTGACATGTAGCGGCCGGGTGACGGCGAGCGGGAAGGTCGTCGTTCTTGCCACTGTGTTCCGGTGAGGTAGTCGTCGATGTCGCGAGGCCGTTCGCCTGGCTACGGGCGCGGCGCGTTGACGGCGAATCCGCGTAGCCCCATCTGTCGGACCGGCAGCGGCGGTACGTGTGGACGGCTTCTCCGCAGTTGTAGCAGAGTGGACGATGGTCGTGGGCGCGCCAAACGTCGGTCTTCCTCGGCGTGTATCGCTGGCCGGCTGGCGGCCGGTATGACGTCAGTGGTGGCGGCGGTGGTGCCTGGCGGCGGAACTGCGGCAGCGGCGCGGCGTCTTGACCTGGGCGAGGAGGGGGCGCGTTGCGTCGGGCTGCAGCAGCATAGGTCATAGGTCAGCAGCATAGCTGCGGCGGTTCCGGCTGAGGAACACCCAGTGACTGTTGGATTTTCTCGCGTACAACGTCCGCAATCGACGTCACTTCGGGCTGTGCAAAAGGTGCAAGCTTTCGCAGCTCCTCTCGCACGACGGCTCGGATCGTTTCGCGCAAGTCGTCGGAGCCGAGGGCATGAACAGCTGCGCTGTCTTGAAATGCGCGGCGATTGTACTGCCGGGTGCGCATCTCGAGCGTCTTCTCGATGGTCGTTGCTTCCGAGACGAATTCTTGAACTGTCGATGGGGGGTTCCGCATCAGCCCGGCAAAGAGCTGCTGTTTGACTCTTCGCATAAGAAAGCGGACCTTCTTGTCCTCGGGCATGACAGGGCCTGCATGACGGAACAGCCTTGCCATCTCTTCCGTGAAAAGCGCCACGTTTTCGTTCGGTATCTGCAGGCGGGTCTCGAGCAGAGCCTCAGCCCGCTCTTTCCGGTCGTGATGCAGAACTATCGATGGTACTATCGATACTATCGATAGCTGAGTCACTGTCGAACTATCAATGGTACAAGATACTATCGATAGCGCTGTCGATAGTAAGTACTATCGATAGTTTAAAATCAACAGCGTGAACTCATTGCAGAATAAACTTGGTTCCCCGCGCTTGTGGTACATAGTGAGCCGGAGGAGCAGGCTCAAGGGCAAGAAAGTTTACATGCTTGTGTTTTTCACCAGAGTGTTTCGCTGACACATAGTCATAAAGTCAAACTATTCAGCTGTAGCGGAAAGGAAGCCGTTACATGGGGTGGAACTGCGCGGCTTCAGATTTATGTAGCATTCTATGATTTCAAAATAAAAAAAAATATCAAGAACTAAGTTTGTTAATTATGAGATATAGCTGGTTGCTTTTACATATTAATTTATTCATGGACATATGCCGCCATTTTACTGAGCAAATAATTTCTCTTGCCAAAAATTTGCGCATAAATTAAGCGAAGCTTATAGTAGGCTATCGCCAATAGTTTGGCCATTTGGCCGGCCAGCAACAGCATCATTATTCGTACCACTATGGATAGGTTGTCACGTGGTTATGACGGTGAAGCATGCTGCAGCAAGACTGGGAAATACGAAGCTCTTTTCTTGGTCAAACTTGTGCCCAGAAAATCAAAACTCAGAATACAAGCGATACACGCTGCGCACTGATAGCGGCGAGAACAGTCGCCGGTCGTCGAGGAATCTTATAGTCGGTGGAACGCTTCGTCTTTTATACATCAGTCATCAAACCTTCCAGCGTTGTCGCTGGTGCTCGTTTAAGCCCTCGAATAAACTTGAATATTCGCCCGGTGCGTAAATATAAAATGTCAAACAACCGTGAAGCTCCTCAAACATTGTGGCGTGGTCTGCGTCAAACGCTGCTAACAGTCTGTGGGTGAAACCCGAATACATAAAAACAAAGCAATAAACAGCCTGGCAGTAATATCGCTAGTAATATTAAACTTAAAATATTAAACTTAATATTAAACTTAAACTTAAAAGCAGTGGTGGTTGCGGATGCGAACTCTCGTCTAATTGCTGTTCCTGCCTTCTACAGGTGTTTTTCCTAGACAGGCCGGGCTCCCACTAGTGATTGCTGCAGCACCTGTCATTGCATCATCCACGTGCCAACGTGGAAAGTTGTATTCTGGATATCTGGCCACATCATATCTACTGTTCCCAGCATTCCTGTCGTCGACCTGCGCCTGCGCGGATCTTCAGTCTAGGCATCAAAAGCAGTGCCAGGAGGCACGCCCGCGTCAAAGCAGTGGTGGTTGCGGATGCGAACTCTCGTCTAATTGCTGTTCCTGCCTTCTACAGGTGTTTTTCCTAGACAGGCCGGGCTCCCACTAGTGATTGCTGCAGCACCTGTCATTGCATCATCCACGTGCCAACGTGGAAAGTTGTATTCTGGATATCTGGCCACATCATATCTACTGTTCCCAGCATTCCTGTCGTCGACCTGCGCCTGCGCGGATCTTCAGTCTAGGCATCAAAAGCAGTGCCAGGAGGCACGCCCGCGTCAAAGCAGTGGTGGTTGCGGATGCGAACTCTCGTCTAATTGCTGTTCCTGCCTTCTACAGGTCAGTTGGTTTTACTCAACCCTTGGTATTGAGCTCTGTCTTATACCGCAACCACTGCTGCTGCTCCTCATTGTATTATCCGCACGCTCGTGCATTCACTTGTGTTTTTCAACAAGTTCCCTGCTTGTGGCATCACGATGCCTACGAATGCAGAATTAGCTAAGAGAATCGAAGACCTTGAGGCAAAACTTGATAGCCGATTGACAAAGCTCGTGGACAGAGTTGTGGTTGACGTCACAATGAGGCTTCGAGAATCGGGCTTCGATCTCGGTGCTGTAAATTCAGAGGTCAAGGGCATGGATGCTGGCCTGAAAATACTTAATGACATTGTAGAGGCAGTCCGTGTTCAACAACAAGAGCTCTGTTCAACTAACAAAGCTCTGAAAAATGAGAACGAGACTCTAAAAAAGAAGGTGGCTGACCTGGAGCAGTACACTCGGCTGAACAACGTCGAGATCAAGGGAGTGCCCTCTTCCCAAGGGGAGGACTGTGTTGCCATAATGCAGTCAATTGGCAACAAAATCGATTGTCCTGTATCAGGCACTGATCTTGACGTTGTTCACAGAGTGCCAGCCAAGTCTGGACAACAGAATATTGTGGCCCGTTTCTGTTCACGAGAGCAAAAGAATGAGTTTGTTAGGAAAGCACGCAAAGCTCGCTTGAATACACGTGCTCTTGGGTTTTCTGGAGAGGGTACCCATGCTGTCTTTGTTAATGATCACCTCTCGCCGGATAACAAGAAGCTTTTTGCTAAAGCACTTGTTCTCAAAAAAGAGAAACAGTGGGCGTTTCTTTGGACTGATAACTGTCAGATAAAAGCAAGGAAATCTACTGATTCCAGGGTGTTTCGCATAAAATCAGAGCTCGACCTGTCCATTATCACCTAGATATATTTTACTTTGGCAGTTGTAGCGTCTATCCAATCGCAGGATGGCGTATATTTCACCGTCTGAACTCTCATCACGGCTGTCTAAACCATGTAGGGCGTTTGTTCACTTTAACGCTCGAAGTATAAGAAAAAATTATGATAATATTACCACATTGTTGTCAGCCATTGGTCACCAGTTCTCCATCATCTGCATCAGTGAAACGTGGCTATGTGAATCTGACAGGAACCTATTTAAGTTTCCTTCCTATTCCTCCGAATACTGTCATCGAAGCGACGATGCACATGGTGGAGCAGCTGTTTTTATATCATCATGCCTTCACTATCATAGGCGACTGGACATGGCACTAAATATTCCTGGTTGCGAATCCGTGTGGATCGAACTTCATGAACCACATTTTTCGCAAGATAGTAAGAATTTAGTTGTTGCCTGCATCTATCGCTCACCGTCGTCATCTGTCTTGGAGTTTTGCCTAGCTTTAGGAGAGGTGTTGAATACTCTGTCATTAGAAGGGAAGCGGGTGATTATTTTAGGAGACATGAATATCAATCTTCTTGACGACACCAACGCAAAGGTTTCCGAATACATTTCCTGCTTCAGTGGATATGGCTATGAGTGCCTCATAACTGCACCCACTCGTGTTCCATTTCAAGGCAATGGCACTATTATAGATCACATTTTGTCTAACCTCATTAGTCCTCCTGAAGCAGCTGTCATCGAGGTGCCTGTCACAGATCATTATCCTATTTATGCAAGCATAGGCATTTCCAGTAATCATAAAACAAGTCGAAGCTTTAAGAATAACCTAAATACTGCATCATTCATTAACATCATCGAGCAGTGTGATTGGTCGTCAGTTAAGAAGTGCAAAAATGCTGAAATAGCCTATCAACAATTTTCCTCCATCATTTCAAATGCAGTCATGGCCGCTTCAACATTAGTTGTAAGCAGAAAAAAGTACCTCGTCCCAATTAATCCGTGGTTGACACCTAACCTGTTAAAATGTCTGCGGAAAAAGGATAACTTATACAAAAAGACGAAAAAGTCCCCTTTCAATGTTAACCTTCAAAAGCGCTATAAAGAATACTCAAACACATTAGGTAAGTTACTTAAAGCCGCTAAATTAAAGTACTTCGAAGATAAAATAAAGCGAGCCGGAAATGACGTTAAGCAGCAGTGGAAAACTGTAAACTATTTTCTTGGCAGGACCACGGTACATTCAGATATAACCTTGATTCACTCAGAAAATCGTGTGATCGAAAACCCATCTGATATCGCGAACTCTTTTAATGACTCGTTCGGCATTGAAATTCCGCAGTCGACAGCATCCCTCGAATACACTTGTTCACGATTACCACATTCATTCTTTCTTTATCCGACGTCACCCCAAGAAGTGTTCACCGTTATCAATAGTATTAGGAATACAAGCGCAGGTCTCGATAAGTTCTTTGCTGCCGACATGAAACTGATAGCTCATTTAATCTGCGATGCATTATGTTACATTATAAATCTTGTATTTGAAACTGGATTTTTCCCGACAGCCCTGAAAAAAGCAAAAATTATTCCCGTCTTTAAAAAAGGCGACAAGCGCTTAATCTCGAATTACCGGCCTATAGCAATTATCTCATTCTTCAGTAAAGTCATAGAAAAGCTTTTTGTGGGACGGTTAAGGTGTTATTTAGACAAGTTTCATATTCTTTCTAATAAGCAGTTTGGTTTCAGGCCCGGTTACTCAACTGAACTTGCCATGATATCCCTAACTGACGAAATTAAATCTGCTATTGATAGCGGTTGTGTTGTTGGAGGTGTTTTTCTTGACCTTTCAAAAGCATTTGATTCTATTTCTCACGTCATTTTATTTCAGAAACTAGAGTCAATTGGTGTATCTGGCGTCCCACTAGAACTAATTCGTAGCTATCTGCGTGATCGAGAACAGTTGGTATATGTGTCCGGTACCTTTTCCAACCCTAAATTCATCAACATCGGTGTTCCGCAAGGTTCAATTTTGGGCCCGCTTTTATTTTTAATCTACATCAACGATCTTCCTCATTGTCTAGCACATTCGTCCTGCATACTCTATGCGGACGATACCACTATAATAACTGCAGATAAAGAGGTTGACTCGATGTTGTTTAAACTAAACACCGACCTGAAAAATATCGTTAAATGGTTCAATAAGAATAAATTAAATATAAACGCTAAAAAGTCAAACTTTGTTGTATTTTCGTCACCTAATCGAATTATACCTAGGAACCCCACTGTCTACGTAAGCGATACTCAAATTCACTCTACCTCTAGTACAATGTTTCTCGGGGTCGAACTTGATGAACATTTAAAATTTAATTCACATGTATTACAGCTTACGCGGAAAGCCGCATATGCCATTCGAATCTTGCTAAAAGTTCGCCCTTTCTTTCGTTTTGAAATATTGTTGTCACTTTACTACGCTTTCTTTCACAGCAACATAATCTATTGCATTTCATCATGGGGAAACACGTATGCCACTCATTTATCAGCCATCCAACATCTTCAAAACCAAGCATTGAGGATAATAACGTTCAGTAGCTTCATGTCCAATGCATCATCCTTACTCTGTTCACATGGAATTTTATCAGTTCAGATGCTGGCCAAATATTTTCTCGGCATTCTTATCTACAAATATGTGAATGGAAAACTTCCCATTCCTTTACTAAACTCAAGTCAGTTTCCTCAGGCGTCATCTACTCGTTTTGCAAAGGCTAATAACTTCCTTTTACCCAAACCCAGGACTAATTATGGCAAGTTTACCATAAAATTTTCGTCTGTATCCTTGTGGAATTCTTTACCTTTGGAGATCAAAAATAGATCCCTCGAAATGTTTAAAAAAGGCTTGCGTTCGCACTTATTAAATTCATAGTGCTTAATATTATACAGAGTATGTTATAGCATTTTTGTGTTATTTTGTGCTTATCTTCATATTTTGTATAACTTATAGTCCCTATCTCGTGCTTATCTATATATTTTGTATATCTCAATTTTTCTTTCCTTACCGTCATAATGCTTGATATTATACTGAGCGAATGTTGTTGCATTTTTGTGTTAGTTTTTTCGTGCTTATCTACACATTTTGTATAACTTATATTCACTATTTCGTACTTATCTGTATATTTTGTTTATCTTAATTTTTCTATCCTTACCACTGTTTACTATTGCGTTGTATCTCTGATTAATGATTTTATAGGAGGTCTCACTCACAGTCTTGCGACTTTGAGACCTCCTTCTGTATTTGTATATAACACATGCAATTTATCATTTGTATTTCAATTTCAAATTACCGATGGTGCTACCGATTCGACTATCGATAGTTTATCGACAGCAGTACTATCGATAGTTTGTTTACACTATCGATAGTTTCGAAGAAACTATCGATGCTATCGATAGTCAATTTACCGATAGTTCTGCATGACTACTTTCCGGACGACGCTCGTGAATGTCGCGAGGAACCTGGTGCGAAAGAGGTCCTACGTTGTCAGGGTTCTCTCTTGGTTCTCGAACCAGGTACGAGCGGCGTCTTCCAAGGCAAAGTACGCATATTGTAGCTTGTCCTCGCTGGTCCAGCCGTGGAAAAGGGCGACTCGGTCGTAGGCTTCGAGCCAACTTTCCGGGTCTTCGAATGACGACCCGCGGAAGCTTGGCGGCACCTTGGGCTGCCGGAGAAGGATCGGCGCAGGCTGTACGGGGTCGTTCATCGTCGCTGCAGTCGATGTTGGGATCTGGGGCTGCCTGGTTTTTTCGGGAAGGAGCCTGTACTCTGGCTGCAGTCCCTTCTGCCTGCGTCTCGTTCGACGATCCGGGTTTTCTTTGCCGTCGTCCTCGTCGCGGCTTGGGCTTGGGTCAGCGCTCCGCGGCGGTGTGTGGATCATGAAAGAAGCAGCACCTCCACCTGATGTCACGGGGTCGTGACGTCGATGAAGACAGCAGCCGGCGTGTTCAAGATGAAACTGTTTATTTGGCCGAACTTGTGGCCGGGAAATAAAAAGTCAAACTACAGTAATACACGCTGCACACTGATAGCGGCGAACAGGGTGTCGGCCGTCGATAAACTGCTCATGGCTGGGACGCGCCGTCTTTTACAAATCATGCATCCATTATAAATGACGAACTTTCCAGTCTTATCACTGGTTGTCCAGTCTTATCACTGGTTATCACGCGCCGTCTTTTATAAATCATGCATCCATTATAAATCATGAACTTTCCAGTCTTATCACTGGTTGTCGCGCAAGCACTGCAATAATCTGGACTGCGCGCAATCTTAAAACGACCTACTGCAATCGCGAAGCTTCTCGAACACTGCGGCGCGGTCAGCTTCGAGCGTTGATAACCGTCCTTGCTGGTCAAACCCAAATACATCAAAATGAAAGAAGAAGCGGGCGTGGCAATATAAAGCCGTTGCACGTTTTTATAGTAGCGATTGTGGTAAGGTTGTTGTCGAACCACAAGCGGTCGCAGACCTTGCACCTGTGGCCGAACGTGTGGTCAAGGAAACGAGGAAATGTGGTTTTGCCTTCGTTAATGTCATCATCAAGGCGCTCCAAGAGCAAGAGGAAGAAGACCTCTTTCGCGCGAGCAGCGCCTGTAGCGGTCGCCTATGGAACTAAGGTTACGCTTACGACGCGGGACATTGCCCCAGCTTAAGAACCTGGCGAGCCAGCTCCTAAAAGACATTACAGTGGGGTCATACAAACACAAAAATGGCAGGTATTGTTACGCTCTGACACAGTGAGCGATTTCTAGCTGAAACGAAAGTGCAGATTCCTCGCTCCGTAATTTGCATTAATATTTGACTCTCAGTTTTACCTCCACCACTAGGCAGCACGGTTTTCTGGCCGTATTCAAAACATTGAATGAGGGATGAGTGAATGATCACTTGACACCTAGTGGGGCTGTGTAAGCAAAGCCGTAGCGTTCTTCTCTACAGCAAGCCTTCGTAATAAGTTCCAGGGAAAGATCAGGGCAAAAACCTAACACTTGTTTCTTCCCCGTCTTAAAAGGAAGTGAAGCAATGAATCGGCTTAGATTGACAGATTATGTCCTGAGAACTGTAATGCTGATAATTTAACCATCATAGGCTTATTGATAGAGGAGAAAATCGAGGTCAGATTTTTATCTCGAAATTTGGTGCCTAAAGTGTTACACATAACGTCATGGATTTGAAAGTGTATTCTTCGTATTTTGGCGACATTGGTTGAACGAAATCTCCTGAATCGGGGTATTTTAAGTCTATGGCCCCCTCAGAAAACAATGTATTTAATTTTTACTGATGAGGAACTACATAGGACCTAGTGGACCTAGTAGGCGCCATCAAAATCTATAGCGTTAGACGTTTGGTGCGGGAATTTCAAGGTGGTGCTGCCACCCACATTTTCTTTCTGTACATTTTCTCTCAATACAAAAGGGATAACTGCGCTACCTGACACACACGAAACAACCATAGACACACACAGGCGCAGACTTGCAACTGAATTTTATTACACACATTCCTCCTATAAGTACACTTCGCAGAAATCAATGCCGAGCATGCGCTTTTCCGAAAGGTGTCATCACAAAAATCCTATCAACCATAAGACGTCATCTTAACAGCGCTCATCGATGAATCTCATTTCTGTGCTATGTAAGAACACCGATGACTCACTGACGCATTCATTTCCCTTCTTCCTAATGTGGTATGCTTCGCAAATTTCCCTTGCTCTATTATCTCGGCAGCGGCTCAATATCTTCACATCTTTCAGCATCGGTTCGCACTTGCACTCAGAGCAGTGGGTGGGTAGGTGTCCGTTTGTATTGTTTCTTACTGACAATTCATGTTCACGCATGCGGTCACAAAAGAGTTTGTTGCCCTATGATTCAAGTCATTCAAAAACAGTGAAGCGGGCCATAGCGTCCCAGTGTGTCGTGTCGGCCTTGAAGAAGTCATGCATACACTCCGTACAGCAAAGCTTTGCAGCACAGATGGTTAGGTTGCAAGAGGCTGGTTTCCCGCAATATGTGCTAACTGCAGTAGCAGAGGCAGTGCTGAAGAAAATCAAGGCCGAAAACTCAGATGTTCCTTCTCAAAGGACGAAGGTCGATAGGAGGTGCGTAGTTGTGCCCTATGTGCACAAAACGTCGCACCACCTAAAGAAGGTTGGGAAGCGACATGGAGTTCAAGTCGTGTTTTCGGCTCCTAAGAAGCTTAAAGGGTTGTGCGCGCGCATAGGTGACCGCCAAAGCAGGTTACAAGGATGCGGGAAAAAGCACGCAAATTCATATGCAGAGTGCAATGTTGGGGTTGTCTTTGAAATCCCCTTGTCATGTGGAAAAAGTTATGTAGGACAGACCGGAAGATGTGTGAACGTGCGCATGCGTGAACATGAATTGTCACTAAGAAACAATACAAACGGACACCTACCCACCCACTGCTCTGAGTGCAAGTGCGAACCGATGCTGAAAGATGTGAAGATATTGAGCCGCTGCCGAGATAATAGAGCAAGGGAAATTTGCGAAGCATACCACATTAGGAAGAAGGGAAATGAATGCGTCAGTGAGTCATCGGTGTTCTTACATAGCAGAGAAATGAGATTCATCGATGAGCGCTGTTAAGATGACGTCTTATGGTTGATAGGATTTTTGTGATGACACCTTTCGGAAAAGCGCATGCTCGGCATTGATTTCTGCGAAGTGTACTTATAGGAGGAATGTGTGTAATAAAATTCAGTTGCAAGTCTGCGCCTGTGTGTGTCTATGGTTGTTTCGTGTGTGTCAGGTAGCGCAGTTATCCCTTTTGTATTGAGATGCACCAACTCGCCCACCAACAAGTTCTTCTAAACTGCATTTTCTCTCATTTTCTCATGGCAAGCGCGGTGATCTTGGAATTAGAAAAGAGTAATTTGCTAATATGAGAAAAATCTTTTTTTCTCTTTATCAGAAGACAGAGAACGCTGCCGATCGGTAGTCGAGGAAAATATGAGAGTGAATTATTGCACTGCGCGTAGCAGGAAATCTGCAATATTTTTTCAAGAACAGCTAATAATTGCTCTCTCCCCTCTCGGCAAACAACGTAGACAGAGGGACTTCCTGTGTTGACAGACCATTGGCCGATTTTATGATCGCTGCAACATCCTAGGTAATATTCATATTGGTCGTTTTAAGCACAATAAACTTCAAAAAGATGCATGTTTCTCTTATCTGAAACACTGAAAAGGTGCCCAACTCGATCAGCAGTCGTCTGCTTACGTTAATGTTTTCGCTACATTCACGTTAGACGGCATGCCACGTACTGCACCCATTCTATTTCAAAGTGTATACGTGCCTGAGTTGGTCACGTCTTTCGTACTGAGCCCACTATGACATTACTTACCTATGTATACAGGGTGTTTTTTAGACAATACGGATTTTTACAAAATACTATGACAGTAAGGGTCTTGTCGTTTTCGCACACGCACTCCACGTCGAGGCCGAAAAACTTTGCCGCAGTTGCCACTGTTACCACTAATTAACAGGAACTCGTTAATTAACTTTTAATTATTGACCTGAAGGCAAGTGTTTATATTAGAAAGTTGTAGTGCGTACCAGTTTATGGCATACCTGTTTCTTACAAATCACAAAAGTTGCACGCAGTTCGACATATTCTTCATCGAATCGAAACTGATCGCACAAAGCGCGCACGAAACGCGACCGTTCTGCTACGTCAGACCGGAACTACGAGTCGCAAGGGAGCGACGAAATTTGAATGAAGGCGCGCCGCGGCCGTATGTTTTCGTGAAAAGCTGCTAGTCATCTCACTTGTGTGCGCTCATCGCCTTATTCTCGTGCGTAGTGTTTGGTGCTTATCCATTTCTTTCGAACTGTGCACAAGAAAGCCGCGATATCAACATTTTCATTGTCTGGTAAGCATAAAACTCAGTGGCTCCCACTTGGCGCTTCTTATTGCAGACACGCGAAATAGTTATTTGCGCCTCGTGTAGTTTAAGAAAGAAACACAAAAGCACTACCCATCGCACAGAAACATTAAGCTGTCTACCAGTGTATTTCAGGGCCCATATTCTCAAAGAATCGCAAAAGGCGATAGCATCGCGTTTGGTGACGTAGAATATGATGCGTTCAATAACTGAAGAAACACTTGTCTGTGACGTCACTGTTGCAGTGGCCGTTGGTGTTACGAATGTCTCACAACACAGGAGTAAAGGTGCCGTACGAGCGCAGAGCGACGCGAGTGCGGCGTTTTCGAGCGTATGCTGCCTTCTACGCAGTGGCCAGGCTTGGCTGTGGCTACTTCTGTGGCTACTTGAAATAGAGGACGTGTTGAAAGTGCTTTCAAGGTTTTTTGTCCGATTGTTTAATGCACAGTATAATATTAAAAGAATGCAACTTTGCGTGAAATGCATTTTCGTTGCGAGTTTAACACGGCATACTCGGAGAGTTCAGCTGTGGTGTGCCGCCGCAGCGATATCGTCTTAACATCTCAGCATGTTGCCGGCTCGCGATAAGCCACGCGAACAACGCACGGTTCATGTTCCTGGGACGTTCAAGCCACGAAAAAACAGGCGCTGGCAAAGAACGAGTACTGATAACACCCCAAGGTAATGCTCGCTGAAAGCTTCAGCGCAAAAAGTGCTCCGTACATCCACCGAGGATTGAATGCGAGAAGCTACCGCCTACGTCACTGAAATGCTAGTCTTCACCACCAACTGACGGTGATAGGGTGTGTTCGTTTATTCCAGACATTGCAGGAGCGCCGTAAAGCACCGTCACATCGACGGAAATACTAGATGGCGCCCTCACTTTTCCTCTTTTGGTCAATAGCCAATCAGCGCGCACCAAAGACGATACTTTTTCGATTGTCGCCTTTTGAGAATACGGCCACAGAATGCTTGCCGATTTTTCTGGCCAGATTCTGCTTCTGCGCGCCTTCATTCGAATTTCGTCACTTCCCTGTCACGTGTCGTCCCGGTGTTTCGCTGCACTTCGTGCGCGCCGGACGCGATCAGTTTCGATTTCGCCCTTGAAATTCCATGATGAGTATCTTCAAATACGTGCAACTTACGTGATTTCTATAAAATGGGCGTGGCATAAATTGGCACGCACTACAACTTTATAATATAAACGCCTTCCCTCAAGTCCATTAAAAAGTCATTCAACGAGTTTTTGTGGCAGTGTCATTTTAACTGCGGCAAAGATTTTCCACCTCGACATAGAGTTCTTGTACGAAAACGGCAAGAGGCTTACTGCCATAGGATTTTTATAAAAAATCTGAAAAAACACCCTTATAATTGCTTCCAAAACCGCCGATATGCTTGTCATTCTATGATTTGTCTCTTTTTATGTGTGTCTTGATGCCTTGCGAGATATTGCTTAGTGTTTAGTTAAATGAATTTGCTTCAAAATGCACTATCTGGATATGGCTGCTGTCTGTTTGTCAAGCTCATAGAACTTGGCCAGGCTTTTGCATAATAAGAATTGTTGTGCTGCGTAGTTAACACGGCCTCGAAAAGAGAAAACACGCTGTGACTGTGCTTGTAGTTGACGGATGTGAAAATATTTTTGTTGCAATCAATCCATGGGGAATAAATTGTGACAGTGAGGGTACAGCGTCGAAGCTTGTGCTACTTGCATCGATGTGGATTTTGGCATTGGTGTCTCCGTCGAGGTATGCGAGTACCGGTGTTGACTGCAGGCATCATTCCATCTCTCAAAATGCCTTCACTTGTGGATATCCCAACTCAGCATCTGATATATTAATATAAGTGGTGATGTCAGACGTGTGTGACAAAGCATCAGCCCACAGAGCAACAAATCTGTTTGTGAAAAGTCAGCATAGCGGCTGTCTTTTGCAGATCTAGACTTGCCTTTAAATTTGTCCAGCTACAGGAACTCTTTTCTTTAGGATGCTCCACTTTTCCGGTTTCAGGGTTGCTTCCCGAACCAACCGTATCTGTAGCTTTCCATCTTGTCCTTGCACCTTTCATATGCTACACAAGCCAGTATTCACAATCCAGCTTTGCGGCTACTTTAGCAGAATGTGCAATGTTGTGTTGGGCTAGTTGGTTCATGCTTGAAATGATCTACTGGCACAAAAAGTGGAGGGCATCATCATTCAGGTTCCGTGAATTCCCGTTGACAGAGTGATTTTATACTTGAGCTGCTCTCTACAGTGCCTTCCACGTGTCAGGCTGCTTTCGTGCCATTCTTGATGATGAAGACCGACGGAGTTCTTTCTGGCAGTATTGCTGGATCCAGCATCGAGGAAGCCCAGATTACTTCTTGTGAACATTACTTGAAGATCCATGTTGGCATTATTGAGTACCCTCTGGCACTCTTGATTTTGGAGCCCTCCCATGCAATCTTCACTTTCTTCGACTTGATGGCAAAGAATTTACTCGTAACAAAGTAGTTGGCTCCTGTGTCCCATGAAGCAGTGACTTGGTGGCTATGGATGGTTTGTAGTATTGTGATGTATCATGGCTGTGTCGGTTTGTTGATTTGTTACTACATTGCTTTCTGGGGCAGTTACATGGTGTCGTTGCATCCTCTTTAGGCTGTATAATCTCTGTGTCTTTTATCCAAGGCTTCATATGCGTTGATGACAATACAGAAATAAAAGTGCATGGGGAAAGTTGGTCAAAAGTAGCAGTTGTCGATTTTTTTCTTGGTGCCTCTGTTCATGGATATGTGGGCATGCTCAGGAAATGAATGAAGAATGCCCAAACTGTAAGTTGAAGAGTGAACTTGTTTGAACTTGTGCCAAGCAAGTACAGTGATAGTGGACATTCGTCGATTGTACAAAAGCTGAGCCATTGGAGATTGCAGCATAATTGCCTGTGCGTATGCATTTCTCTTTCGAACCAACAATAACATTTGAATGTGTTCCACTACATCTCTTGCGCAGAGCGATAACACTGAAACAGATTTTAGGCAGGGAATGGCGCTAACAGTACGAAAAGCTGGTTGTCTTCGTTAAGCCTGTTCTGCCAACCAGAAATACTGTATACATACGAAGGACAAAATGACTACAACCATAGAATGCCCTGATCATTTACCTGACTGCAGTGATCTGTGTTATGATGACAGTGTCAGTTCACCATAAGCCTTAGAAAGAAGACAAGTTTTTTTGCTGCCACACTTGGAAGATAGCTGTTTTCTTGAACGGTGAGTGTGTCGAATGACTTCTGCATCGACGCAGGGTTTGGCTGTCCCATTGCTAAAACCCAGTTGCAGCACGATGATGGTTTAATACTAGAGTAAACATCTTTGAACAGTCAAACCGAGATATATCGAAGGAAATATGCCTGTCTGAAGCTTATTTTTCCCAGCCATGTTTGTTTCTTGTAGAAAGCATGAGTTTTTTCTCGGGCCATGTGGAATGCACAAAACATTCATTATCGCTCATTTTTTCAACCACGTCTTGTGGAATGTAGATCTCAGACTGGGAGGCCTTTGCTTCCTGAAACAGCTTCCTCTTTCCAATGACAAACTTTGCAGCTAGTGTCCTTCGCTGCATTGCACAACTGTGTTGTGGTGAAGCTGTTTAAAGACAATCTGTTACTGTGCTGGGGTTATTTATAAACCTCACTGATTTTTCTTCCATGACTTGCATGGTCCTTTACTCTGATTGGCCTGTTGGAAAACATGTTCCAGGCATGAATGAGTTATGAAAACGTCATGAAAGGTTTATAGTGAACACAGTAAATTTATCAAAGGGAGCATTCACTAGAGAAAGTATTCCAAGCGGGTGTTGTTAAATACGGTGCATAACTCGATATATCCTTGTTTGACTGTATTATAGTTAACGCTGATGCACCACATGCATGTATGCACAATACAGCTCAAGTTGACAGAGCATCCCAGTGCATTTCTTAATTTGAAACCACGTTGATCTCATCATGCCGTAAATGTGAGAAGTGCTTGTCGCTGAGATGATATTCCGTTAATCCAAATCTTTGCTTTACTAGTTCGCTTTGCCAGACGGGTGTTTACTTGCACAATGGACGCAGCCCCCTGTTTACACACAAGTTTACAAAGCATCTGCTGAGCCATAAGAAGTATCCACACTTCAGTTGCTTGGCTGTTCTCATCTGCTTCACTCATATCCAATCATGAACAAGCTTCGTGTTATTTGAATGGTCTCATTTGTCTGGCACTGATTATGCAGATACTTCTTAATGATAGTAAAATAAACTCTGATCTAACATGGGCACTGCTCTCTTCGTTGCGTTGACATTGACCTTTTTTATGCTTCTTGTTTCAACTATTTGCAATTAGCCCGATTTACAGTCTTAGTGGTAGAGTTTTCGTGAGAGAAAAAAATGGTTATCCACTTCGTAGTATAAAGCGAAAATACTCGATAAGAAAACAAATTTTCATTGTTAAGAGGACGTAACATACTCTGCCTTTAGGTTAATCTGCTGATAGAAAGGTCAGCATTTGGAACGATGGCATTTTTGGTCCACGAAATAAAAAAATATTTTTGCGTTGGTATTGAGACTCATGGAAAAAAGAAGGCAGGCGATATGCTAGTGTAAGACTTGTCCTTGAGAACTGTGTCGAAATCTAAATTATTGTGCGAGCATCTGTTCATTTCAAGGACTATAATTTCATAAATATCTTTTTTCCTTATATTGTAAATTAAGTCTACTTAGCTTCATATGCGTAATGGACAAGTGGTTTTATGGCAAAACAGCACTGCCTCAGAAAGCAATGTCACAAATTGACGCAATCTTCTACACATTTCGCAAGCTTCCTGCAACTACAAAGCCAACGGTAGTACATGCTTGGCATCCTACACTGCAGACAACTAGTATGTTTATGAGCTAAGGGTCCTAACCGGAAATGTCCACTTGTTGCACTGATTTCCTTGCCAGAAGTGGATTTCACAGCGCAGAAAAATATCTGTGGCCTCTTATTCAAATGTTGCTTGAGGCTGCCAATAGTGACTGTTGATAAAAGGCCCCTTCTGCCGCTTAATGTCAACGTGTTTCGAGTTGCTCAGTTGTGTACTGTCACTGGTGCCCATACACAGAGATATTGTGGATAGGAAATTTATGTTTAAAAAATTTTCAAACATTTTCTGAGTGAAGTGCTGCAGGTGTAAATAATTCAGATGATAAACTTTCTTCATGACAAAAAAAGGGGTAGTGGTTGCAAATTGGTTGTCGCTCCCTCCAAAAAAGAAAAGATTGTCCGGTACGCTCGCTGCTGAGGCCAGCATATTGCAGTGTCTGCTAAAATCGTGTCAGTTCTGCGTTTTGTCATCCAGCTCTTATGAAACTGCTTTCCAGAACTTATCTGTTCTTGCACTTTCAGTATTCGATTGATTTGATCTAGCTCTGTTGGGAAATACTGGTGCAGTCCCCCAGCCAGCACTTATGGCCCTTGGGAAGCCATATGGATTAGCAGCATCTAAAAGCTGCTCAAAGTTGTTCTGCCTCATTGTGGAGAAACAAGATAAAAAAGTCATCTGCGGGTATACGGCTACAGCTGCAGGTCATCTTAGGCGGTGGTGTTTCTAATGTCCTTTTATCCTTGTGTATACTGAGTACTATAAAAATAAATGTTCTGCGCGTTAGGTATTTGTGAATGTGAGATATCATAGTGACACCAAAGTAATAACATTTGCTGTGTTGCTTTCAAGTGGCACGTTGTGTTCTAGGAGTTGTGTAATGCACCCTTCTGAATTTTGAATTTTAAATGATAGCATATTACTTATATTGGGACTGCAAATTGGGTTATTCAGATGTGGTTCATTGTAAAGCAAAAACACAGAGGCAAGAGAACAATGTGCCATGACATTCGCGGATAATTTGAGCCAAAGTGCCGCCCGTCGGTGAGAGGCTATGCAGCAGACGACATGCACTTTCGCACGGGCAATAGCATTTTTAGCGTTTTCAGCACAAAGAAAAAGCACTGCGAAGCAGTTTTGCTGCGTCCCACAATGCAAGTCAGCAAGGCAGAAAGATAGGATAGTATCCTTTTCAATGTTTCCCTTTTTCTAATTGTATGGCAATGGATAGCGGCGCAGATAGCCAACGTTCGCATCAGTTAAGTTTCTCCGGCAATGGTTGTTTGTGCTTGGCACTTGACAAAGTAGTAAGCATACGCCCCTGTGCTGAAAATTTCTTGCACTATTCGAATCACATCAGTGAATGTTATGAATAACACAACTGGCATGAATCGGAACCTTTGTACGGTTAACGTGAGCAAGCTTGCGGCATGGCCCCTGTAGACTATGGTGTACACGCAACCACACGCTCTGGCCACAGAAAACAGATACGTGCACTTTTGGTTGGCACCAGGCAAGGAGGCAGCACTGGCTATGTCACGGTCATGTCTCACTTTCTTTAGTTAAAGTCGGTCAAACTCCATGTATGAGCGGTTGGGGTCCTGTGTGCTATGGCATTGTCGTTGCTGTTGTTGAGGAGCTGTAAAAGTGGAGATGCTCTATGTTGCAATCAAGCTCTTGGCCATCTTTGTTTGCCACGATGCCTGTGACAACAGCAGCTGTCGAACACTATAACTCAAGGTCTAGATACTGCAGATCTCCTGTACCTCAATTGTCTGTGGGCGCTTGAGTCTCTAGGAGTTAGGTGTGCACAGGCAGCTACGTCGTTCTGCTTATCAGAATGGTTACTACAGGAGCTTACCTCTTGGCTTGTTCCTACACCCCTGCAGGGCACTGTAGAGCTCTGCCATGTCTTGCTCAGAAGCTTCCTTGCCTCCTGGGCGCTCTGCCATTGTGTGGACAAAGTCTCATTGCTTCATATATTCAGCACACTTGTGGCTGTTAAATGGTGCTGTTCCCGATGAGTTCACAGGGAATGTTGTACGTATCGAAAACTTCTTGGCAGAATGGCTTCTGCCGTTTTGTGCTTCAGGTACCAAAGCTTAAAATTGTGAATGTCCACAGTCATTGCATACTCCTTACCCGCTATGCAGAAAAGATTGATGTCTGCCAGGGTAGTTTGGCAGAAGAATTCTTTCTTTGGTGTTTTGCATCCTCTTATTCCATGAAGCATGCACCAGCTAGCCCAACAACGAGTTTTACTGAGTTGTTGGTTCCTGGGCACGTGTTCTTTACTGAGCGTGTCCCGCTGTGCTTTCTCTTGGATGTCTACGGACATACCAGGCTGAAACATGATGTCTCTGACACGTTGGTTCATTTTTTTTTGTTTCCGTGGGCCGAGCGCGGGAGCACTCGGTTCCTCCTCTTGTTAGATATGATGGGCTGTACATGAACATCACCTACTTGCATGGCTTCTCAAGTTGTCCTTTACATCACTGGAGCTTACTGGACCACGGTTGCCGAAGATCCCCAGTGCTTCGCCCACTCATCGTCATTCACTTGGTGGATATGCATGGATCTTTTTCCAAAGCCACATGACCTCCTAGTAATGGCGGGCCAAATAGCCCAGATGAAAGTGTGCCGGCATTGCGGTCATCTGTTATCGCCATGTATTGAATGGCTGTTTTGCCAGCATCACCAACCGTTTTTTCGCTGTTTGAGGTCAGCAATTAGTGGGCAAGTTTCCAGATCATTTCCAATCATTGCGAATGTTCAATCGCCGTGATTAGAGTCTCGAAACATCAAGTCGATAATTTCTAGCATCTTTTGTTAATGAAAGCATGTAGCAGGATGGACATTTTTCTTGTTCAGACAGATTTCGGGCTCATTCCAGCTCCGTTCGTGCTCAGATAAAGTTCTCGTATTGTAGTGACAACCTTTGATATAGCACTTAGCGTAGTTTCTTGGTTTCTCAAGACAAAACGGGGAATCAGTCTTCGTTGGTGCCTTGCTGACACTCCCAATTAGTGGTGAAAACATTTTTAAAGACCAAGCTAAAAATGTGTTTACTTAGACGTTTTGGCTCTCATATGGGGGCCTTGTTCGCAATGCTTCGTTGTGGAAAAGTCTCCCGTGTGAGAGGTGAAATGTCAAAGTGAATATTATTTCACCTTTGTCAGCATCCTTTAAAATGTTTTCACGGTCGCATTTCGATAAAGGCGAAATGGTAGAGGCCCGTGTGCTTAGATTTAGGTGCACGTTAAAGAACACCAGATGGTCGAAATTTCCGGAGCCCTCCACTACGGCGTCTCTCATAATGATATCGTGGTTTTGGGACGTAAAACCCCAGATATTATTATTATTATTATTATTAAAATGTTTTCACATATGTTTCATCCCAACCAGATGAGCTTTCGTCAGATCCTTGACTTCTACTCCCAACCTGTGCTGGAACACCATCCTCGAGGGCTGGTGTCCAAGTACCTCTATGCAACTTGAAGGCAGTACCTCAATGGAAATGCACAGCTGTGCAATAATGTCGAAATTCGCGTCAAATTTGCATGCGATAGTTCGAAGAATTCAATTTAACACCTAGTGCAGGTACTCAATTCATTTGTAAAAAATGCCTGCTCAATTACCTTTCTCTGCGATTGTCGTGCTCATCTTAAGAGCTATGCCAGTTTTGGCGTTTTCATGGCAGTTTGGCATAGCATTCAAGACAGCAGCTTTGCCAGCAACCTTTTTCCTTTTCATGCTGCTTGCAGAAGGCTGTAAAATCTTCGTGAAATGCTTGCTGAAGGTTCAAAAGTATATGCTCTCGCATGTCCCAACTGATCACCGGGGAAGATAGACTAAAATCTTGCAAAAAAAGTTCGCATGGCGCCTTCACATTTCTCTGGACGTCTTCTGGCTGGCATGCCCTCTCGTCATACTTCACCACCAGGGAAGAGTGCGGCGCGGCATGTGCGGAAACTGGTCCATTAGTGAACAGTTGTCAGGTGTGCTTTACATGAGAAAAATGTGCACACACTGCTATGCTTCTAGCAACGCAAAAGTGGTTTGTTAAATGAGGAATTAGGTTTTGTTTTTTTCTTCTGGCTTCGAATTTTGATGCAGTTCATGAGCTTTCTTGCAGCTTGCCTTAGTGTAGTTTTCTTGCTACGCAGCAGATGCGTTCATCAGTATGATGACAAAAATCGAGCAGTGCCTTGCTGAATATGAGGAAAACCTGGCCACCATGCCAGCATTTCATCCCTTGACAACACATGCTTTCCTGTTTGGCACATCACACAAGCTATGTGCGGTAAACAGGCCCCCTGGGGTGGCGTTCATTGTGTGAGTAAATATGCCGACTAAACAAAGAGCTGCGTGTGGTGCATTTGTGAAAGTGTGAATGCCACTAGTGTAATCAGAAGACTGACATTGGCTTCACGTTGTTGCCGGCATAAAGTATCGCCCCGCCAGCTGGCCTGGTCGTTACAGACGTGAGGTACGTTACTGTTTGGCTTCTGCTTGGTGCATGTGTGTGTGATGGTCAGCAAGGAAGTCTTTTTCCGCTGTGTAAGCTTAACAAAAACGGAATAATTCTAGACGCCATTATTTTCATTAGTGCTCGAGGACCTAATGAAAAGGAATTGAGAATTATTATATCTCGTCAAGAAATAAATTTATATTAGAAACGATGAAGCAGGCCGTTATGACTTATTAATAATGACCTGGTGATATGTTGGAGACGGCAGATAAACATGCATGTGTGTTTTATGTCCCAATGCCTGAAAACAGTGCATCCTGTCTTTTTCTGACAACAAAGATGTCAAATGAGCTAGCATGTAGCAGCAAAGTCACAGGGCGCACCAATGAGTCTGACAACCTTGCACTAGTTGGTGCACATTTTGTTCATGCTGCCAGAAAAACTATGATGAGCTATTGAAAAGTAAAAACCCTGTCACTAAGTCACACTATTGCCATTGTGTCGCGTAATTGTAGCCAATGGCCACCATTTTTTGCACAATTAATGTACTGTTGCATGTGACATAAGGACTGCTGAGGAACAGACGACCAACGTGGAGGCGAGAAGAGGAATCCCCCTTTGTTCGTGTGAAATGCGCTTTTTTGGGCCTTTCCTAGCCAACCATGTTCGGGCACAACACACAGAGACAAGATAGCGTGGGACGCTCGGCACGTAGAAGACACAGACACACAGGGACGCACGGCAGGTGCAGTTGTTTTAAACACTTCAAACAAAAGAACACTGCTATACAATCATGAGCCGCACTAAATTTCCGACATTCTAAGAAAAAATCGAGCATTTAGGTGATATTTCTGCCACGGAAGAATAATCGTCACCTGGCGTGCTGGTGTTTCCTTGACACCGTCCTATCGCGAATGCAGGTGTGTTACGCTAACAGTGCACGCGCTGTTCGTGCCCTTGAAGTACCGGGACGAGGCTGACAATGCAAGGAAAGCACGTGACCATTATAGTTGCGTGGCAAAAATACTCCCCAAATACTTGGCTTTTTCTTAGAGTTTAAAACACTACAAACCAAGCCAGAAAGCACAGAAATTTGGGGAAATATAAATTTAACAAACTTGTTACCCAAGGTTCAAGTGTCTACTAAAAAGTGATATATAAACGGAAATTCTGCTGCAAAGCTGCAGAATCCCTGCAAACATAAATATTCATGGAATGGGTCCACAATGGCTGGCATGTGCTGTTACTGCATGCTGCTGTATGGATAGGTTAACCAGGTGGTCAGTCTTTAGGTGGCAACTTTATTCATGCATGGGTGCAATTTTGAGGTCTCTTGATGTTGAACGCTGCCACTTTGATGCAAAATGCATGACAGGCTTCTGGCAGCAGTTCTTTAAGCCTTTATTGTGTTGCAACTCTGTAATTTTTTTTCTTCAAAGATATCTCGTCACACAGCACATGAAAAGTTTATAATATATACGTTCATGTGGCAACTTTTTACTTAAAAGCAGTGCTTAAAAATACCAGTGTTTCTTTATCAAGCTAGTGTAGTACGACAATGGGTGTGCGCTTCAAAGACGGGACACACATTGTCGTCATGCAGAACCAACTAGCCCAATTGGCCAGCTAGCGTAGTATTCTGCATAAGTACGTTGAGGCTCATCTGTAGGCAAGCCCTGTTTGCTGAGCTAGTTGGCAGGCATTCGTGTTAAATAAGACTGGGCGCTTCTTGATTCTTTCTTGTGTCTGTGTTAGCACGACCTGTCTTTTTAACATGAAAACCTATATGCTGAAGTATATATTTAGTTGTGTAGTTATGGTTCAGTTGTTTTGTGTGCCTCCTTGCAAGAAAGAAAGAACGTGGTGGCAAAATGTTTACTCGTTGGTATTGTCAATATGTCTGAGAATAAAAAAAATGCTAGTGGTAGGACTATAAACATAGCCAACTGTTTCCAAGAGCAAGTCGGAACATTGCTTGCAGCCTAAAGACATGAAAGGAGCTGCTCTAATGACTACCAGTTGATATCATCACGCGACACGCACTGCACATTTTACAGTTAGTCTTTTCAGTGGCTGAGAGTACAAGGTCACAAATGATGCTTGTACCTGCATGTGGGAAAGCTGCTGGCCATCAGATCTTATGCTTATTTAACCATAGCTGGATTAAACAAAGGCTTCTCTTATTTCTTCTGGGAAAATTAAGTACCAGAAGTGCTTAATTAAGTGGGTGTGGTCTAGAGGTATCTAATAAAGCAAGTAAACATTCTCAGGTGGGAGTGAGTCGTTTTTCTTTATTGTAGAAGTGGTCGCTTAATGCTATTCCGAAAGTCACATGCTGTTAAAGTGTAGAATAAGGCTCCAGGATAGGCACCCAGTGATGGAAGTGCTGCTCCAATTGCTCTAAAAGAGAAATGCTGCTACATGCTGCTCGAAATTTTAATTTCTGTTAGTAACTGCTGCGAACCTGCTTTGGAATAGCACTGAGAAAATGAAGACGAGGAACTTTAACCGTGTGGCCTACCTATAGGCCCTAAATAATCCGAAGACAATCTATACATTATTCTAGTGTGTTACTAGTATGCAGCCTTATCGGCTCTGACCTTATTTATGCAACAAGAACTGTCATGTCAAGCATGTAGCTCATCTAGTTGTTCTTTTTTCTTAACAGCAAGGCTGTTATAGCATGGCGTAAAATGTTGTGACCTAAGACTATCATCATCATGAACCAGCACGTGCTCCCTTTGTCTCCTTCACCTTCGCTCCGAGAAAACGTGCGCCTATTTCTCTGGCGTGGCCTGTATAACATCGATGGGTGGGGGAACGAGTACAGAGAGAGAGAGAAGGAAATAGAGAAACAGAGCGAGAGAAAGAACCATATAAAAACGAAGTGCATTTTACGGTGCGATGATGTCAGTTTCATATGTAGCTTCCGTTACCTTGTTCATCCGGGGTCTAGCGACGCTTGAATTTAGCTTCCTGAATCATAGGAACACAAATGTAATGTTTGTTAGACTTCGTAGGGGAAACAGCGCAAGAGAAGACGAGGACAAGAAAGGCGACGCACACAGAGCACACGCAGCGCTCTGTGTGCGTCGCCTTTCTTGTGCTCGTCTTCTCTTGCGCTGTTTCCCCTCCGATGTCTAACCAACACGCCCAAGCTTCGATACTAAATTGTTAGACTTCTATAAAAGCGGAGCCAACACTGGGACCACAGATGTTGTCACGGCAGGATGTCTGCATCATAGGAGTACAGATGTAGCATTTATTGCTTTCTTGCAAAATTAGATAGCCAGCACCACAACCACGATTGACATTGCACCGACATTACGCCTGCATAGGGTGTTTTTCCAAAACACTTTCTAGACCTAGCGTGGCTCTGCGGTAGAATACCTGCTTGCCACGCAGAATGCTTCGGTTCGATTCCTTCTGGGATCGTAATTTTTATTCTTTGCATTCGTCGGGTCAACGCTCGCGATGTCAGTTTTTCTTATCGCTGTCGAATTTAATTGCCAATGTCTGTTCTCGCCGTTCCTGGGTAGATATAAATTGTCAACCACCTGTGGCGCATACGCGTACGCCGCGACCCGTGGTAAATGGGTATGTGCCACGTGTCTGGAGGAAAGGGTTTGACGACGCACTTGACAGGATTTTCACGTTATTCATGTTATGACCAGACCGTCATATTCCTCAATACCTCCTGCCCTCCCATGCCAATTCTGGACTACACTAAGTTAAGGAGGCGATCATGAGAGCACCCAGGCGTAGGTGGCTAGATAGATAGACAGACAGACAGACAGACAGACAGACAGACAGACAGACAGACAGACAGACAGACAGACAGACAGACAGACAGACAGACAGACAGACAGACAGACAGACAGACAGACAGACAGACAGACAGACAGATAGATAGATAGATAGATAGATAGATAGATAGATAGATAGATAGATAGAAAGAAAGAAAGAAACGCTCAAAGTGCCAAAGGTTCGCCAAGAAATGCTTGGCATTTAAAAATTACACCATCTGACACTACAGGGAATTATGTGGGGATGTGAAGCAGCGCATCGGTCGACTTAAAGTTCCGTTCATCACGGGCACCTTGCCCACTGTTAACGCGTCTTTGCAAGTGGAGCACACTATGAAGGAGAACTGTCATGGCTGCGGTAAAGCTCTGACGTGTGTTCCCTTGGCTCCGCGGACTTTCCGTATTATGACCGCCCGACTGCCTCCGCTCTAGGCCTAACCACCGGCATAGCATGAGCTGAACGACGCGGCCCTTTCTACAACATAGACGCCGCGCCGACTGCCAACACGACTGCTACCCCCTGCGTGCAGCCTGTCAACAGCCCCAACGACACCCCGGTTACCACTGACGCCCTCGACCTCGACGAGCTCCTCTCCTCGGCGAGCGAAGATGAGGGTGCCGTGCTCGAAACCACATCGTATGCATCGCCGGGACCGGCGAGTGACACCGATGCGAACTGGAAACTGGCGATTTCCCGTCGTCAGCGCCAACGCCAGAAAAAGTTCGACCAAGCTCGAGCGGTATCATTGCAGCCAACCGGTCCTGCAAGCACTCCGCCCAGCCACGTCGCCGCTGGAGCTGCCCCGGCTGGGAACGCTCCTGCTGCGCAAGCAGACGCGGCATGCGTCGACCGGCGCCCACAACGCCGCATGTAGCGCAGCCGCGCCAGCTACGACGGAAGCCGCCGCCGCTTCCACGCGCGGACATCAAGATCATTGTGCGGCCGAAAAAGGGTCTCGCCATTCGAAACTTCACGACGCATCAAATCTCCCGAGCCGCAGCAGTGAAGGAAAATTCTCGACGACAATGCACGAGTGACCATTTCATTATACGCACTCGCCCCGGGTCGAACATTATTATTGCCAGCACGCCACATGTGGACACGGCCCAAGTTCTCCGCCGGATCACCACCCTCGTACTTGAGGGGAAGGCTTACGAATTCAACACTTATGTGGCGGCCCCCGAAGGCACGCTGCGTGGAGTCATCCATGGGATAGACCCCGGCACAACCCCAGAACTTACCGCTTACCTCCGTGTGCGAACGCAGAGGGTGACAGTGCACGGTGCGCGAATGCTTGGTGCTACCAAAGCTGCTGTGATCACTTTCGAGGGTCCCCTTCTCCCCCGATATGTACTGTACTACGGGGGGGAGGTGGCCTGCCATCCATACAAGCCGACGCGCCAAGCCTGCGAAGTGGGCTTACAGCCGGGACACCGTTCAGACGTATGCCCCACGCCGAACGCTCGAGTGTGTCGGCAGTGTGGTACCCTCAACCCCGTGGACGGTTACCCCTGTGTTCCCAAATGCCGATTGTGTGGGGAAGCCCACCTAACTCGCGCGAAAGAGTGCTTTCAGAGGCTGAAGACCCCGCGACCCCGGCCAGCTCCTCGACTCGCAGCAACCACCCCTGCCCGGGGCGCAACCCCCATCGCACCGGACCCACTCCACAACGCAGATGGTTCAGCAAGGAGAACGAGACTTCGCGCAGCCGCTCTCGCTCGAGGTCCCAGTCCTTCCCTCCCCTCCCTTCTGCGGAACCTGGCCAGCAGCAGCAGCAGGAACAGCAGCAGCAACAGCAGCAGCAGCAGCAGCAGCCGAAAAGCCAGGGCCAGAAGACAACGGGGCAGCAGCAGGGGCCAGCCCGCCAACAATCCTCGCAGGCTTCCAGCAAACCTGTTGACAAGCCTAAGTACAATCATCCATCAGCCGGCAACAATAACAAGGTGAGCTATTCAGCAGAAGCAGCAAAACCCATCGCTCCGCTCCGCACCCAGTCCACCGAGTACGAACACCTTCTCGCGGAAAACGTGAAACGCAAACGGGAGCTTGCGGCCGTCAGGGCACGTCAGGCCAGGGACAGTGCTCAACTCCACGCCCTCATGGCGCGTCTTGGATCGCCACCCGACTCCCCTGAACACCCCTCCTTACCCACTCCCGACAGACAGAAAACTTCTGAAATAGCGATATCGGTTCCTACTGCGACGGGCACCGCGGTTACACGTGGATACGCGAGATGCGACTGTCTCGAGACACGCCTTGAGTCCCAAATTGCTGAAACAATCGGAAGTACACGCAGCAAGCGAGCCACGCGTAGCTCGCGCAGCGTGACAAAGCCAGCTTCCAACAGATTAAGCCTGGAATCGCATGCTTCCGAACTCTTCTCGACACCTGCGTCGACACTTGGCACCCTCACCCTCACTCCTACTTCGGCCTCGCAAGCCGACATCCCGACATCCACGCCTTTCCACACAACGAATTAAGCATGGGCAGCACAGCCCCACCAATTGGCGAACATTTAGAAGTTTGGCAATGGAACTGCCGCGGCTTCTGCAGAAAGCGGAGCCTCCTCCAACAGTACATTAACACACACCTTGCTCAGCCAGATGTCATAGCGCTTCAGGAGCCTGGCACGTCAGCCACGTTTCCAGGCTATGAGCCCTACAATAGTCCAACAGAAGGCAGAGCGACCGTCCTCATTAACAAAGCGCTAACCGCAGGTGGCCTGGACAACATCCCAGATGCCAACATAGACAACGTAATAGTGGAGCTAGTTCTCAGGCGAAAAAAGAAAGCCGAGAAGCGAAGCATCGTCATCGTGAATGTATATAGCGCCCCAAAGCAAAAAGCCACCGACTTTCATGCCCTCGTCCAGGGCGCCTGCAAATTAGCCCTGGGAAAGGAACTCTTACTCCTCGGGGACTTGAACGCTCTCGACGAACGCTGGGGGTACAACCATTCGGATGCTAAAGGCGAACAGCTTGCGGCTGCTACCGACAAATTCCAGCTCGAACTGCTTACGGATCCTGCGTTCCCAACCAGGATCGGCAACAGTGTGTGCAGGGACACTTCCCCCGACCTTATTTTCGCCCGTGGCAGTGCAAACTATAATTGGTATAACCTGCACGAGTCCTTGGGTAGCGACCACTGCATTCTCCGCACAAAAATTACGGAGAGTGCTGTGCGTCGCTTCATTGGACAATCCCGCATTACAAACTGGGACGCTTTCCGTAGCGAGAGCGAACATTCACTCGGCAGCCTCACAAGCCTCACCAACTGGTGCGCCCAACTTAAACAAAATCGGGAGCGTTGTACCACCACCGTTAACAGAACACCTCAACTATCGGAAGTGGACGGTCATCTCCTGCACCTGTGGGAAGCCAGAAGAAGTCTCATCCGCAGATGGAAGACGCAAGAACATAACAGACGTCTGAAGCTAAAGATCGCAGCTCTCACCACTCGAACAGAGCAGTATGCCGCAGAACTTGCGCGACTAAATTGGGCCCAATTCAGCGACTCCCTTCGGGGCTCACAGGGTACGGCTCGCACATGGCACATTCTGCGTTCTTTGACTGACCCTACCCGTACAAAAAACGAGACAAATAAGTCGGTCACGCGCCTCATACACGCCTTTCAGGGCACGGACGACGAGCTGCTTGCTCAAGTACAGCGGAAATGCTTTGGCGATTATCATCCACCTCAATATCAGGTGACGTATCAGGGTCCCGCCAATGACACTCTCGACCGACCAATAACCGTAGACGAAGTCTATGCTGCCATTCGCAGCAGCACCCGCAACACAGCTGCCGGGGCGGACAAAATCACCTACTCCCTTATCAGGAACCTCAACGACGCTGCCGTGCAAGAACTCACGGCGTTTTTCAACGATCATTGGCAAAGCGGCACTCTCCCCCCTGAATGGAAGCACGCGGAGGTGATAATGATACCGAAGCCGGGCAAAAAACTCCAGATTGAAAACGTCCGACCAATATCCCTCAATTCTTGCCTTGGTAAACTGTTCGAACGCGTCATCACTAGCCGCCTGCAAGATTATCTTGAGGACAGTGACCTCCTCCCGCATTCAATGTATGGGTTCCGGGCACATTTTTCAACGCAGGATGTACTGCTTCAATTAAAAGAAGCCATCGATAACACCCCACAGCAAGGAGAAAACATTATTCTGGCTTTAGACATCAAAGGCGCCTTTGATAACGTCAGCCACCAGGCCCTCCATTGCGGACAGCGCACCTACAGTTACATTCAGGCATTCTTGTCGGACCGTACCGCCACGGTCGGCCTCGGCTCGATCCGATCAGGTATTATCAAGGTTACAAACAAGGGCACTCCGCAGGGCTCGGTGATTTCGCCGCTACTATTTAACGTAGCTATGATTAGCATGGTGCACGAACTTCACCGCATCGATGGCATCCATCATGCAATGTACGCGGATGACATCACCATCTGGGCCACGCGGGGATCCCTTCGAGCAAAAGAACACAACCTGCAGCGGGCAGTCACCTGCGTCGAACAATACGTACAGGCACGTGGTCTTGCTTGTGCGGCAGAGAAGTCTGAGCTAAAAAGAATTTGGAAACACAAGCCCCCACCGTCGGCGCAGAATGACCCAAGCTACCGCCTCCGAGTCGTCGTTGCTGGCCTACAGGTCCCAGAGAAAACCATCATTCAATCACACACTTGCCCTCCTTCGTACCACCACGCTACAGGTGGCCAGAATGATATCGCGGGTCGGCACTCGTCGCCATCGCATGCGTGAGGAGGACACTCTGAAAGTCGTACGTAGCCTCGTTGTAAGTAGGGTGATATACAGTTTGCCTTACCAACGGCTTACCAAAAGCGAACAGGACCAAGTAGGCGCAATGCTCCGCAAGGCCTACAAGGTGGCACTCAAGCTACCACCGGGCACTCCCACAAGCAAGCTCCTCGCATTGGGTCTCCACAACACCTATTCAGAACTTTGCGAAGCTCAACTCACCAGGCAGCTGCAGCGGCTTACGCTAACACCAACAGGCCGCGACCTGCTCCTACGCCTCGGCTATATCAGCCAGCTTCAGCACGTTGCTCGCCGCAAGCCGATTCCCGACCACCTTCGTACCACATATAAAGTCGCCCCCATCCCCCGCAACATGGATCCCCGATCGCATCAAGGCCGCCGGGAAGCCAGAGTGGAAGCCCTCGAACGAGAACATGGGCACAAGAACACCACGTACTACGTTGACGCCGCCAACTACGATCTCGCGAACACCAAGGCAGTAGCCACAGTCGTGAACCACACACTCAAAGAACGTCCCAGTGTTTCCGTGCGGTGCCACAACATCACTGAGGCTGAAGAAACGGCCATCGCGCTGGCTCTCGCCCTCGGCTACAGACATCAACGATCGCTCACTGTTCTTACGGACTCTCAAGCGGCTTGCCGCAACTATCTTAAAGGGCGCATCAGGCAACCCGTCCTCAATATCCTCCTGTACGCTACAGACACTGGCGAGCATTCCAGTACACACAGACCCCGGATTTGGCATCGGATCATATGGACCCCGGGTCACATGGAGCTGGAGGGAAACCAGGCAGCGGATAGGGTAGCTCGAGGGTATGCGAGCCGAGCACCTTTCAACTCCGCTTCTGAGGAACCCGTTCCCGTCCCTTGCGACTACTTGGCCATCCTAAACCACTACAGAAGACTCAGGCAAACTTACTCCTTACCACATCGCACATTAAATAAAGAAGAATCGGTCAGCTGGAGGCAAATTCAAACCGGCACGTTTCCAAATTTGCACACCCTCAGTAAAATGCATCCTACTGCATACTCTTCTCACTGCCCATTGTGCCCAGGAAAAGCTACTCTGTACCACGTCACGTGGACATGCAGGCCATTACAGCCTTACCCCCAATACAAAATCCCATAGCGGAGCGATGGGAACAGCTGCTGGCCAGCGAGAACTTGGATGATCAGCTGAGTCTGATTGACCGGGCCCGTAGAGCGGCTGCTGCAAGCGGAACCCTGGACTGAGGCCCCCCCCCCCCCCCCCACCGCAAGTGAAGAACCTCCGAATACCCGGAGCTTCTCCGCAGAAATTCTGTTAATAAATGTTTTCACCACCCCACCACACCACGAATTCCCTTAGTTGCTGTTGCTGTTACTCGCCCCGAACTCTTGTTGGAGCACGCCACGCGGGTTCATCGCGCGTCTGCAGAATCTCGTTCCCTGACGCCATGACGTGATTGCTGAGAGAGTGTAAGGGGGAGAGGCCACAGCGTCTTACCGAGCCCCTTACACAGGCCCGAACGCGCTAGCGCGTGCCAGCACACATGGTTTTGTCTGCATTACGCCAAGCTAGGACAGCATACGGCACCCCGGCCCCTAAAGTGCTCTGCACGCATCATCGTCAGGGCGGTCGAAGAACAAGGCAAAGAAGACTTCACCATGGCGCGAGCGCGCGCTCAGTATGTTACAGATGGATATATGCTAGGTGGTAGAAACCGGACGGTCGCCAATGGACGGACACAGCCCCGAGCAAAAGCTGCTTCGCATCTAAAACACGTCCATTTCAGGCATACGTTCCAGGCGGCATCCAAGCGCGAGCTCTCCTCTCGTGCCTACACTTCGTCGTCTTCTTTCTTCTATACGTATTTAACCGGGGCGTTGCCGCAAAGGAGTGCGAGTTCCAGCGTCGATTGTGTGAGCAACTGTGTTTTTTGAACTCAGTGCCTTCTGCTGGAAGGTCGAACGAATGTCGAAACTCATGAAGGGGGGTATTAAGCTGTGCCCGCCGATCCTTAGGAAGTTCACTGTTGATGGAGTGGTGAATACATCCGGTTGAATACAATTCGAAAGGAGGGTTGTGCACAGGGTTGCCCTTCACGGGGGCCGAAGGTTCGTCGCAGCGCCCCCCTCCCAATTATGTCAATGTAGTAGAATAGAAAGTTGGGCTAATTGGAATGCATGCATGATTGATGCAGCGCTAAAGACGGAGACGTAAAGGAACACAGAGTGCACAGGACAGGCGCTGTCTCGCTACTCGAAGATTTATTTCGAAAAACAAACCGGAGGAAACCAACAAGGGCATAGCATACATGCGCATACGACCGTAAAGCAAATCAATGAACAACACGTGCACCTTCTTTAGAACAAATTGAAACATGTCACTTGATATTGCTCGAACCAAGCAGATAAGCAAACCCCTTGTCCGTCAAGAAAATTGACGGATGGCTCACTCATGCGTCTCCCATTCTTTTAATGTGAAAGGCCTCGATAACTTCGCGGGTTACTTTGCTAGTCTGCCTAGAAAGCACTTTCGCATCTACGAAGACCGGAGAGCAGCCACAAGTATTACAATGCGATGCTAGATAGGATGTGTTAGGCTTTTTGAAGGACTGATTATGTTCCTTTAAACGAACGTTGCAAAAATCAAGCGCTTAAGTTGGTAGAAGGTCTAGGTCTTGAACGTCTTGCGGAGAACGTACGGCAGACAACACGTTGTCATTTTGACCTATTCTTCAGTGCCAAAACACATAAGGCGCAAGTGCCTTTCCGAGCGATAATTTCGGTGAAAGGAACTTCGCAGGACAAGGTGTCGTCTTTTCTGCAAAGTACGCTCTCAACTTTATGCCTCAGTAAGGCATTCTCAGGAAATAGTCAAATTTCTATCTGATGACAACCCCGGGAATGCTAAGGCAATTAGTAAAGATGTTGAGGACTTACTTTATTCCCTTGAACAAGCCGAAATATTGTGCAGTGTAAAAGAAGCAGTGACCCAATATAACGACGAGTTTAAGTTTACGCAGTGCTGTGGGATGTCTCTGGAGTCGTTTCTAGAGCTGTTGCTGTTTTACCTTAATAACATCTTTGTGAAAAGGGGCGATAAGGTGTATGTACAAAAAGCGGGTGTATGCATAGGCTCGCGGCTGGCACCGGTCTTAAGTGATCTTTATTTGAGCCGGGTCAACAGAAAACTACAAGTCAACCTAAAGGAATTGGTGTGTTCCGTCTTTCGATATGTTGACGACTACCTTGTGTTTTTCTCATGTGATAACTATAGTAGAAAGGCGATTGATATTTTGAAGGTCTTTCGTGAATGTGGACTCGGGCTTAGGTTTACACTTAAGTTGGTTAAGGACAAGTTAGATTTCTTGGACTTGTGCCTTTCTTTTGAAGTCAACCATGTTTGTTGGTGTTACCTTCCTAGGTCACAAAAACCGCAAGGCACTCAAAAGTTGGCAAAAACGGAATTGCAATCTCGGCCCTGAAGTCTGCTATTACTAAGTCTTGCACGCATGGTTTGGAGCGCAGTTTCTGCTCACAGATTCAGCGGCTAAAAAATGCAGGTGTCCCGGGGTCCTTTCTAGCTAGTTGCAGTGAACGGCTTTTGAAATGGGTCAAGAATCAAAATCGTCCCGACACCAGTGTTGAAAAGAAAAAGTACAATAAGGTATCGGTTTTGCCTTATGTCCATAAACTTTCCCACGGCCTGAGCAATGTTGCGAAGAGATATCGTAATAAAACGGCGTTTTCAGCTCCACAAAAGATATATAGACCTGCCCTCTTCTTAACAAAAAAATGGAGAGTAGTGAAGAGAAAAGTAACGGCTGTAAAGTTAAACATGTGTCCACATATATACCTTGTAAGCGCGGTTGGTATACCAATTTCCGCTTACTTGCGGCAAATCGTGCGTGGGACAAAGCGGCAGGTCTATCAACGTTCGTTTAAAGGAACACAATCAGTCCTTCAAAAAGCCTAACACATCCCATCTAGCATCGCATTGTAATACTTGTGGCTGCTCTCCGGTCTTCGTAGATGCGGAAGTGCTTTCTAGGCGCACTAGCAAAGTAACCCGCGAAGTTATCGAGGCCTTTCACATTAAAAGAACGGGAGACGCATGGGTGAGCCATCCGTCAATTTTCTTGACGGACAAGGAGTTTGCTTATCTGCTTGGTTCGTGCAATATCAAGTGACATGTTTGAATTTGTTCTAAAGAAGGTAATTTGCTTTACGGTGTCTGCTATGCCCTTCTTGGTTTTTCTCCGGTTTGTTTTTCGAAATAAATCTTTCAGTTGCGAGACAGCGCCTGTCCTGTGCACTCTGTGTTCCTTTACGTCTCCGTCTTTAGCGCTGCATCAATCATGTATGTCAATGTATCTCGCTGACATTGTGCCCCCCCCCCCGCCCGAGTCGCAGCGCCCCCTCCCTATTATGTCAATGTGTAGGGCTGACTTTGCGCCCCCCTTTTAGATTAGAGGGGGGGGGCCGCCGCCCCCCTGTCCCCCCCCCTCCCCAGTGCGCACGCCTATGGGGTTGTGTCAAAGGAGGCCAACCGAAGCAGTATTAGGGCACTTCAATTGTTAGCACTTGTCGCAACCGGCCACATACTGTGTTCTGTCGTATGGTGACTGCCGGAGGCACAGGGGCATGTAGCTGAAGATGACTGCCGACCTCACCTTCATCGGTCGCGCCGCCTAGTTCCCCAGCGGCAGTGACACGAAACGCTACTGAGGAGATGGGGATTGTGCTGGTGCAAAGGCGGTGGCATCGAGCTTCGCACGGAAGCTGTTGACTCACTGTGGTAATTTGCTGGATGGTTTGTCCTACTATCGAGGTTGGAAGGCCAGTGTGTCCCATCACCGCGGTGATTGCTATGCCAATAGAAATTATGCAGTCGCTCATAGGACAATGCTGACGTGTGACGGCGATGAGGACAAGATCGGGCGACGTGGCCATGCGAACTGGAAAGGAAGCAGATGGGGCGTTCAGCATTGAAAACTTCAGTGTAATGCACTGATGATTTCAATGCTTCAAATGTACGGCAGAGGATAATGACGTCACTAAGGACTGTAGACTGTCTTTTGCCGTGAGGAACTGGTAAATATCTTTAGTGATCCCTTTTAGAAGATGATCAACTTTGTCCTTTTGTGTCATCCGAGGATACAGGGCCTTGCACAACTTAAGTACTTCCTCGATGCAAGTGGTTTGTGTAGATTTGATTGTGTGGTGTCGCGCATGCGAGGCAGGCTGTTTTTATTTCTATATCTTGCCTTGGTACAATAAAGAACAACGTTGTGTCACCACCGGTGTCATTCGTTCTCTCATCGTTCTTGTTTTACGCGCTGTTGTTCACTTCAAACTATGCAACACTAACTAGCCCAACGTCGTACCCTTTTGAAGTGGTGCAGGTTTCTCGGGGAACATAAGCTCGCTGCGTTAGCGTTTGCTCGGCACGCTTCTCTGTAGCTGCCGGATCTTCAAAACACTTCTTGATTTCATCTACAAACTTCTGCCACATTACAAAGCTCTCTTTCTAGTTTTCAAACCATGCAGACGTTGTTCCTCTACGGAAGAGGCCAACATTGTTAATAGAACAGATATTTTGGCGAGTTGGTTGGGATTCATCTTGAGAGCAGTGCAGCAACACGAGGACAGAGAAACAACGGAACGGGTGCTATCCCATTGTTTCAGCGCCTGTCCCGTTGTTTCTTTTCTCGCCCTCATGTTGCTGCACTATTTTCAAGGTCAAAAATTGTTAAGCTAGGCGGCGGCATCCAGCCATTAAATCGACTTCCCCGTTGCTAAAAGCTGAGTCATGCAGCCACACCTTCACAGACTTTTTCGGCGAAAATTCCTGGCTCGATGTAGGGCTGCCATGGGAGACTGGAAGCAGGTGGCAGGTTGTCATCACCGTCAGAAGCTTGTGGAGCACACATAAGGAAAGGACTCGACACGTCCTTCTAGCGCCGAAGCCTAAAACCAACTAACTTTTTCTTTATTGTTCTGCGCCCCTCGTGCCAGCCTTGCTGCCGCGCCGCACGAGATCCGACCTCTTCTTTCTTCACTGTCCAATCTCGTCGATGTCGGTGGCGCTACGTAGCTCCTTCCCCTAGAGAGGAGCATGGTCTGCGAACGAAATCAGCACTGCAAGGAGACTCTGCGGATAGAAGTAGTGTCTGCAGCGACGGGAACGGAGATATTTGGAAATGGATTGAGCCAGCCCACTGTGGGAGTCGTCTCACAGTAGGCTGGCTTCAGGCGCTCCAGTGCGATGGTGTCAGGTTTGCCATGAACATCCACGACATATGTCGACTCGCGTTTCTCCAGTACCGGAAAGGGCCCGAGGTAGTGTGGGTGGAGAGCAGGCCGAATAGGTCCAAAGCGCACGAAGACGTGGGTTGCATTGGTCAAGTCGGATGTAATGTACGGTGTGCGTTCTGGAAGAGGACGTGTCGGACAGGGTTTAAGATCCCGGAAGAGGTCTCGAAGAAGGTGTACGTATTCATGAGTGGACAGAGTTGCCGAGGGTGGTTCTGAGGAGAAGAAGTCGCTGGGCAGACGGAGCGGAGTGCCGTAGACGAGCTCTGCGCTCGAGCACCCGAAGTCCGATTTCAATGCGCACCGGATACCCAGAAGTACCAGTGGCAGACGTTGAACCCATTGCGATGGCGTGCCATGGGCAATCAGTGCTGCCTTGAGCTGTCGATGGAAGCGCTCCACGAGGCCATTGGTCTGCGGGTGGTAGGCAGCCGTGCGAAGACGATGCGTGCCAAGCAAGCGTAGGAGTTAGTGAAAGAGCGCAGACTCGAGTTGCTGTCCTCTCTCAGTCACGATCTTGGTAGGGCACCCAAAGCGGGCAACCCATGTTGTCACAAATGCTGCTGCGACCGTTGCAGCAGAGCTGTCTGGAAGCGGGGTCGCTTCTGGCCATCGAGTAAATCTGTCGACAGCTGTGAGCAGGTAGCGAAATCCACCACACGGCGGTAGTGGTCCGACGATGTCGATGTGAATAATGTCGAATCGATGGTCAGGCTGGCGAAACTGGCGTGTTGGGGGAACAGGGTACCTGTGGACTTTGGCACGTTGGCAGGGTGTACATGCACGTACCCAGTCGTGTACACTGTCGTCCCTTATGAAAGGGAACACGCGAGTGCGTGGCCTGCGTTTTGTGGCAGCTGCCTACAGCACCAGCAACCGACAGCTAAAGAAAGCACGTCCGCTTTTGGCGTCATCTATTGGCAAACAAAATAACGAGTCTCTGGACAGGCGCTGCTAAATTATGCTCCCGCTGCTCCGGTCTCGCAACGGGCGGTGCCGCCAAAAGCGGACGTGCTTTCTTTAGCTGTCACTTGGTGGTGCTGTAGGCAGCTGCGGCAGAACGCAGGCCACGCTCTCGCGTGTTCCTTTTCATAAAGGATGGCAATGTACGTCTGCGTTCATGCGGGGCCATACGTAGCGCGATGAAACAAGGCGTTGCGAGGCACGAACGTCAAGATGAGCGAGCTGGTGCAGCGTGTCAAAAAGCTGCTTGCGTAACGTGCTAGGGACAAATGGTCAGGGTGTGCCTGTAGAAGTGTCACAGACAAGGTTGGCGCCATCAAGCAGGATATCGTCCAATCGCAGTGCTATTTTAGATGAGCGCAGTTGTATGAGCTCGGGATCATTAGCTTGGTGTGCTACGAGCGTCTGCGCATCGAGTGGCGCAGGAGTTGCAGGTGCTGTCACGGCGTCCACCCGGCTGAGAGTGTCTGCAGGTATGTTCTGGTCGGCGCTAACGTGTCGGATGTCGGTGGATAATTCCGATATAAACAAGAGATGGCGCATTTCTCGTGGCGCGTGCGTCGACGACTCTCTGCAAAGCGCATATGTCAACGGCTTGTGGTCCGTGAAAATTGTAAATGGTCAACTTTCGACGATATGGCGAAAATGTCGGATGGCGAGGTAAATTCCAAGTAACTCTCGACCGAAGGTGCTGTAACGAGCTTGTGCTGGGCTGAGTTTCTTGGAGAAAAAGGCTAATGGTTGCCATGAGTTGTGAACACGCTGCTGGAGAACCGCTCCCGCGGCTGTGCTGGACGCATCACTCATGAGAGCTAGAGATGCCGTGGTGTTGGGGTGGGCAAGAAAGGCAGCGTTGGCGAGCGCGCCCTTGATCTTGATAACGGCGTCTTCAGCAGTGGAGTACCAAGGGAGCAAGGACGTCTTGTTCTTGCTGGTAAGCAGACGGTCCAAAGGCGCCACTATATCGGCACAGTTCTTGATAAAGCGGCGGTAAGAGTTAACCATGCAGAGGAATTGCCGCAGCTTCGGGATCGTTGTGGGCCTAGGGGAGCTCTGGACTGCTTCGATTTTTGCTGAAAGTGGGCGGATGCCACTGGTGTCCAGATGATGACCCAGAAAGACCAAGCTAGTGACACTAAACTCGCTTTTCGGGGCGTTGATGACGATGCCGTGGTCAGATAGTCGTTGTAGCAGACAACGAATGTTTTGTAAATGCTCTTCCGCAGATTTTCTGGCCACCAACAAGTCGTCGACGTAGGCGAAAACAAAGTGTAGACCACGCGTGACTGTCAATGAAACGTTGAAAGGATTGAGCGGCATTCCTGAGACCGAACGGCATTCGCAAAAACTCGAAGAGTCCGAATGGTGTTGTAATAGCCGTCTTGGGTATGTCTGATTCGGCCATGGGAATTTGGTGGTAGGCGCGGACAAGGTCAATCTTCGAAAAGATGTTGGCGCCGTGCAGAGCGGCAGTGAAATCCTGTATGTTGGGTAACGGGTACCGATCCTGAATTGTCTTAGTGTTCAGAGATCGGTAGTCTCCGCATGGCCTCCAGTCACCCGATTTCTTGGGCACCATGTGGAGTGGAGCTGCCCAGTTACTTGCGGACGGGCGAATAATTCCCAATTCCAGCATATGTTCAAATTCTGCACGTGCAACCCTGAGCTTGTCCGGAGCAAGTCGACGTGGCCGGAAGAAAGCAGGAGGTCCGACAGTAACGATGTGATGACGTACGTCGTGGCACACTGGTTTTTTCCAATTAGGCGGTGCGGTGATGTCAGGGAATTCTCGTAGCAAAGCCGCGAAGGGTTCATTGGAAACCGTAGCACAAGAGAGGGCTAAATCTGTGGTTCCCGGCGCAGCAATTCACAGAGAGGTAAGTTGTCGCGTCTAGGAACGTTGTCGCTTGAAATCGACAATGAGGGCAAGGTAGGTGAGGAAATCAGCACCTATAATGGCAGAAGGAACGTCGGCGACAATGAACAGCCAGCGGAACGGTCTTCGTAGTCCCAGGTTGAGTGTGAGCGACCGTTGTCGAAATACTGGAATCCGCGTTCCATTCACAGCTTGCAAGTACAGCATGTCAGTAGTGGTGCGATCCATTCCTGTAGCAGGTAGAATGCTGACCTGTGCTCCTCTGTCAATTAGGAAGCGTTGCCCAGTGACCTTGTCGTTGACATAGAAGAGGCGACATGGGGTGGGCCCGTGACCGCTCGTCGCCGCTAGCGGTCGGCCAGACGGTTTTCCGACCAGGTGCAAGGGAGGAGGCAGCGACGCGCGCGAGCGCCAAAACGGCGGTGGTACCAGCAGATGTCAGAGTGCTGTGATTCGCTGTTGCGCTGGCTCTCGATGGATGGGCAGTGTCGACAAGATGGAGAACGGCGACGTCGACGTGAAGGAGGAGAAGCGCTCCTGCGTGTAGTGGCAACCAGAAGCTTCTCCAGTCTATCGCATAACTCAGCGACGGGAAATGATGTTGATGCTGGCTCGGACCGCTCTGTCAGTGAAGGACTGACGGCGTGCGATGCTGAAGCCGGAATTGCAGTTGCAACCACTGGAAGTGCATTGGCAACTTCCATAACCTTGTCAGCCAATGTAGCGAGCTCTGACAAATTCTGGGTTGAAGCAGTTGCCAGCACTATCAGGACTTGGGTGGGCAGGCGCTGAAGGAATAGCTCACGGACGAAGGTGCTGTCTGTGGTGGAAACGCGTGGGCCGAGCTGGTTAAGGAATCGACGCAGTAGCTGGCTTGGCCTTTGATTGCCGAGTTGTTCGATTGAGAGTAGCTGTTGCAACCGTGTGCGTTCCGACATAGCCGTGCGGTCCAGTATAGCAGCCTTGATTACGTCGTAAGGCGACTCTGGTAGGTTTCGTGTTGTAAGTTATGATCAGGCACAAGTTGCTACTTGATCCAAACGTCCGGGTTCCCAATTTGTGGAGCACACATAAGGAAACGACTCGACACGTCCTTCTAGCGCCGAAGCCTAAAAGCAACTTTCTTTTTATTGTTCTGCGCCCCTCGCGCCAGCCTTGCTGCCGCGCCGCAGGAGGTCACGTCCGACGTCTTCTTTCTTCACTGTCCAATCCCGTCGATGTCGGTGGCGCTACAAGCCAATGCCGGTGGCAGACCAGCAGTTAGTCGACTTCGGCGAAGCTCCACTGATTGTGCCTCTCCGTTCATTGAGTAGTCATCCGTAGGGGGCGCTGTTATTGTACCTAGCATAGGGTTCCTTGATGCCCGCGCGCTCCGCTGAAGGTGAGGACAGTCGCGTCGTCTGCTACGACGGCCGCCATTGCGCCTCCCGCCGCAGCATGCCAAACGCGCTACACAACGCGCTTGCGGTGCGCGGATGCGTCCGGAAATAAGTGCACGCTAGCGAGCTTTTTCTTTTCTTTTTTGAAGCTTGGACAGCTTTTAGTGCTGTTCTTGCTTAAGTATACTTATTAAGGGAGCATGTAATTCATGTAAGCTGACGGCCTGTGCATGTGTTATGCGCTAGAGGTAGATGTAGGCTTTGTTCTGTTGAAAACGAATCCTCTTCCTTACTGCACAAGGGGAGAAATTCGGCCTTGTTGGTAAGACATTAGGAAAAATTTTGCAGCGCAAAATAACACAAGAACGAGAAGGGAGGGCACAACACGTGCGCCAACTTTCGTTAGCGCACGTGTTGTGTGCTCCCTTCTCGTGCTTGTGTTATTTTGCGCTGCAAAATTTTTCCTAATCTCTTCCTTACGTCGGAAACGACAGAGTTAAGTCTAAAGCCTTACCTAATTTCCTCGTAAACTCTGCGTTCCAAATACACACAGAATCGTTTAAAGTATTTATATACATGTCAGCAGCAGCAGCAGTATATAAATCCCAACACACGCACTTCAGTGATGCGAAGTTACCTAAGCGCGACTAAGGCGGTTTAGCTACCTAAGCCGCCTTACTTGTTTATTATAAATGGCATTACACATATTGTACACAGGATAAAGGGCCGAGGGGCAGTATGGTGGAAATAAGATGAAATGAGAGCTTCTTTATGATTATTATTGCTGACGTTTCTTGCTCCTAATCTGGGGCCGCATTTGTATCGGCACTCGAGTTGCGCCTTGAGTCCTTATCAGAAGGATGAATTTGTCTTTTTAATTAAAAGCATTATCTGGGGCTTTACGGTCGAAAACGATAATATGATTACGACGCACGCCGTAGTGGAGGGCTCCGGAAATTTTGACCACCTAGGGTTCTCTAACGTCCACTAGCATCGCACAGTACACGGTCCTCTAGCATTTCGCCTCCACCGAAGTGTGACCGCCGCGGCCGGGATCGAACCCGCGACTTTCGAGTCAACAGCCGAGCACCCTAACCACTATACCGCCGACGCAGGCGTCTCTTTTATTGTAATAATTGGTTTTCCATAAGGTGCTCATTGTACAACTTGACTTTGTTTCTTGTGTTTTTTTTTACTGACATAGGGTGTCTACTGTACACAATGCTTCCCCTCTTGTTGTTTTCATGTGTCTTCTTAGTATAGACGGTTCGCGAGAAGTGCTTGTATGCGCATTCCTGTATGAGGTTTAATGGCTTACATTATTAATAAATAAATAAATCAATTATGCTTGCTCAAAGAAATAAAATACTGAATGTGTGTGTGTGTGTGTGCCCGTTAATATCCAGTGTACAGGCCATTTATTTGTGCGCATTAATGCTGCGCTGATAGAAGCAATCACACAAATAAAACGCAAATTACACAATAAAACACAACTGCCGCTAGTCGCTTCACAGTGATCGTAAAAGATTAAAAAATGTTTCAGCGGCTTAACTCGGCTATGCCAGGATAACATAGCGTTAGCAAAGGTTCAGCTGATTGTTCTTAGCTTTCCGGATTGTCTAGGATTAGCTTGATTATCATGCTTACTGCTGCTCCAATGACACACACATGGTATACATATTATGCGGCACACGTATATTTATTTTGCCAGGCAACTACTTCGGAATCCGATGAGTTAAGCTTCTCCGCTCTTCTGCGCTGTTGAGCAGCATTTGCGCTCTCTTCCATGGCTAAACCACACTGGCAAACGCCAGTGAGAGGCGCTATCAAGCGGCTCCAGCGCAGTGTCAGACGGCGACTGCACAGCGAAGTCGAATAGCATACGCGCGCGCCGGCGCCAGTACGTCTACCTCGGCTACGACGTCACTCCTCTGGAAAGCGCAGACCGGCGGCAGCGAGTCGCGCGCGGCAGCGGCGGAGTGCGCGGGAGGTGCCAGCTCCGATGCGCCAGCTATGTGACATCACTGATCCTCGCGCATGCGCAGCACGGCTCTTCAGGAGCCACGCGAAACTGTCTCGGCTAGGCCAGTGTAGCTAACGCTACAAAACAGGAACTGCGTAATGATTGAAGACAGGACGAAAATGTAACCTTGAAACACAGAAACAGGGAAGGATAAAAAAAAAACATTTAACTGCACACATACATGCATGGGCATCAGACCAGCTTAGACGGCGTACTTCAAACACGGAAAGGAATATAGAAAACAAGAACCCGCCGTGGTTCTAGTTATGGTGCTAGACTGGTGACCCGAAGGTTGTGGGATCGAATCCCGGCCTCAGCGGCCCCATTTCATTGGAAGTGAAATCACAGAAGCAGGTGTACTTAGATTTAGGTGTACGTTAAGAACAACAGATGGTCAAAATTTCGGGAGCCTTCCACTATATACGGCGCTTCTCATAATCATATTGTCACGTGGTCGTGACGTCGACGAAGTAGAGGTGTGCGCCGCCGCCGCCACCTGTTTTTGGTCACGCCGCTCGCGCCGCCGCCGAAGTCCCAAGAGAGATCACGGCGCCGCCGCCGCCGCCGCCGCCGCGCAATTATTGCGGCGCGCCGCCGTTAGTCGTTTCTTTTAATTCGAATGGGGAATCTGGAAATAAAATACAGCACTTCGCCGGAGGAGCTCTTCTCGATGTGTCCATGTAATGAACTGTCCATTTCAGCGGCCGCTGAATAGCGGGAGCTCAGCGAGAAGCGCGCCCCCTGTTTCCGGTTCTTCTTCTGCAGCGCGATCATGACATCACGCAGCTTTCAAACACTCTCGACACAAATGATAGGGACGGAATGCGCTTCGATGCAACGAACGCAGCCCTCAGAGATCCGATTTTCGATGCACATGTCTTTTGATCGTGTTAGCCATGGATTTAGGTTTAATGCGGCCGCTCGTCTAACGCAGCTGTATAAGGTCGGTACGCATTCCTTGCATCGTTCTCATATATCTGGAACACATTCATATGCAAATTCAGACTTGAAAAGTACCTGTTTCTGTGCATTTCGACCATTCTCTTCTTACGCTAGGAATGTGCTGATGGGTTCGGTGCGGCGACGTGGTCAAGAGCGAGGTGACATCACGGCTCACCGCGTTTTCGAATCACTGAATGCGCTCTGCCGAAATGGACTGTAGGCATCTCCTTTGGATGAACGCATCGAGAATAGCTCCCCAGAAGTTGTAGTATCTTTTTCTTCTCCAGAAACATCACGAGTATTGCCTGACCTTAACGCTGCCGCGTCCTCCAGCCTTAATAAAGGGCGACGACCCAACTCGTTGCTCGTTGGATAGCATATTCTTGGAGTCTTGAACCTACTACACTGTGCGTAAATAAATAAAGTAGATAAGTTATATATATATATATATATATATATATATATATATATATATATATATATATATATATATATATATATATCAGTGCGTTAGTACACTTTTTCCTTTCATTCTTACTCGAGTAAATTGATAAATAAATACAGAAGTAAAGAGAATGGCAAACTTAGAATATACCTGAGCTAGTGGGTAGGTATTCATGTTAAGAAGACATGACGTGGAAACACGAACATAAGAGAAAAGTCGAGAGAGTGAACAGCAATCTCTCACGTAGACTACTAGTCGCACTTGATAGGTATGGCCTCTTACGTGGGAATGCGCAGATAAATATTTGTGTCTACCTTTGGTTCCGCCGCTGTGTGATTTTTCAGTTGTCAGCGGCATTTCTGGTTTCACGTAGAAAACAGCGCTACGAGACGGGACAAAGAAAGGGCACAAACACGGCGCTGACTGTCAACCAAATGTGCTTTTATTCCACCAGTCCGCATATTTATACATCACCATGACTAACGAAAGCAAAACAAAAAAACCAGAAAAAACCGGTCAGCCTGCGCAAAGGCAAGAAAATTTTTAACTCGACAGAAATGCTATCTCCTTCGGAAGCAGTGAAATCGAGGGGAGGCTAACACATGCCTCGCCGCCTTTACAAATGTGATACGCTTCAGAAACGAGACGCGCACGTTCGTCATAGTACTTTGATAGGAAATTCGTATCTTTAAAAGATGGCTGGCAGCCGCATTCATTGCAATGAATGGATAGTTGACTGTCTTTTGCTTGTTTAGAGACCTTGTTCGCGTGCTCGCGCAAGCGGTCATTAGCACACCGGCCAGTTTGACCAACATAGTAACGCCCGCAGGAAAGAGGAATCTTGTACACAACAGAATCGCAACATTCAACAAACTTTTGCCGGTGCTTCTTACTACATCTTTCCGTCTTGGTTTCTCTGTTTACCTGCTGACACAGGCTACCAAGTTTATTTTTGGCAGAGAATAACAACCTTACCCCAGCCCTACTGACCACCTTTTTAAGATTATGTGCCACCTGGTGCACATACGGGATGACTGCAACTGGTTGCTGGGGGTGTGTCGGTGATTGCACAGCTGCTGAGACCCTGTTCTTAAAGCTAGAAAGGAGGCTTTCAGCGATGCTGGTCAATACAGTTTCCGGGAAACCTGCCATCTTCAAACGTGCTAATTGACAAGAAAACCTCTCCTCAACCTGGTGGTCACAGGACCTCTCAAGCGCCGCCTTCATGCAGGCCCTGGCAATGTCGTTGCCTGTCGTTGCCTCAGAATGATGTGTGTGCCGAAGTTAGTAATTGCATTGACGGATACGGTATTGTTAAGTTTCAGAATGCTTGTGGAATCACGGTCGACAAATTTTTAGAGTTCTTAAAGTTTTACATGCAATCCACTTTTATAAGTTTTGACGATAATCTTTTCATTCAGCGAAAAGGAGTCTGCATTGGCTCATGCATCGCCCCTGTCCTCAGCGACATCTTACTAGCCCACTATGACCGTAATCTTGACAGCAAAGTTAGACAGACTAGCGTGGTAAAGGTGATGCGGTACGTGGACGACTTTTTAGTATTTTATTGCACTAACCCTCTTGACGTACAGCCTGCTGCTGGAATTTTTGACGTATTCCTCACGGAATTAAGCCCACTTGAGTTGACCATTGAGCATCCCTTAGACAATAGGTTACGCTTCTTAGACTTGGAACTCTTGTTCTCAAACGACCGTGCTTGTTGGGGTTATGCGCCTAGGTCGCAGAAGAGTCTTCTCCCTTTTTCGTCCGCGCACTCAAAGATTGTGAAGCGCGGCATTGCCAGGGCCTGCATGAAGGCGGCGCTTGAGAGGTCCTGTGACCACCAGGTTGAGGAGAGGTTTTCTTGTCAATTAGCACGTTTGAAGCTGGCAGGTTTCCCGGAAACTGTATTGACCAGCATCGCTGAAAGCCTCCTTTCTAGCTTTAAGAACAGGGTCTCAGCAGCTGTGCAATCACCGACACACCCCCAGCAACCAGTTGCAGTCACCCCGTATGTGCACCAGGTGGCACATAATCTTAAAAAGGTGGTCAGTAGGGCTGGGGTAAGGTTGTTATTCTCTGCCAAAAATAAACTTGGTAGCCTGTGTCAGCAGGTAAACAGAGAAACCAAGACGGAAAGATGTAGTAAGAAGCACCGGCAAAAGTTTGTTGAATGTTGCGATTCTGTTGTGTACAAGATTCCTCTTTCCTGCGGGCGTTACTATGTTGGTCAAACTGGCCGGTGTGCTAATGACCGCTTGCGCGAGCACGCGAACAAGGTCTCTAAACAAGCAAAAGACAGTCAACTATCCATTCATTGCAATGAATGCGGCTGCCAGCCATCTTTTAAAGATACGAATTTCCTATCAAAGTACTATGACGAACGTGCGCGTCTCGTTTCTGAAGCGTATCACATTTGTAAAGGCGGTGAGGCATGTGTTAGCCTCCCCTCAATTTCACTGCTTCCGAAGGAGATAGAATTTCTGTCGAGTTAAAAATTTTCTTGCCTTTGCGCAGGCTGACCGGTTTTTTCTGTTTTTTTTGTTTTGCTTTCGTTAGTCATGGTGATGTATAAATATGCGGACTGGTGGAATAAAAGCAGATTTGGTTGATAGTCAGCGCCGTGTTTGTGCCCTTTCTTTGTCCCGTCTCGTAGCGCTGTTTTCTACGTGAAGTCATGCACCAACCAGCCCAAATCCGTACCCTACTGCAGGGCATTTCTGGTGTCTTGACTACTCTCCTGTGTCCGTGTTTGCACGCCGTTTTTATAAAGGGCGCCCAACAGCCTTTGAAAATACAACAAAAAACAAAATCAACAAGCGCGTTATTCTCTCTTGGCGTTTCTTGTTTTTTGGTTCACTTCGTCATGCCAGAACAGTGACTCACGTGACATCATCAGGGTACATACTCTCGACTGGTCCATGTACGAGAAATAACAGTTGTGAATTGTCTCCCATACTGCTTTGCTATGCAGCCGTCCACCCGCTCTTGCTTCTCTCGTACGACTATCGTGCGCGATTAACAGATTTCGCTGCATTTTGTGCCTTGGCGAAAGCGCATGCAGAGATAACAGACTGTCGCCGATAAGCGCGAAATCATGATAGGCTCAACGCTTAGCGCTGACATTGTACGCGTGCTCATGAAGAAATAAGTGGCGAGGAGATATCCCCTGTAAGCAGGGTATTGAAGGCGAGAACGAAACCAATGGAAAAGGCGCCGGATTAGATGATTCTTCCAACGGACGCACTCTTTACAGCGGAGACGATGCAGCTTGGATTCCAGAAAAAAGGCGAGGCCGCCTCAACGGCTTTTTGTATATTTTTTATTGCGTTAGCAATTGTATGGACACTCAGGACAGGTTCTGACCGTCGCCGTCATGTTCCGTATAAAATAAAATCGATAACATCGCTCCGCGCATTGTATGTTCTACCCGCGAGTAAAAGCTCACGAGCGTTGGCAAGGAACGTGGCTAAAGCAGAGATGAAACAAGCTGGCCATCTCCGTCACACGGAATAACATCAACCCGCGTGCGAGGCCTGCCGTCTATTGCTCCTCAAGCAGGAGGAAACGCCCCGCCCGTCATTTGCTGGGCGAAGGAGCCGGAAAGGATGTGTGGCAAGCGGGACTGCGTACCTCGAGCAGCAACTGTGAACTTGGACTATAAGGGCGCGGTCGAGAGCGCTGGCACGCGCGCTATTTCGGCAGACATCCACCAGCGAACGGCTCGTATACCTTCTACGCGCTGTGAGCGATGTGATCTCACTGCTTCGCGCTCAGACCACTGATACGACAAACTGACGGAAAACCGCTTCTCTCCCGGGAACGGCCGTATTGCCATACACCAGCGTTTTGTAGAGTTAAGTGAGATTGGAGCAAAAAGAGTAAGCTGCTAGCCTTGGTTCATGTAACATAACGGCGTGTACTTAACGAATTCACTGCTTCACCCTCCCCTCCTCCCCCCCCCCCCTCGCGCCGCGCCGCCGCCGGTCCGATGAGCCCCGCGCCGTTAACGCACCGCCGCCGGAGGTGGAAACGCCGGCGCGCCGCCGCCGGTGATTTTGGGTCCGGCGCACATGTCTACGACGAAGGCAGCAGTGAACACGTCCGAGATGAAGTTCTTTATATGGCCGAACTTGTGGCCGAGAAACTGAAAGTCAAACTACAGCAGTACACTGATAGCGGCGGACAGAGCGTCGACCGTCGATCAACTGGCTAGCGGTGACGCGTGTCGGCATTTATACACGTGCCGTCGAATATTACAGCGCTATCGCTGTGTTGTCGCGCAAACTCTAGAATAAGCTCGAGTGTTCGCGTCTTGCGCGAAATCTTAACAAAACGATCTACAATAATCGCGAAGCGTCTCGAACAATGAGGCGCGGTTTGCGCTGAGGCAAGAAAGTACAAGAAAGTACAGTCCTCAGATTCACTAATGCGCGTAATATGGCTTGAGGCGCACTACATGGACGACTTCTGGTCGTGCACGGCGCCGCTGAGAGTTCGTAATTCCGTCAGGGACAACCTCGTAGTCCAGTGCGCCGGGGCGTCGAAGTACCCTGTGCGGTACGAAGTATCGTCGAAGAAGCTTCTCACTAAGCCCCGTCGGCGTATTGGCGTCCATACCCACACATGGTCACCGGGTTGGTATTCCATGTGGCGTCGTCGAAGGTTGTAGCGGCGGCTGTCATTCGTCTGGTGGTTATTGATCCGTAGGCGGGCTAGCTGTCGTGCTTCTTCAGCACGCTGTAGGTAGGTGGTCACGTTGATGTTTTCCTCGTCGCTCACGTTTGGTAACATGACGTCGAGCGTCGTTGCCGGGCTCCGTCCGTAGACCAACTTGTATGGAGCCATCTGCGTCGTTTCTTGTACGGCCGTGTTGTACGCGAAGGTCACGTACGGAAGGATGGCGTCCCACGTCTTGTGCTCGACGTCGACGTACATGGCCAGCATGTCGGCGATGGTCTTATTCAGACGCTCGGTGAGGCCGTTGGTCTGTGGGTGGTACGCGGTGGTGCGGCGGTGGCTTGTGTGGCTGTATTCCAAGATCGCCTGAGTTAGGTCAGCCGTAAACGCCGTACCTGTTCTCAACGAAGAACTTCGCTACCTCAGCGGCACTGCCTTTGGGCTGGGATTTTGTTTCGGCGTAGCGAGGTAGTCGGTAGCCACGACGATCCATTTATTTCCGCAAGTCGGCGTTGGGAACGGCCCCAGGAGGTCCATCCCGATCTGCTGGAATGGTCGCCGAGGGGGCTCGATCGGCTGAAAGAAGCCTGCTGGTCTTGTGGGCGGTGTCTTTCGTCGCTGACAGTCTCGGCACGTCCTTACGTAGCGAGTAACGTCGGCGGCAAGGCGCGGCCAATAGTACTTTTCCTGTACTCGTGCGAGCGTGCGGGAAAGTCCGAGGTGTCAGCCGTCGGGTCGTCGTGCAGGGCATGCAGAATTTCTGGTCGCAGTCTCGAAGGTACAACGATAAGGTAGCTGGATAATGACAATATTGCGCACGCAACACGAAGACACAGACGAAACGTTCACAAGGACCAGCGCAGCAACTTTTCGTCTGTGTCTTCGTGTTGCGTGCGCAATATTATCATTATGATTCGAATTTGTAGGCGCAAAGAAGACACGGACGAGAAGGGAGACACATACACCCTGTGTGTGTGTCACAGGAGGCGGCCTGTGTGTGTGTCTCCCTTCTCGTCCGTGTCTTCTTTGCGCCTACAAATTCGAATCATGCATTACCAACACACCCAGTTGCTCACTCTCACATTATCATTATGCAACCAAACCAACTAGCCCGCCTTTCCGTTTTAAGGTAGCTGGCTCGGCCCGGAGAGAAGTTCCTCTTTACGAGGACATTGTTTTTCAAAGAAAATGATGCCAATTCTCGTCTGAATACTTTTGGCACAACGATGGTCCTGCCCTCCAGGTATTCCACTAGACCCTTCAGTTCCGGGTCGGCTCGCTGTCATTCGGCGAAGTCGTCGGCACTTATGGCTCCCAAGAAGCTGTCATCATCATGGTCGTCGGGCGGTGGTGGGAAGACGGGGGCACGAGACAAGCAGTCCGCGTCGGAGTGTTTCCTTACGGACTTGTACACGACGGTAATGTCAAATTCTTGAAGTCTTAGGCTCCACCGTGCGAGGCGACCTGAAGGGTCCTTCAAGTTACCTAGCCAACACAAGGCGTGATGATCGCTCACAACTTTGAAGGACCTGCCGTAGAGGTAGGGGCGAAACGTTCATGTAGCCCAGATGATGGCAAGGCACTCCTTTTCTGTTGTGGAATAGTTGGCCTCTGCCTTAGACAGCGACCGGCTAGCATAACTGATCACCCTTTCCAGTCCATCCGTCCGCTGCACAAAAACGGCGCCGAGCCCTATGCTGCTTGCATCCGTGTGGATCTCCTTGTCGGCGTATTCGTCCAAATGCGCAAGTATCGGAGGCGTCTGCTGGCGTCGTTTCAGTTCATGAAATGCATCAACTTGCGCTGTTTCCCACCTGAATCCGACGTCGGTCTTCGTGAGCTGCGTTAGTGGCTCGGCTATCCGTGAAAAGTCTGACAAAGCGTCTGTAATAGGCGCACAAGCCGAGAAATTGGCGCAAGGCCTTCTTGTCGGTGGGTGGCGGGAAAGCGGCGATGGCAGCTCTCTTCTGCTGGTCTGGGAGCACTCCAGTCTTGCTGATCACGTGACCCAAAAACAAAAGATCCTGGTACGCGAAGCGGCACTTTTCTGGCTTCAGGGTGAGCCCAGAGTTCTTGATTGCTTGAAATACGGATTGAAGTCTCTGGAGGTGTTGGTCGAAGCTCGAGGAAAACACAACGACGTCGTCCAAGTAAACAAGGCAAGTCTGCCACTTCAAGCCAGCTAATACAGTATCCATGACTCGTTGGAAAGTCGCAGGTGCCGAGCAAAGACCAAAGGGCATGACCTTGAACTAGAACAGGCCGTCCGGTGTTATGAAGGCAATATTTTCTCGGTCTCTCTCGTCGACTTCGATTTGCCAATAGCCGGTCTTGAGGTCCATCGAAGAAAAGTACTTTGCGTTGTGGAGTCGATCTAGGGCGTCGTTTATACGTAGGAGAGGGTACACGTCCTTTTTCGTGATTTTGTTCAGGCGACGATAATCGACGCAGAAACGTAGGGTCCCATCCTTCTTCTTCACTAACACCACGGGTGACGCACTCTTGGACGGCTGGATGATGTCGTCGCGTAGCATTTCGTCGACTTGTTTCTTTATGGGCTCACGTTCTCGCGTCGAAACTCTGTACGGGCTCTGACGAAGTTGCCCGGTGCTTTCTTCTGTTATGATGCGGTGTTTTGCGACTGGGGTCTGCCGAATTCTTGACGTCAAGGAAAAGCAGTCCTTGTATTGCAGGAGCAGGGTTTTGAGCTGGTCTTGCTTGACCTTCGGAAGGCCCGGGTTAACGTCTAAATCTGGTTCGGGACCTCGATTCGTCGAAGCAGGTTCGGCAGCATTGGAGAGGGCGAAAGCATTGCTGGCGGCCAAACATTTGTCGATATTGGCGACCGTCGTACCATTGTTGAGGTGCCTCTATTCGTGGCTGAAGTTTGTCAGCACTACCTTTGCTTTACCGTCACGCAGCTCGGCTATACCTCTTGCGACACAAATTTGACGGTTCAGGAGTAGGTGCTGATCGCCCTCGATGACGCCTTCAAGGTTCGCAGGTTTTTCGGTGTCGACGGAAAAAATGACGCTGGAGCGCGGCGGAACGGTCACCTGCTCTTCTAGCACATTCAATGCGTGGTTCCCTGGCGTCGCGTGGGGCGGCAGTGCTTTTTCTGAGGTTAGTGTTATCGACTCAGACCTCAGGTCGATGACGGCGCCGTGGTCACTTAGGAAGTCCATTCCGAGTATCACATCCCTGGAGCAGTTTTGTAGGATTACAATGCTCGCAGGATAAGTCCTGTTATTGATGGTGACTCTCGCCGTTCAGACACCAATCGACGTTATCAGGTGGCCTCCAGCTGTGCGGATTTCGGGTCCACTCCAAGCGGTCTTTACTTTCTTCAGCTTGGTGGCGAATGACCCACTGACGACGGAATAGTCGGCCCCAGTGTCGACGAGAGCGGTGATGTTGTGGCCGTCGATGAGAACGTCGAGGTCGTCGCTAGTTCGTCGTCTTGCGTTGCGGTTGGGTCGTGGCGTCGGGTCACGGCTGCGTCGGTTTGTTCTGCTGCTCCATGTTGCGTCGTCGTGTCTTCTTCGGTCCGCGAGGTTTCGTCGGCAGGGCTTCGTCTGCTTCGCGTCGTGTTCTGCAGCTCTCGTCGCGTTGTCGTCATCGTTGTCGTCATCGGCGGCCGCGGAGGATCTTCGGCATTTCGTCGTACAGCAACCGCACCTCCATCGGTTGCTGTCCTTAGTTTCCCGGACACGGGCTAAGCGACCGGCCCTGGTTTGGGCCAGTGTATTGCCGGCGGTGCGGTGACATGTAGCGGCCGGGCGACGGCGAGCGGGAAGGTCGTCGTTCTTGCCACTGTGTTCCGGTGAGGTAGTCGTCGATGTCGCGAGACCGTTCACCTGGCTGCGGGCGCGGCACGTTGACGGCGAATCCGCGTAGCCCCATCTGTCGGTACTGGCAGCGGCGGTACGTGTGGCCGGCCTCCCCGCAATGGTAGCAGAGCGGGCGGTTGTCAGGGGCGCGCCAAACGTCGGTCTTCCTTGGCGCGTAGCGCGGGGCATAGCGCTGGGCGACAGGAGGACGGTAGGGCGTCGGTGGTGGTGGCGGCGGCGTCTGGCGGCCGAACTGCTGCGGCAGCGCGGCGTCTGGACGTGGGTGAGAAGGGGGGGGGGGGGGCGTTGCGCCGCGCTGCAGGAGCGTAGCTCATGGCTTGCGGCTGAGGCACTGGCGGTGCAAGGTTGCCCAGCGACTGCTGGATTTTTGATCGAACGACATCTGCGATCGAGTCCACTTGAGGCTGCGCCGAAGGTAAGAGCTTGCGAAGCTCCTCCCGCACGATTGCTCTGATCGTTTCACGCAGGTCGTCGGAGCCGAGGGCATGAATAGCTGGGCTGTCTTTAATGAATCGGCGATTATATTGGCGGTTGCGCATTTCCAGCGTCTTCTCAATCGTGGTCGCCTCTGAGACGAGTTCTTGGACCGTAGAGGGTGGGTTCCGCATCAGCCCAGCGAAGAGTTCTTGCCTTACCCCTCGCATGAGGAAGTGGACTTTCTTGTCCTCGGGCATAGGAGCGTCAGCGTGGCGAAACAGTCGGGTCATTTCCTCTGCGAAGATGGCCACGCTTTCGTTTGGTAGTTGGACCCGTGTCTTCAGCAAGGCTGCGGCCCTTTCCTTTCTTACGACGCTCGCGAACGCCTCCAGGAAAGCCGTCCCAGCTTTGAAGGGTGGACTTCCGATTCTCGAACCTGGTCCTTGCTGCGTCTTCCAGGTAAAATAAGACTTTGCGCAGCTTGTCCTCGGCGTCCCAGTTGTTGAATGTTGAGACCCTTTCGAACGTCTCAAGCCAGGTTTCGGGGTCGTCGTTTGGCACTCCATAGAAAGTCGGCGGCTCTCTGGGTGGCTGCATCACAATCGCTGCAGGGGACATCGTGGTCGTCATTGTGCCTGTCGTCCTCGTCGCGGTCTTGGTCTTGTCGAGTAGGGGTCCGTATTCAGGTGGGGACCTTGCTGCCTGCGGCTGGCCCGCTGGTTGGCGTCGATGTCTTCTTGACGGTGTGGGCTCGCCTCACGGCTGGAGGGGGGCGTTCGGTACATGGACCGGGAAGCACCTCCACTAGATATCACGTGGTCGTGAAGTCGACGAAGGCAGCAGTCAACACGTCCGAGATGAAACTCTTTATTTGGCCGAACTTGTGGCCGAGAAACTGAAAGTCAAATTACAGCAGTACACTGATAGCGGCGGACAGAGCGTAGACCGTCGATCAACTGGCTAGCGGTGACGCGCGTCGGCATTTATACACGTGCCGTCGAATATTCCAGCGTTATCGCTGTGTTGTCACGCAAACTCAAGAATAAGCTCGAGTGTTCGCGTCTTGCGCGAAATCTTAACAAAGCGATCTACAATAATCGCGAAGCTTCTCGAACAATTAGGCGCGGTTTGCGCTGAGCGTTGCTGACACTCTTTGTGGGCGAAAATCGAATACAGAAAAAGTGATAATAAGAAACGCACGTGGCAATGTCGTGGTTTTTAAGACGTAAATTCTCACAAAAAAATTATTTTTAGGAAAAAAGAAGGATCTGATCTGCAGACAAACACGCATAATATATTCCATGATACATTTCACATTACAAAAATAGCGAAAGCAAATATCAAAGGCAGGTACAGGACGAGCCAAGTGCACTAAAGAATGTTTGCGAAGTAAAATGCAGGATTCATGCACACGTGAACCAAAATATTTTAAGCATGCACTGATATCAGTGTGTCCATTTATTACGTAAGTTTGACACCGGCAGAAGTTATCCTTGCATGTCCATTCGAAATACCGGCCGGAATCTTACGCTGCAAGTGCATAATGTGTTCTTCAGATGCCGCTTGTCACGTTTGATTTCTACTGTCCAAAGAAACCTCATATCTTGGAAAACGATACAGCGCCCAGCATTCCTGGAAGGATTGGTGCACTGCGGCACGCAACACCCGGTCATGGTGACGATAGCGAGCGCATAAAACTGGAGGGAAATGCGCACCGACCTAACAATAGCACTCACACCACGCACAAGTGACCGGGCGGGGGATTCAAAGTGGTGGCCACGCTGCCGCCAAGGCCGAGGAGGCGTCACCTGCCCTTTCAAGATATGACAGCACTCTAAACGAGGGTGCGCGCATCGAGGCACTCTAACCTAGCACCTCTCACAAAAACTGGTGCAATGGAATATTTGTTTAGGAATGGGCTGATGAAAAAGAGAGAATGGGTTGCCGCTTCGACATAGAGCTGCTCCAAAGACAAGCGCTGTTTGTCGTCTTAGTTCATCCTATCTGTCGCTTTAGCGTAGCGGTATATTTTATTAATTTCAAAACTAAGGATTTAGAAATCTTCTGACATTCAGGGTACAAAGACAGCATATTTTGTGTCATGCAGTAAGTGTTTGTGGCCAGCCTTGTTACTGCTGTGCAAGATGATACAATGGCGACAGCATCAACACTGTGCTTAGTTAGGGCAGCATTCTGCATTTCGCTTGTTGGCACGAGTCTTGCATGCATGCACACTAGAAGTGCCCTCACTGGGTGTTGGTGAATGCCTGCAATGCGGCTTTTCGTGGCAGTGCTTGTTCCTTCTGGATTTGTCGGCTGCATCACACCACATCATGTCGCACCCACATGTGTATACATCTGAGGTTTACGTTTAGGCACGTTGGTTTTTGTAGCGTTAGCTACACTTGCCTAGCCGGAGCCGATTTCGCGTGCATCCTCATGAGCCGTGCTGCGCATGCGCGAGGATCAGTGATGTCAAGCAGCTGGCTCACCGCTCTCCGCGCTCTCCGCCACCGCGCTCTCTCCGCCACCGCGATCTCACGCCCACTCCGCCGCTGCCGCGCGCGACTCGCTGCCGCCGGTCTGCACTTTCCAGAGGAGTGACGTCGTAGCCGAGGTAGACGTACTGGCGCCGGCGCGCGTGCAGCTATTCGCCTTCGCTGTGCAGTCGCCATATGACACTGCGCTGGAGCCGCTGGATAGCGCCTCTGACTGGCGTTTCCCAGTGTGGTTTAGCCATAGAGAAGGAGAGCGCAAATGCTGCTCAACGGCGTAGAAGAGCCGAGAAGCTTATCTCATCGGATCCCGAAGTAGTTGCCTGGCAATTAGCGGTGCAGCGTACGAAGAATGAACAGAAGAAGGCTAATAATCCTAGACAACCTGGAAAGCTAAGAATAATCAGCTGAACCTTTGCTAACGCTGCGTATATCCTGGCATAGCCGAGCTAAGGCACTGCAAATTTTTCATTATGTATCGTTGAACACAAAAGAAGGGACATGGCATTCGTTTTTTTTATGTGCAACATCTCAGGAGTTCATGTGCAATGCTAAACTTTGCTGTCACTATGAGTGCTTGCTTATGTCTCGCAACAAAGAACAATGTTTAGCGGGCCCATCCAGACTTTTACTTGTAGAATATGAAACATCTATGTATACCAGCCTTCGCATAAGCTTGAAGCATAAGCTTTTTTGTGTCTTTATAAACATCTTAGCCTAGGCTGTAATTATAAGGACATTCCAAGCACCATTGCATCTGGGTTTTTCATTCTGTAGGTGTGTATTTGAGGGTCACTTAAATGGCGAAGATCAGGAGATCACAAAATATTTTGAGATTCGGCCAGCATCTACGTGTTTTCTTGATATGTGAAGGTGACACGCAGCTGTTCCACAGAATATAATGAAATGAATGTAAGGTATTTTTAGCTATCTTTGATTGATTGTCGTGAGGTGTTGCACTGTGTACTTGAGATGTTGAATATTTTGTGCCATACTGAGTGCAAAGTAAGCAAAGGCAGATCACAATTATAGATGCGCAGTCATAATTTATACATGTAAAACCAGCATGCACACTTTTCTGTGTTGTCTCAGCATGCTCAATGAAACATATGCTTTTGGGCGTGCGCTGTGAGTGCAGCATACGCAAAGGCCTGCATTCACTACTTATCATAGGAGGACTTGCACAAACAAAGTCGTGCATGTTTGATCAGGCTGCTTGCCAGTGCAATGCATCATCACTGTTGCCTCGTGCAATGACCATTGCCTCAACCCCTCAGGCCTGATGGCATCGGAACCGTCACTGTCGAGGAGAAGGACATGTTCGCTCAGGTCAGGGAGCGTCTGCGCATTCTTCTGGAGCACCAGATTACCCACTTCCGGTGAGTGCTCACCAACACTTTTCTCAATACAGTGGCCTGTGATGCTCTAGAAGGCCTACATGTCTTTCTCGGCTCTGTATTCGCAATGCCCACAGACTGTCGCGCCGCCAAGCGGCATTCAGGAGCGTCCTCTCGAGGAAGCTTACTAGAAGACAAAATGGCAGCACTACGCTGTCGCACCCTTGTTCGGCTGTGCCAGCCTCAGTGTTAACGCGTTGGCAGGACAGGAACACTACGACTTTGCATGCTTCTTGCATCAGTGAAAAAACTGGGCCCTCCGTGACACGAGAAATCTGATTTGTTCTTGCGAGACGCGAATTTTTGGTAAAAATACGTGGCCTCGCGCTTTCAATGATAGCTCAAAGCGTACACATATCAGCTTCGCGAGGTTTTCTATAGCCGCGCAGGTTAGTTAAATATTATCGTCTGACATTTTCAGTTGAAACTGTTTTACTTGCATATAGCCCTCGTCAGTGTTTTTGTAGAGCATGAATCCCATAACATTGTACGCGGGAGGTCGCACGGGCTCTCGATGTGCTCTTCTATAACTGAGCAGTTTCAAGTTGGCGATACATTAAATAAGGCCTCTATCTTTTGTCGGGAAAGCGCTGCTATGAATCGTGCGAGCGACGTTTCAGTCATTCGAGGACGCGTCCACGCATTTCGTGGAGCGAACGCTGTCAACGCCGTCACCAGTGGGGCTCTTCGATTTTCGGACTTCTGGCAGTTCTCTGGCAGCCAGAGATAGCCAGAGGGTCAGCCAGCTAGTTCCGGTCGGGACAGGAAATAGCGTCTTGGTCACGTGTGTGGGAAGCCCGAGACAACCCGAAGCTGCCCCAAGATTACAAAATCGAACGCTGGGACAGCCAGCGTAAACGTAAACAAACGCTACCGCCGTGGCAGCAAACGAAACTTTGCGCCGCGTGCGCGTTGGTTTTTCTGCATTGCCCGCTTGAAAATATGTGGCTAGGTTTGCTGAAGTGCTGAAGGGATATTCTCGAGCATACGGATTTGGGATACGATCACGTACGTTCGCAAAATCGTGCGCAACTCGCCCCGTCCGCGAACAAAACAGCCAGCTGGCGCACGGCGCCACGAAAGCGATGCAAGGGGAGCTACCGCGCCGCTAACGGCTTAACCAGCTCACGTCTGCTTAGTACGTGTAACAGTCGCTGCACAACACGACGCGAAAATCTCGCGAAAGTTATCGTGTCCCCAAAAGAGCTAGAGGATGTATCGCGTACTACGTCGCACACACGCGTTGACGAGCTTGCGTTTTGTCATATCTTGAGGCATGCGGTGGTATGGGTACCACGAGTGCAAGTTATATCTAAAATAAACTTCCGTGTGACGCGTCTTCGACTCGTTTTGGCAGATGTTGCCTGAGCCTCTTTTCCAGACCAAAGTGGCACTCCAAAAATCTCACGTACTAGCTCAGCTTTTATTTGAGCTACTAGGTGATAACAGCGTACATACTGCATGGAATTATTACTAAGAGGTGGAAAAAGACAAAGCCGACGATGGAATAAGCAACAAAAGAATGTATACATTTCTGAATTCATCTTCGTTTTTTCACATTGAAGCGTCGCAGCATAACATAATACCATACCTCATATACTGGCCCGTAGATCGAAGTACGCTCGCACGCCATTCGCGACCAACGAGGATCACACAAAAAACAATGTCGCGATCGCTTTTATTCGATCACTGCATTTTATCAACATCGAAGACCTAGTTGACATAGTTAAGTTCTGACGGGGTTCACGCACGCAAACATACGGCGAAGCGAAATAGCTAGTTCGATCACAATAGTCTCAGCTAAATGCACACAAAGCACACACAACACCACAATCGAATACTACTACGAAAAAATAAACTCGAAAGGGGTTTCCATGCGTTCGTACGAACGTGTACATAACTTATGGGACATGTGCACGACGCAGTTAGAATGGTTAGAACGCGACAGTTCGCCGCGTTGTTCGCGGAAGGAAACTTCACGGGACACATAAGAAAAGCAATAAACATTAGCTCCAAATGCTCGCCGTTACTCGTAATCGCGCCATCTCGCACGGCGGAACGGCGCCGAGGGGCCCGAGCGTAAGGACAAGCGAAGGTGTAGTCCGCAAGCGCCCGCATTGCAATCCGTCGAGTCCTCACAAAGATGGCGGCGAGCGCGTATCGTCTCTTTTCGGCGTCTGCTAGCCCGAAACCTTCCAGAGAGCTTCCACGACTAAATTGTCCTGGAAGCTTCTGGCGACCCTCGGGCACCCCGCGGGTCGCCAGAACCGTCCAACCCGAGAAAAACGAACGCCAACCGGAAGTGCGCCGCGGGGGGGTCGGAGCAACCCGAGAAAAACGAGCGCGCTCTGGCTGGCTCTGGCAGCCCGCGGGTACAGTGTACTAGAAGTATTGGATAGTGGCCGGAGCGGCGGGCGGCGGCCGTAGGCAGCGTGAAGCCAAGAGCGAAAACTCCCGCTAGGGGCGCGGGTGTGCTTTTCCCGAGGAGACCATGCCGGCTGCAAGCGCCTGCCGCCTTACTTTACCGCGTGTTGTTGCGACGGGTCAGCGTGTTTTTTTGCAAGTGAAGCCGTGACTCTTTCTGTGTTCGACGCTGTGCTAATGACGCTTTGAGGGTAATGGAAAGGAAGAAGAAAAAAAACGGATACGCATTGCTATGCACCCGGATGCAAGAGCGGGTATCCTGGTTTTCGAGAAGCGAATGGACGCACGTTGTCTCTTTTTGGGGTGCCGAAGGACAATGAACGGCGGAAGCAATGGGACAGAAATCTTCACCGCAAGGACAAGACATTTTCCGAGACTTCAGCTGTGTGCGAGAGGCACTTTGAGGAGCATTTTATTTTGCGCGACTATGTGCACGTCGTCAACGGTCAGGAAGTAAAGATTCCTCGAGGTAAGCCGGCGCTGACCGACGACGCGGTCCCTACTCTTCTGCCCGATTTGCCAGCCTACCTCTCAAAGGAGACGCGTCAGCGAAGACCAGAGAGAAAACGCGTTGCTGCGTGCCCAGCTACATGCACGAAGAAGCTGCGCTTGTCTCGACGCGATGTTCTTGATACGTCATCCCCAGATGTGGGTGCGGATGGCGACGACAGTCTGGATGGGATGGTGCCCCGGCATGATCTTCATACGATTGTGAACACTGTGAGTGTCCCGAACGGGTGGGCGCGACTTGAGGCTCCGGACTTTGATGGTGTTGTGTTCGCCACGACAAGTGTAAAAAAAGAACCATTTGCTCTTCTTCACGAAAGAGTGCTGATGTTTGCAACGGACTGCGCAGGCACAGTTACCACCCGCCTATACTTTCGCGGAAAAGAGAGGAAGGACGTTGCAATCAGATCGGTAAAGGAAGCGGCAGATACTTTTAGATACTCCGATAGTGCTTTCCTTTGCAAGGGTGCCATGGACCAAGCAGAGTTTGAAAACAACTACAGCAAGGATATCACATGCCACCTCAAACAATCCGTAGACATTGCATACGGCATTGTTCTCAGCAGATCTTGCTCAGGAACAGTAAGCAAAGAAGGTAAGCACTTAACTTGTTCTGCGACATTGTGCTGTTAATTTTTTTTATGTGGGAAAAGCACCCTTTGAGACATGAAAAAAAAAAACAGCTTCACTTGTACATTGCAGTGTAGTATCATGTAGCTACAAACTTCATGCGTCTTCGAGGCTTTTCTAAAACTTTTCAGCGCGAACGGGACGGAGCACGAAGTTTTCGAAAATGTATCAGTTCCAACTCGCCACTTCGAGGCTCATAATTTTCAGCAAACCAGATGAATACTATATCTTACCATCCTACTTATCCAAGTGAAAACTAAACGTGTAATTGAAAAATGTTGCCACGCACTTACAGGGAACTGTCCATTTGGATTCAGCCTATGTCATGTGTTATTACAAATTAATAAAGGTGCCAGAAGGCAATAACAGGAAAGCACAAGTAAAATAGGGAATTCGCTGTGAGAATAACGTTGGACTGCTACAAGAAAAATCTAAAAGTTTGGCTTGTGCTGTTCGCTGATGTGTTGAATAATTTCTTACATATTGTAACAAGTGTTGCGTAAATATGTCTCTGAATATGAGAATAAAAGTCAAACTTTTTTTGCTTTAGGTTCCGTCTGTGTAGCATGCCGCTACCTAAGGAAGAGCCTACAATCAAGAAAGTCCTGGCTCAAGACAAGAAAGCCTGTGAAGAGGAACATTACTAAGCACCTGAAGCTGGCTCGGCAAAGGACAAAGCGCTTGGCCTCACGTGCTAGCACACTGCAACAGATGGTTTCCAGAATGAAAAATGCAAATTCGAAAATCACTGAAGACGCCTTCAAGAGCAAACTTGAAACATTGCCATCAAAACAAAAAGAGGCCGCTATGCATATGTTTGCAGCAGCTAAACGTAAAGGCATGCGGGGAATGGCATACAGCAAGAGCTGGATCCTCGAGTGTGTCATTATGAAAATGAAAGGCCCGAAACTATATGAGCACATGCGCAAGCAAAATATTCTGACACTCCCAGCAAAATCAACGCTGAGCAATTACCTGAAGTCTTATAGGACCGGGTTTGGCTTTAATCCCAAAATTTTTAAAGTCATTAAGGAAAAAACAAGCACGATGGATAATTTCAAAAGACATGGAGGACTGCTAGTAGACGAAATGAAACTGTCAGAAAACCTAGCTGTTACTTCCGGTGCACTCATTGAAGGATTCGTTGATCTGGGCTCCTTCACACCTAAGACTGACAAACACGCTGTATGCGACCATGGAATGGTCATTTGTTTCGTACCGTTTGTTGGGAAGTGGACGCAGATCCTAGCCGTATTCGCCACTCATGGTAACGTGAAAGGAGACCTGCTAGCAAAAATTATGACAGAAGCAGTTATCCTTGCAGAAAACGCAGGATTATTTCTTGACTTCATTACTAGTGACGGCGCATCTTGGAACAGGAAGATGTAGTCTCTGATGGGAATTGGAGCGACTACAACACTGACAAAATGCAAGGTGCAACACCCAGTTGATGCAAGCCGTTCACTTCACTTTGTGTCCGACTTTCCGCACTTAATTAAGTGCCTCAGAAATGGGCTTCTGAAGAGCAGCTTCAACACACCAGCAGGCGAGGTAAGATAGTTCAGTAGGTTTTCCCTGCATTTCACCTGTTGCAAGCAGGCCGTGTTTGTATGTACAGGGCTTTATATTGGTTTAAAATGCAAACGGCTTGTCTTTTCTCTGTGTATATTTTGCAGGTCTCCCTTCGTCCACTACGGAAAGCACTGGAGCTTGACGGCTCTAACGTAACTCTTCAAGCCATGGCTGGAATAACAAGCAGTCACACCAACCCGAACAACTTTGAGAAAATGAGGGTTCCCTTTGCATTTCAAGTGTTTGGTGACAAGGTGCTGAATGGTCTTCGACTGTATGAGAGAGAGCTGGAACGCATCTGTGGAAGCATACAACCAGTGCTCATCTTCTTTGGGTAAGTTTACGCGCAACGCTTTTCCTAAGGTACATTTATTCAGCTATGAAAAAATCGCAGCACTATATATTCGACCATGAACTAAATCTAATAATGCAACTTCTTGTATTTTTTTTTCAGAATGATCCGAGACATCATTGAAATAATGACATCCAGATTTCCAAGACAAGCCCTGCGGCCAGACTCTGCGTCAGAGGACAAGCTTCTCTCGTTCTTGACGTACCTGACTGAATGGGAGCTGCGTGCAGGTGGTCGAGGTGGCTTCCTTTCGGCATCTACTGCGACTGGCCTGAGAGTCACAATTGCTAGCGTTCTGTCATTGCTGACATATCTGAACAAGAACGTTGGCTACAAGTATTTAATGACCTGCAAGCTTAGTCAGGACCCAGTGGAAAATCTGTTTGGCATAGTACGACAATCAAGCGGTTGCAATACTCATCCAACACCACAACAGTTTCTAATTACCGTGTCTTGCCTAAGTTTTTACGGGCTTGCAAGATCCGTATCTAACGGCAATGCTGAACCTGGTGTTCTTACCGCCCTGCTTGAGCCAGACATGATGGGAGACCAAAAGCCTGGAAAGAGGGACATCATCGAAAGTCTTCTTAGTGACGATGACGTTCCCTCTGCAGGAACTCAAAAGCAGGGCCCTGTCCCAGATCATGCTTCATGTGTTCAAGCAAAAAGTGATGACCGGCTCATCTTTTACATTTGTGGTTACGTTGCCAGGAAGTTTTTGTTGAAATCGGAGTGTGATGAATGCCACAAATTGCTTCTTACAAAGAAGGATGATGTTAATTGTCTTGCTGCTGCTCAGTACACCCGGCTGCGAGACAATGGTGGCCTACTGTACCCAACTGGATGGCTTTTCAGATTTATTCGAAGGTTAGAAAACCTATTCACAGCCACATTCAGTACGCAGGAGCTGCATCATGAGAGTGTGATGGATGTCATTGCTCTTGTTAAGAGAAACCGCCAAGAGCGGATTGGATGTGCCAGCCATGCAGAGTCGTTGACCGTGAAGGTTATGGCTTTTTATGTCACCACTCGGCTGCACTTTTTTGTGAAGTCTTTAAACCGTTCGAAGAGTAACAGTCGGGAGACCTCAAGATACCTGAAATTGAGCCGCTGTACATAAGTATGTATAATGGTATTGCGTGCTCTCTTCCGTGGAACTCTTCACAAGCAGTATGTTTTGTGAATATGCCTCCCCCTACATTTGATAATGTGACCTAAATAAAAGTGTCTGCAGGAGGCTCGTGCTTCTGATATGCAAGTTTATTGCATGCATTCATTCAGCAGAAAAATAGTTTCTATGTTTCCTGTTGACTGGTGCAGCTAAATAAAGTTTATAAACACAAAGCGAAATTTCGATGCGTTCTGCTGCAGCAGCACGAAGTGCATGCATCCCGATCAGATATTGCTGCAGGTAAGCGCCATGTACTATCATCGCATGTTACAGATCTTAGGGTTGCTTACATAACGTCTTGCTGAAATATTTGATTAAGAGTGCGCAGCAGCGCAAATGACAGGAGGGGACAGAAGAGAAGACACATCAGCGCTCTGATTCTTCTCTTCTGTCTCCTGTCGTTTTGCGCTGCTACACACTCTTAATCATGTACCAACACGCCCAATCTTGCTGTCTTTTAAGTGACATATTTGGCACGAGGAAAAATGAACATGACATTCTAAAACCTTTCGACGGTGCACTCGCTCATGGCGGCCAGCCGGGAGGAGGAGGAATGAACTATTAGACACTTTCAGCTGAGCGTCACTTACGCTCAGCCTCGCGCAGATGTAGCTCCCCGAGACGGTGCAAGGAACTGCATACATTTCGCGTTTTTCATGAGCGCCTCTTGCCGAGACGGACTCAACTTTGCTCCAAAACGACGGCAAACGCTCCGGTCAGTTAACTTTCAAGAGGAGCGAGAGATGCATTCTGCGTTCCACCGCTCGCACGATAGTTCTGTTCACGCGCACTACACTTCATACAACGCGTTTCTGTGTAAACGAGGATTTAAAAAAAAATGCTGGAGTGGAAAATCCCAACGCATAGGCGGCAAAGGTGAAGCCACGGAATAGGGGAGCGACCAGCCGCTGCTCGGGAAACGAGCTTGCGCGCCATCTGGCGACCTTCTATGCAGGACGC